>NC_053418.1:21665742-22004075 GCF_016859285.1 Xiphias gladius | reverse complement strand
TAGTTTTGGTACTGGCATTCAAGTATTTTAAGTTGATTTATTGCCAGAATTGAAGCACAGTAGTACCTCGGAGATAACACCCCTTGCATATATTCATAACTAGTATTGTTTTTTTTTTGTTAGCATGGTCTATTAGCCAAGGTAATGCATGGCCTGTGAAGGCAGTGTTGGTCTGTCAGTCCACTGCTCTGGTGCAGACTGACTAATGGATGGATTGCAATGACAAATTGTACAGACATTCATGGTCTCCAGAGACTGAATCCTGATGACTCAAGTCAATAGGAATCATCCTATGACATTTTTTACTTATCCTGTGAAATATCTCTACATCAGTTGGATCGAGTGGGACTGTGGGACAAAAGTTTGGGCAGTCATTCCTGGTTCCCAGAGGATGTAGCCAGATGATTTTGGTGATCCCGACTTCTCCTCTACTGCCAGCATGAGGTCTACAATTGTGTTTTGAGAGAAATGGATTTATCTCAAAGCACTGCTGTGCCTAAGTACAGCCTCACAGAGCTGCTAGCATGGCCGTAGACTCTTTGTCTTGTTTATTATTTCCTACGAATTATGTGCCTAGAACTAATCAGTAAGACTCAAAAATGTAAAAAAAACAAAAAAAAACAGGTTTGTTCAAGCTAAAAGACTGCCAATATAGTGTGACAATAAATAACAAAGTTTAAGCTATGATTGCAAATTGCAGTAAATGGCATTTACTTTCTCCAATTATAGTTAATTTAGATTTAACAAAAAAAGAAAACAAGTTGGTGTGTGTATGTCCATGTCTCCTGGAATTTATTGCTTGATTAAGACCATTTCCCATGCTCTATGACAAACAGTTTTGTCCCCCGCATGACTTTTCGGGGGCATGTGGCAGTCTAACATAATCTACAGAATGTTAAGCTGCTTTTAATTGTATTACAGTCTTACCTGTGTATGAGCAACTGGCAGATGCTCCCTACGATGTTCCTCCAGTAATTGGAGGATTAGGAGGTATCATCGCATGTCAATTAAGATAAGCTAATGCAGACCCTATGTTTAAGAAAATGGCCAAGCAGACAAATCACCCATCTCTAAGTATTAATCATCTGCATTTACATAGCCCTAATTATCTTTTCTGGGCTGTCTTTGTTAGGCATCCTGGAGCCTTTTCTGTGGGAGATTCCAAACGGGACAGTGTTTGATGAGACAAGTTATTTCAGGGTTTTTCAGGGTTGATCTGTTTGTAACATGCTACACCAATGAACTCTTGCTGAGGATATGAGCTATGGAAAGGAAAACATATGTGGGGCCTCTCACAATCTCCTGTTCCAGAAAATGTGCTTGTCTTGTCACTTGAAAGAATGTTTTCTGTGGGACTGAGCACAATGGCGGGTTAAGGCTGTTCATTCAGACAGATGATCTGTGAAATAAGAAACCGTAAAATGCTTTAACAGTGTACATCCATCTGGATTTATGGCATCAACCATGGTTATTATTAGCAGGCCCTGTAGTTTAGAGCATCTTATTTGTACAGAATGGGGCTTGACTCCCATAGAACAGTGCAAGTATCAAGATAAATCTTTCTCAGCCACACTGAGGAATACTATTTGTGCCAGGCGTATCTTGGTGGCCCTCTGACCTTCTGTTGTTTTCCAGCAGGTAGAGAAATGCCCTGGCCTGTCTGAGAGCACTTGCTGATATGTCACTCCCCTGTGAACAGTGCCCTGCTAGTCCTCCTGGGCACGCATATCTAAATGACATGGTTGGGTACTCACCTCATGCTGCTGAAGGGCTTTGCTAGCTACTGTATTTGTTTGTTACCTTTTGGGTTCTTGAGTTATTGCTCATCTTTTTTGTTGTGCATCTTTTTATACTGCTATGTGTGAGTTTGTGTTCGTAAGACTTTGTGGGAATCAAACTCTAATTGTCCACTGGCGTTATGGGGACACTCCTCTATGCTGGGGACCAAAAAGCTGTTCCATACAAATTTAACAGTTTATTTCGGGGATTAAGATTTATTTTTAGGGATTAGGTAAAAGGATAAGGCTGGAAATATTTTATATACTTCTTATCATCAACAAATCCTATAAAAAGATCAAAACCAACGATTAATTGATCCTAACAATAATTTCCTGTGCAGCTAAAGCCCGGTGTAGATTATTCCTCTGTGCCATCAATTTCCATTGTTGTCCAAAAACTGTTAAAAACACATCAGTGAGCCACAATTATGTGCGGCATGACATGTTCCTCCATAACAATGAACATGGGCAATGTAGTTTATTTTGAGTCAGTGCCACATATGCTGTCTTGCTGCTCTAAATACTCACTGGAGCATCAAATGTGTATCAATCCACGACTAAAAATGGTACACAACAAATGCACTATTAACTTCTCTTATGAGTAGCACCTTAGAAAGATTGCCAATGACAGGGTAACAAAGTCAGAAAATATTGAGAGATGGACTAATACATTGAGGATTTTGATGTTTCATGGTATATATTGACAAAAAGAAAGTGTAGAGTAAAACCAATCTTATCCTGTAAGGTAAGAATAGGGTTTAGGTTGGGGTCAGGTGCTAGGTTGAATGTAGACAATAAAGACTCCTTACAAGGATAGTGTGTGTGTGTGTTTGTGTGTGTTTGTGTGTGTGTGTGTGTGTGTGTGTGTGTGTGTGTGTCGCATTCCCGTCAGGTGGGAGATTGTGTTAACAAGACACAGATTCGGCACAATGGTTTTGTTTATGATCAGTTTTGTCTTAGTGCCCTGTTGCTCCATCTGTAGAAATTGGTAAAACTGGAATGTCAAGCTGACCTTGCCAGCTGCTCCTTCATTCCTCTGCAGCAGCGTGCTTATGTGTGTTTAGTCGCTGTAAAACTACTGTGAGCTGATTTTAAAATGAATTCAAAGGAAGCAACATAAATCAAGCAGCGACTAATCATTTGGAAATTGCAAATACAGACCTGGCACATTAGGACCACAGGGAGCACAGCCAACCATTAGTGAGAGTTTGTTGGTCTCACATCATCAATTTAATTAAAAATCCATTTAAGATGGAGGCCTGGGGAAGGTTTTTTTCTTTCCTTTCAGGGAAGTCAAACTTCAAGGCCACCAAAAAAGAGTCTTGAGTTACCATGCTCCAAGAATGGAAGTGAATATAATCATTATATCTGCAGTGCCACATCCCAGTAGGCATGAGCACGTCTAAGACCAGAGCCCAAGGGGTTGGAGATGGTGGGTCTTTAACGGGCTGCGCTGCTTTTCCTACCTGAAGAGGCTGAAGCCACAGACTATGGTCACAGAAAGAGAGTCGCAATGGTGTTTTAATTACACAGGGCCCTCCATCAATCATACCCCTTGTGGCTGACAGTTAAATCCCTCTCAGGCCTACACTGGCTCCCCTCGCCCTTCACAGTCCACAGGCTGAGCACAGAAGCCTCAGTCCCAGCACACAGCATACGCTGCACACATACCCCGCCTCAAACCCCTGCAGCCACAGATAGAGCCACAGAAGCAGGAAAATCACACAGGAGACAGCAGATTCCACCACAGAAGAAAAAAAGAGAAACATTTCAGGACAGAGCAGAAATGTAGAGAAAGGAGTAAGGTGGCATGTGTTTTTCCTCTGAGTGTGTGCATGCAATGGCTAAGCTGATGTCTTATTTTTTTTCGCTTTTACTAGACTCAGTTTCTTAAAAATCAGTGATTAAAATACTGTAAAACCGGAAAACATTACTGTAGTTTAACATTTTAGGAAATATGCTTATTTGCTTGCTTGCCAAGAGACAGATGATAAGATTGATAACACTCACATCTGTGCAGTATGTATGAAGCATACACCAGCAGCCGGTTAGCTTAGCTTAGCATAAAGACCAGAAACAGGGAAACAACTAGCCTGGCTCTGTCACTGTTCATGCAGTTTAAATAAACGAACTATAATCTATTAAACGGTTCGCTTTAGAAGTGATGGCAGGCGGATTTTATTGTTTCTAGTCTTTATGCAAAGCTAAGCTAACTGGCTGCTGGCTGTAGCTTCATAAACAGACATGAGAGTGTTGTCAATCTTCTCATCTAACTCTCCGCATGAAAGCAAATAAGCTCATTTCCCACAATGCCAAACTAAACCTTTTTTCTTCTTAATACCTATCATGGCTTATTATATTTCTATTTGAATTCTATTTGGTGGGTTTTTTTTGTCAAGTTAATTCAATGTTCTGGCTCAGCATGCATGAACCAGTAGCAGCAGCCCAGAGGTAGAGAAGAGAATCTGTCAACAAGCGACTTGAACTAATTAAATGAAAGTAGAAAAGCCACTAAACTTTCACACAGGTGTCTGGAGGGGCTCCATTCAGCACTGACTGTTGACATAACTGAGCTAATCTAAATGGCATCCCTAATTACACTCAAGATAGTGCTACCATTTGCTGAAGTATCTCACCTCCCCTCTTCCAAGCTAGTAATGTGAGCGTTGCTGATTAACAATCTGATCCACACTGCAGCAACAGTTAACATAATGTGAACATTTCCCTGCTTGATGGAAAATAATAACGCAAAAAAACGCAATCAGCCAACACCACTGTGATGATGATAACATTCACTGAGCAAAATGCAATTTTTCAGCTCACTGCCTTTGTTTAGGATGTTTTCAGAGATGATTATTATTTGTGCAATTATCAGAATAATAAATGATCTATTTTAAAAAAAAATCCCTTTCCCACCTTCCCCGTAATTATCCCTTTTTGTATCTGCATGCTCCCCGAGAGATGGAGAGTATGTTATATCCCAGTTTGTCCATCAGTATGCTTTTCCTGGAGGCTATGGAACAGAGGTTAACGAGACCTTAATTGGAATTTTCTGCAAAGCTCACAAAACTGTAAACTGGGGGGTGGCAGCAGGAAATGTCACATTACCATGTTGTCCAGCCATTTAGCTTAAAAGCCCCTTCATACACTGGCTGTCATGTTAGGTGTTCTAATAGATAAGATGAAAGTATTAATGGCCACTGCCTTCCGACACTGGCGAGGATTAAAAGGGTAACATATTGTGTTTTGGGTAAATTGCATCTCATATAATACTTTTGATACAAAGGTGAATGTGTAATTGCCCTCCCTTCCTCACCCACAGTCCTCAGATAACCTTAGGATGCAAGAAATGACTAGCTTTATGATGCTGCAGTCAATCAAAGATACTACACGCTCTTGACATTGTTGTGTATTCCTTAAATGTTATGAAAATACAATATACAGAGCAACAATACAATGCTTTGGAGACTGTTCAGTATATACATAACAGGTCTTCTGCCATGTTAAGGAGGATGCGAATGAATGGCAAGGTTGTGCCTTTTTTTTTTTTCCAATGACATGCAGAAATTTCACTTGGCTTGCTTTGGCCTTTCCAGAGCTCTTCCACAGAATAAGGATCTGGCGTAAGAAATTAATATCCAAAATGGTACAAAACCTCCAGACCCATTTAATATGCACACATATTCAGAACATCTATCTAGTTATGTCACTTTTCTTTTTAAAATCTACATGTCGTCTCAATATCACAGATCATAATTGCTGCAGATCAGTCCTGGGATCATTACTTGAATTCTATCTAAACCCTGTAGTAATAAAATGATGATAAAAAGGTAATCATCTCATCAACAAATGGAAACAAAAGAACCACCTGACATCCTCATTCACTGACATATTTTTCGTTAGTGATTCATAATCAGTCATTTGTGGAATCGTGACAGTCCTCTTAAATTTAATGACCCTTTGGCAGTTTTGGGTGATTCTGAAGTAACTTTCCTCATCTTTCACCTACTTAGAGGTCCGGTTTCTGTCCAGACCACTTTGCTCTGAAAGGCATAAGGGTGAGTTTGTTACAAGTGCACAGGGTACATTATGCCACCTCTTTTAAAGCACTGTCATTTAACCTTTCCATGTAATTGCGCAACTCCTTGGAGTCTCCCAGCTCCACATCTTGGCACACCCACTTAATGTCCTGGTTGTGGCTTCCAGTCAGTGTGTTGACAGTGGGGTAGCTATTGTCCGAGGGGATGGTGGTGAATGTGGTGAACTTGACACGCTTCCTCTTGGTGGTGGGTGAGTCTCCTTTGCTGTCCTTAGCTATGCAGCCTGTGTCTGCCATCCGGTGCACTTGGCCATGCACGTTCTTCTGGGCCGAGCCTCCATTCAGTAAGTGGCTGCCCTCCTCTAGGCCGCTGCTTGAGTCCATCATGGAGGTCTGTTCCTCCTGCTGTGGCGACAGGCTGATTTGGCTCTCCAGCAGCTCTGCCTCATTCCCCAACCACACCCAATCATGGGCATGGTTCATGTTTTCCTGGCCCTCAATGGAGAGCTCCTTGTGGCGGTATTTCAGGGTATAGGAGATGCAGTTGATGAGAAAGACCAGGATGGCAAGGCAGAAGACCCCCAGCAGGGCGTACATGCCGATCTCCAGGTCTGTGAGCCCACGAGCAGTCTGAATGAGGTCATCATCCATGTTGCGGCCACGGGGCAGGTCCACTTGTGCAGGGAAGTCAGCAAAGTCAATTGGCATGTTCTGGCTACCATCATCTGAAAGTTTACCCCCATTGGGTCTGCGCATGATTGCACTTCTAGTGGTGGTAGCTCTCCTCAACACCCCATCCTCCATGTCAGAGATGGAGCTGCCATAGTAGTGGGTGTTAAGTCTGGTCCTGTCCTGGGAGGGGGACAGCCTGCCTTTGTTCTCTATATCGTCTCCATCGGGGCCGTAGTCACTGCCTCCTCCCCTTGAGCTGTCACTATGACCAAACTTTACCCTGACGTTACAGTTCCCCGCTGCCAGGACGCTGCGACGCTTGAACTTCTGGCACACCTCGCAAACAGTCATTTCAACCCTAACCAGTAGGCCTTGGCCCTCCGCTTCCGTCACAATGACAGGCCATTTCCATGAGGGGTCCTGCTGCACTGTCACTACTTCCTCATCTAGGGAGGTGGCTGTCAGGACAAAAAAGTCTGGGTTGTACAGGTCTAGAGGAGCAACAGAGCCATCACTGAACTGTAGCCAGGCGCTGATCAAGGCCTCCTGTGGAAATACACACACCAACACAGACAGAGACACAGACACAAACAACAATATAACAACAATATAACAATGTAAGGGAGAGAAAGAAAGAGAAGATAGTCCCTGACACAAAGATAACATGGTGTGGTTTGGTACTACAAAACAGATGGAAATTACAGTGCAAAAGTACTGCATCTAGCCTCATTTCATTGAAATAGCCTAGAGAAGATATATTTGTTACCTCTGTCAAAGAGGTTATGTATTCTTGCCTTTCGGTTGGATTGTTTGTTGGTTTCTTTGTTCATTTGTCAGCAAGATTATAGAAAAAAGTACTTAAATAATTTGCATCAAACTTCTGGATCTGGATCTTGATCATTCACTATGAATCGGAATTTTTTTCTCTGAAGTCTGGTGTATGTTGTTTGACATTGGCCTTTCTGCTCCATTTTCTAGTTTTCAATGTATTAGCTGTGAAATTGTGAAATTGCAAGGCTTCTCTGCTGGGTTGTCAGAGCAGCCCAGTTGTTCTTCAGGTACATTGGTTGTTTCGACCGGCTTTTTCTCTCATGGATGCATCGAATTGGTAAAAATTAAACAATGATTATTTGCATTCAATGTTCCTTTTGTCAATGCACCACAAGGACTTACAGTATACTGAATATGGAGCTTGTATTGTAAGTCAACATTGTAAGTGGAATACAAACTCACTAAGTCGTATGGTTCTGCACACTCAGTGGCTATTTTGCCTACGCGAAGGGGGATACAGATTAAAAGATAGGCGGGAAAGATCAAACAGTAACATTAAATATTGCTCATGGGAATGAGGATTTGCCATACAGTAGGCATCTTAAGGCCTTCTCCTACTGCAGCTTCACAGTTTGCTTTTTAATGTTGCCAAATCCCCAAAGGCGCACAAGCAGATCCTCAAAGTGGTCTGTCAGTGCTCCCTAATTACTGACACCAGAGGACTTAGAGTGCAGTGCTGCCTGATTATCTTCACACTGCATATGGAGATAGGGCAGATAAATGGCCTTCCCATCCTTCCTTACTTGGAGGAAGAGGGTGAAGACAAATGTAAAGGAGCAGTTCAGAGAACTTGTGAGAGAGCTTGATGGGCAGATCAAAGAGGCAACAATGAGAGTAGCCAGGGTAAATGAGAAAGGGAGGCAAAATGTGATAGAACGGCCAAGTTTGGGCTGTAAATCATATTCTGGTACAGAGGCTGTGATGTTGCTTTTGCATGCTCTGAGATTAAGCTCCCGTTACTATTAGTTGCCCAAGGAAACACATTCTGTCACACCCTGGCTTTCAAGCCTTGGAGTTAAGAGCGTTAGGGATGGTGTGGAACAAACAAATAGACACGTGTACACAAACACATGCACAGTCACAGCTTTCTTTGATTGTAAAATTGCTCATTCAAGGACCCTGATAGTGTGAAATGGAATCTGGAAGAAAGTCTTTTGTTTCTGCACAGTAATCAAGGCTGCAGAATGTACATTTTTGGCTTCAGTAGATATATAAACAAATGGCCAAATTCATCAAATGGCTATCAAACCAATGAAGAATAATTTAATATGCTAGGAGATAATAATTACTGGTATAAAACAAATTAAAATCATTCTCTGTCTTAATCAGAACTGGCTAAATTATTTTTGCAAATAATTACTGGTCTTTGTTCTTAATCTATTAGATCAGAATCAGCATAGGTTTGCTAAAGGAGGCTTTGTATTCAACTATGGTGGCTAAGAGAGACATGAACTGTAAGGCAAAGCTCAATTCATACTTAATTTTTGTTTCAAACTTTACTTCAGCTATTTTATAGTAAGTATATATTACGGTATCCTGACCTGCTTGGGGCTCTGCAGAACCTCCTGTGTGGTCGTGGTAGCCAGGATGGCTCTGTTGCTTCCTGGACTGAGCTGCAGGTTCATGGAGAGCCCTGTCACCAGCTGGACCCCCAACTCTGTAATGGTGACTTTGTCATCCACCACTGTTACAGTCTTTTCTGCCAGGATTGAGTCTGACAAAGGAGACAACACCTACGAGGTGCAAAAGCAAGACAGTGAGGAAAAAATGAGAGGGAAAGAGATTACACATTACAACATTAAAAGAATTTTAAAAAGAAAAGTTCTTCCACAATATTCTTCTCAAATACGTGATTTTCAAGCAGTGACCTGTGACATTCTGGTATGATCAATTACTACTGTGCTACTCTACAATATTGACTAAACCCATTGTATAGGAGGTCTTTCCCAGGAGAAATCAGCAGTAACAGCAACCACAGCTGAAGAGAGAAAAGAAAAGAAACTTCAGCGACAGAAAAACTAATCAGAAATAAGTCAGTACTGGTCACACTGCTTGATTGACAAGTCATTCCTGGCAAGTGGAATGCAAAAAAATCACATCAATGAGCACTTAGCAGTGAAGATGTCACCGACATGAAAAAAGCGGATTACCACGAGTTACAGGTGATTTAAGAAAATGTCTTTCATCTAACATAAAAGACTCACAATCCTCCTGCGCAATGTGCAAAACGTTACGCAAAACCAAGTTTTTTAAAAATCTTTTTACTCAGGCTATGTGGATCAAAAAACAGCTTGACTTGGCTGCCATCCAACCCCCTTACCTCCTATAGTTAAGAATCCATTCCCTTTGATTAATACTGTTTATCTAGAGGAGAGGCCCACTTTAACCCCAAAACAGAAGCAGGAAGTCTAACTGTGTTTACGAAGAATACCATGAGAGGTATGTATGGCATCAGACTGCGTGGTGCGTGGCACGGGTAGACACAGCTGTCAGATCATCGCACCCGTCATGTTTTCCAGTTTGTGCCTCTTTTGTGAGAGCATGGATGTTTTGCGAAGGTGAAGACATGTCTGCACACAGACAGACGGATGAGTCCTTGACACCAGGATGCAGATCCCACTCAGACAGATGTCATTAGGAGGCTGACATTCATCCAGTTAGCCCGAAGAGCCTGACAAAACAAAGGGCCGAGGGGGAGGACCTACTCACTGTTGAGAGCCCGAAGTACAGGCTGTGACACACCAGTAAGCGCCTGTCTGTGCTAGACTAAAGGAGATACTAGTCAATCTGTAGCAAGGACAGTGGCATCTGTTATTGTCCCTGGAATAAATAATACGATCATGCTTCTGCAGTATATTATCTTAACATGTTTTTGTGTTGACAGAATAATGTACCATATTGAGGTTGAATAAAGTATGTAAATGTAATAAATCTACTTCAGGGTGCTTTTATACACTTTTTAAAAAATAATAATTCAAGTAGTTTGAATGTTGGTGATACTTTAAAAGTAATAAAGTCATTATCATATTAGTTTCAAGACGTTCAAATAATTATTTAATTGTATTCTGTTATTACTAAAACAGACCTTTGCCAAAATTCTTTGCAACCTCCACTGCCCTCTGCAATGCATTTTACACAGTGTGACAACAGATTTTGGGAGAAACCTGAAAAATAACTTGACATCACAAGATCGGAAGCAGGCACTGATCTTCCAAAACAAATATGAGTGAAGCTTTAAGGGATTCCAATGGCAGATGGTAGAATGACTGAACGGATATTCACTTTTACCAAGAGATGCTTCAGGATCCTCCTCTTTTCACAAAGCATTGATAGGTAGAAGCAGAAGGAAAAGTGTCTTTGAGCCAGGAAGCATGGGCTTAATTTGGGAAGCACTGGGACAAGTGCAATGTTAGAATTACTAATGCTCCCTACCTCCTGTGTCATTAACAATGCCAATAGCATGGGACGGCAACTATGACCTTTTTATTTTGGCATGCATATTTAGGAACCACCACTGCGCTAAAAAATAGTTCTGGTTAACTACAACTTTGGTCTTACTTCCATAGTTCTAGCCATCATTTCTTGTAGTTGTGATGACATTTTACTCACTAAAGTAGCGGCTGAAATCTGGGAACATGGCCTCATTGCCTCAGTGAAGTCCAGTCAGACAATCAGACAGGTTGTTATCAAGCCAACAGTTAAGCCAAATTACTTGAACCAGTTTATTTGAAAGTGAGCACTACAAAATGTCAACAAAATCCCTCATTTCACAGGTAAACCGTGTGTGTGAAAAAAATACAGAAAGTGCAACAGGTCAAAGTTGAACTAGGAAGTCAGTCTGTAAACTATGATGGATGTTTACATCCATTTGGGGTAATCATTTTTACAGCTCATCTTCCTTTACTATTATATAAGTTTGGCCAACCTGGGAGTTTGTTCCAAACCTCGATGATTGTTCAACTGCTCATGTTTCTCGCCCCATCTGACTAGTGAGTGCAATCTTAGCACTCAATAATGCAATAGAGAAAATGGCCAAAAATACAAAGATAAGGCCCAAATTGTATTAAAATGGAATTAACATGTATAATCCTTTAAGCAGTGCCCCCTTTAAAACTGACACATGGCCTACCTGGATAGTGGTCATCCCGATGTCGAGTCCCATCAGTATCCTCCTGTCCAGTAGCTGTGCAATCTGGGGGTCCTCTACCTTCAGGAAGTCCCACACCAGCTCTGTGATGTCCACCTGCCAATCAGTGCCTAGCATGAAGCTTGTCTGGCCTCGCGGATCAGCTGACTCGGCTACGAAGTGGGTCAGGACTCTAACCATGGCGTGCTGGTACTGCAGAGTGCAGCTTCTTCCTCGTCTGTCTTCATCGTCCTCGTCCTCACTCTCCCGTGTGGACCTGGCAATAATAATAATAATAAAAAAGACAACCCCGATATACTCTAGAGATGGCAATGTTTCATTTAGGGCCAGGTCAAAATCTGAATTTGTCCAATACTTTTACTCCAATTGCTGCAAAACTAATGACATTCCCATCAGCCTCAGCTTTACTTTGTGTTTTGTGCTAATCATTAGTTTTTATAGATGAGAAAAGAAAACATCAACACTGTACTCTGCATTGATGTGTGGTTTGTGGTATTTACAGCAGTGTTTTCACTTAAACCAATCTCTGTCAAATGTACTCACACATTTCTTTCTCAATGTCTATCCTTCACCATTTTGAAGCACCAGGTCTGGACTCTGAATGTGTATACTCCTCCTTTCTGCTTTACTTAATAGCTTCCCCGATTGCTCCGTTGCTAGCAAATCTAATTTTATTACTGTAGGCAACAAATCAGCCAACAGAGACTCAGCTCTTTCTCACCAGTAAAACTGCTTTGAATATGACAAACTAGGTTTAAATGGTTACAGTACAGCTACTGCAATATCATTACATTTCGCCCATTACTATTTTTTTCTTTTAAATTTTGCTTCAACAAACAACTTTATAAAAACACACATAAAGCACCCTGAGATGTTGAGACAGCAATGTTTGAACAGTTGATCTGGGAGAATAAATGCTGTAACAGCTCTTCAGTCTTACACTGGGGCATAGTTGGGATACTTGCAAACAGAAAAGTGCTTTGCTAACAAAACTACCCATCGTATACAGTACTGTAGACTTCACACCCGCCTCTTCATCTAATCATCGTCATTTGTTCCTCTGTCCCTCTTTCTCTGTCACACAAATACACACTAGCAAAGGTTGTGATCATGATAAAGGGTAGAAGAAAAGAAATTAATCTCTTAAACTGTTTTTCTTGCGATTATCCGCTCTACTTGTCTCTTTCTGACTGAATCCCCTGCGAAATCTGACTGCATGCGAAGCCGTGGGAATAAAGATGTTAGCTGCACGCTCCAGAGAAAAGCCGAGAGTACAGTGAGACTTGGAGTTAAGGGCTTAAATCCTTAGCTGGCAGGACCAGTTTCACATGCAACTGAAAGACAGCCATTCTCAGAAGAAATTATCCTACTATGGATATTGTGGGATCACGAAATTCACGATTCAACAAGGTTCAAGAACAAGTGATCCCCACTTAAAATTTTGACTGAACTGTGTTGTCTAAATACAGAACAAAGTTTTACTATTACTACTTAATAACTATTACTTTTTCTATAGTTTTATTAAGACCTTTTTACTTTCTCTTTTGCTCTGTCTTGTAAATCCCAAAACCCCTGAAACCTTCATATCAAAGTATTTCTCTACAACACAAATTATTCTTGACTGGATAAACAACAATTTAAAGTAAAACAACAGTTTCACACTCAAAAACGCAGATATTGTTTTTCATTAGGATTGTGTGAGTGTGGTTTGATCAGATTTGATTGACAGGGGCCAAACAACCCACCAGCTGTCATCAGATTTTGATTCAAATGTTGCTAAATCATGATTGGTGCACAGAACTACGTGACGTCATCTTTTTCCAACTGAAATGAAAGGATATCAGCCTAGAGTCATCAGTCCAGGTCTTACCATTATATCAGACTTGGATGGATGTCTGTTGATCAGCTTGTAAAGCTGCTGTTTGTGCTGCGTAACACCGCCAACACGACTCTGAGTTGTATTTCAAAAGTTTTGTCTTTAACACTATATTGGAAATACTTGTAACACTAGATTAAAAGAGATCAGCAGAACAGTTGTGCCTGAGTAGGCCCTGTATTTCCCATTTTATGCATATTAATTATTGCTAACTCCTCAGTGGAACACTGGTAGGGATGGGCTTGTTTGAGTTCATTCCTGGTCAATAGTATTTTTGCTTTATCAAATGCATGGAGCCTAATTGCTGGGTTACCTTGGTCCACCATGGCTCATTAAAGGCCAACCTTCGAATTCACATATAAACAAAATAAATCCCAGCTGCATAAAATGTAGCACCTTTTGACATACATTGTTTGTTCCAACAGACTAACTAAGGTTTGTGATTCATGAATGTGTGATCAAACATTCATTTTCCTTTGATTCACTTTTTCAATTTCTGTTCTCATTTCAAAAATTCCTGTTCTCTATTGTCTCGACATTCTTTCTCCACTCATTTACATATTATATGCAGAGGAGAAAACCATCTGCCAGTGATTTCAGTCCCCGTCTTCCAATTATTCCACTGGCAGTATCTAAAAGTTTCTTACCAGTGACTGCTTTGATTGAACCCTTTTGAGTCATATTGTGAGTGTTTTGAGCATAAACAGAATTTGTTATTTGACATTCATGGTCAATTTATTGACAAATGGCACTAATGCTGTAAGAGTATGTACTGACATATTGACTGACTTAGTGTGTACATTATATTTATATTTATATTCATATTTATAAGGACATTTAGTATTAGATATTAGTCAGGTGTAAAAGATTCAGGAGTAAACAAGCTGATAGTGAAGTCCATCCGTTTTATCTCTGGTATAAATCTGATATACCAGTGTTTATGCAGCAATCTCAAAATCTAATCTAAGGTTAATCTAATAAACAAATCACACTCGACGCTTAGAACAACCTGCTTCACAGAGCAATTTTTCTTTCTGCTTCATTCACCTTCAAGCCCAGCTCTTACTTCAGAAGAGATGCTGCATATTAATGTGTATGTCATGCTTTTTCATTTTCATTTTTGTTGTGCCCTGTGGATTGCGTGCTGTATTTGTTTTGGCGTTTTGCTGCATTTTATTTTCTGCTACAAGAACATGATGAAGGTCATTTGGACAGAAATAGGCAGATCGGCTTCTTTATATACAGAAGCAGCTCTATCTGACAACGGTTGTTTTTTATTGTTTGAATCTTGTTTGAATCTTTTACGGAATTCAAGTACAGCTGTTTGTTTTACAGTACGAAGAGAACACTCCGTACACATACTTTAAGACAGCTCAGTATAAAAATAGCATTGAAAATTGAGTTATAAAAGGTTACTGCAAGAGAACTTTTAAAGCATCATTAAAACTGGAAAAAAAAGGAATCTCAATACACATACCTTGAAAAAAGTGTTAAAGCAGTAGTGCTACGCCTACACTTAGGTTTGCTGTGTGCAAAGGCTTATCTTGTCCCTGTTTTGACAGGGTTTAGAGAGGGAAGAGGTGAGCCATCCAGTCTATGTCGATCAAAAACTGTGTAAGGAGTACTTTTGCAACTATTCCACTAACAGGTCTGCTGTCTCTTTAGCTCTCATTTCTTTCTCTCCCCCTCAGTGTGGCCATGACTTGCCAGCCTGGCTGACAGAGGAAGGTCCTGCCACTTGCTATTGTCGCTCGCTGGCACAGGTCCTTGTGGGCTTATGGACAGTGGACCAATGCCCATTCTCACCAACAGGCATAGTGCTACTACGCAAGGCCATGCCTGTTGTCCCCTGATAAACAGAAAAGGATGGAACATAGGGAGAAACAAAGCTTTTTGCCACCCATCAGCAATGGTGCTGGTGTCAACAAAGACAACACAACTTGGCAGTCCCCGTCGATAAAGGCATACCAGCGAACAGCTGGGAAAGCAACATCCTTGACAAGCCATGGCGTTAGTCAAATGCTGTACCTCTGTCACTCAAAATAAGATGGAAGCAGGAATAATTAGAGCGGCCAGTCTGGTGTGTGGGATGACTCCAAGTCCAACCTCAGTGCTTCTACAGAAGTAATTACTGCAGGTAGGCTGATAGCTGCTCCGTCAGTTGATGGATTTCAACAGTTGCAGAATAGCACTGCACAGTTGCGTTGGCAGAGGTGCTGTTAGTTATGAGGCCCCAGGGGGAGAGGTCTGACCTCCAGACAGATCTAATAATGTTCTGTCCTACTGACAACTAGGAGGCATAATGGCAGGCCACCTTAAGCCAGTTGTAATGAAAAGCTGTATTGCACAGGGTCAGCCATTTTGTTTTTGAACTGTCAGTAGTACTGAAGTCAGGAAGAGACGGGTGGAGTGGTGTTCAGTCACACATCTCATCATTATCTTATCTAGGGCTGCCATGACTGAAATCAAACACATCACCTAGAATAAAGGCTATTTGTTACCCTCTTAAACAAAGCTAGTGCTGCAAAGGTGGAAAACAAAAAGGTGAGCATTTCTGTGATGCCAACAGGAAAATCTAGAAACACAACACTATTTTTAGAGAATGAAAAAAAATAAACAATTGCATTTATAAATTGAACATGGATGCACTCAAAATAAAAGTTGGAGCATTACCCGGATGCTGTCTCATTGCATAACTGGAAAATTATGCCTGAATAACACTTTGCACAGCAGAAGACACAAAAAAACTGAATGGCACTCCGTCCGATTAACATTTCAATTTATTTCTTTATTGTAAATAACTACTCACTTATACTTCTGGTGTACTCTGATACAAAACGTTTGTTAAATAAGAGAGCAGAACCCACTGTCACAAATCCCTGTAATGGACAGATGCATGCAGGACTGTACCTCTGACTGGTGACCATGATGGGTACCCTCCACCCTTTGATCTGGCTGAGCTCTGTGTCTGACACCTCAATCTGGAGGGGGAGTCGAGGGATCCAAACGTTGAGCTCCAGCTGAGCGCTCAGGTATCCATAGGTAAAGTTCACCATCATCTTCACCTTGCCCTTCATCTCCTTGCCATTCACGAAAACATAGTCACACCTGTCTGACACCTGCGTGGGAGGAGAGGGAAGGATTATGAGAGAGAGCATTTAAGTTGAGCTCCTTTGACGGTTGCACTATATGATTACACAGTGAATTACACAGTGCAGTATACTGTACAGTGTACACTGGGGGCCAGGCCCTCCAAGTTGATTATAAGGCTTTACACTCCTGAGCTCTCTACTGATACAGTATTCCTGTAACTACTTTGAACAAGATGAAAGCTCCTCTATCTGCTCCACACTCAGGATAAGAGGGAGGAGGGCAGTAAGGACATCTTTGAACCTGGGGGAAAACAGGTCGTGGTCTGCTCTTCTATTATAGTTCAGCCTACAGCTAAAAGAAGAACCAACAGATGGAAACTAGTAAAAGGAGAGCAGTTGTCTCTTGATAAAATAACCAAACTCAAATCCATCTGTTTCATAAATTGCTTTACAAAAGGAACGAGTGGGCCAATTTTGTGCTATCGAAACACACAACTCCTTGTTGCTTCAAATTGCTCTCTTTGAAGCTCCACTGTTTCTTCTTCTTTCTTTTAAATACTCGTACCAGTGTTTGACTAATGTCCAGAATCCTCTCTCTCCCTCTCTTTTAAAGCCTTATGATGTGGTGGTGCAAGCACTTCAAATATATAACATACGCAAATACACAAAAAGCCAAGAGAGTTATCCAACAGACACACACTCACAGACACATAGAGGTAATTAATCAGCAGTCTTAAACAGAGATACCAAGTTTTTTCTGGGCATTTAGTAAATCCTCTTGATTCCAACATATAGCAGACTACCATTGCTAGAACCAGACAGAATTATATGGTCTGGGGACATGTCTTTTTTCTGCTTCCAATTTATTTCTCCACAGCAAGATAAAACCTGAAACAGCCATTCATCATGAAGCCGCGGCAGGATATCCTCTGTGACTAGGAAGAAAACTTTGTGTGTGACAGATTCTGTATCTTTATGTGAGCTCCCTCCACTTCACATCACCTTGAGGATGAAGCCAGCAGGAGAGTTTCAGTGGAAAATACATTTGGCGAGTTTGTATAAATAGGAGAAGGTATTTGCAGAATTGCTGAATTGCACTTAGTTACTTACCACTATTACTCCTAACCTTAACCATAATTTAGTTGCGATAAACAGATTGGCAGCGCTGGATGTCAAAAAAAAACAACAACATCACTAAACCTGTTCAACATTATTCAACTATATGCACACTGCCACCTTGAGGCAACTTAAATTCTCATTCTCTTTTCTTTCTTTTTTCTTCCTTTTTTTTTGGAGTATAGCTGACCATTTATAAATGGTACAAAAAAACTTCCGTCCAACAGCAAGCCAGGAAAAGCAGTGGACTTTTTTCACTGTTTATTCACTGGCCTGAGCCAGAGACAAGAATAATATACAATAAAGAGAACATACTATATATAGTAGCACCTTGCTCGTGCATTAGTGCCGCACTACACTGTGATGTAACAGGTACTGGCAGAGTTGCTTAATGAAGCTTTTGAACATTTCTACAAGGGCGGTGTCGCTCTCCTGGCTACAGTCAGTCATGGAGCAGATTGGGCTCCATCAGGGCTTCCAGTGTGAGAGGGTGTTTGAACTGATAAAGATGTCAGAGGGGTCTCTGCTCCTTATCAGCCCTCATTGTTCAGCTTGTTCTCTCTCACTACACTCAGTCTGCTGAGGCTGAAGTGCTTTCGACAACCTATTCGTCTCAGACTTTTCTCACAAGTCTGCTTGGCAACCTGTCCGTACAAGCATTAGGTTGCAGACTGCAACACCTGGGCTCTGTGAGGCTCACTGACCATATATAACTGTGATATGAATAATCAATAAAATAGATGCTGCTGACAAATATGTTTATCTTTTTAGTCTTATTTTTCTTGCCGCATTCACCAAAAAAAACAAACATATGAAGCCTGTTTACATTTATTTGTAGTGGGAAAAGAATGTGTAAACGAGTGTGGGATTTCCAATGACAGGGAAATTAATTGCCTGCTGGCATTTCTCCTATCTATTCCGAACAATCTAAGCAAAAACAATTATGGGAAACATGGCAGCTGACATCCAGCCATCCCAACACATGGATGGATGTGTGTACACCTTCCTGCTGTATTATTGGCCAACATACTGTAGCTCCAAATCAATATTTTAACATATAAAGACATCCCCACTTAATCAGCAACCACTTTAACCCCTCATACACCCTCCCAGCAGGATATGTGTTGTAGCAGACTGAGGGTGGGACCGTCTCTGTGAATTACACACTCTCCGTCATTCTGATTCACCAAGGATCATAAACGTCCAGGAAGATCCACTGACACATTAATCAGACATACCAGGCAGCTAACGGGAGAATACTTACAGAAGACATTAAGGCTGTCTCTGGATCTAGCCAAGGAAATTAACAACTCACCAGACAGATACAATCCACGGCATATATGAGTGATGGGAGTAGGGAGCGTGAAGGTGGGGTGAGCCTGTCTCTGGCTTGTACACAGAGTTGGTTTGACAGAAGCAATTAAACTGCTCAGACTCCTCAGCATAAGCTACACCACTCACTTCAACGCAGGGGAAGGTCTGTACATATTCTAATAGCCCTGTTTCATGATAGCAGCAGTTGTAAGAGCCCACTTATAGGATAACCTTGAATAACTAAAGTTCATGGATAACATGGAGATAGAAAATGCTCTGGAAACTCATGAATACACAACAGTGGAGAGTGTCTCTGCTGCTGTTTTAATTATTCTTTTCTATATGAGCAACTGTAATAAATATTTTTTTAATTTAAAAAAAACCCTGGGAGACAAAGGTACATTCTAAAACATCTGTTTAATTCCAGAATATAGAAATATTAGTTACTCAGAGAATATTTGGTCCTTCACATTGAAGGCCCAGAGAGAAATAAGCAAAGGTCACAGCAAAACGATGCATTTAAAAGTCATGTTTAACTCACATAATTTTAAACCTGCATTAACCAATAATTTTATGGCCACTTGGGGGCAAC
Organism: Xiphias gladius; assembly: GCF_016859285.1. Taxonomy (NCBI): domain Eukaryota; kingdom Metazoa; phylum Chordata; class Actinopteri; order Istiophoriformes; family Xiphiidae; genus Xiphias; species Xiphias gladius. The sequence goes on along the minus strand of NC_053418.1, from coordinate 21,984,618 downwards.
AGAAACAAGCTATAAACACAAGATTTTCTTATTATCATTTTTTAAGTTAATATGGCAAACTTGTCACCGAACAGCTGCATATTTACATTTCCAGCAGATAATATAAGTCAAATATTCAGTCTCGTTTAACTCTGTTTTTGGTCTTCACCAAATCCTAGGGTTGCATATCTTTCTCTTTAGCTGCTAAAATGTGCTTCTTAGTTAGTTAGCTAGTAGCTAACTTTGTTTACCTGCTGTTTGTTGTTATACATAGGGTTTCAGAGCTTTTTAGGGCCTAAAAACAGCTGCCTGATGCCGCTTGAAACGGTGAAGCAAACTAGTAAAGTTGGGGGTCATATAACCAAAAAAATATAACACACATGAAACTGGGGGGGGACTGCAGAGTTGGGTAATAATCCTTCTCAGGTTGGGTCTAATTCTTTCACATATATACAAGTATTAATGTAATCCATGGTTAATATAAAAATTTGATTATAGCCGTTTTAAGTCTTTGAAAATGCCCTTATTGTTGTATAATGGTTTTCTGCTCCGCCTGAAGCTTTATAATGAGTTTAGATGTGAAGTAGATGTGGTTTGACTGTCCTTCAGACTCTAACACATTCACATGTACCCACAGCCAACACAGCCCACACAAAAAAACAGGCAATATACATATCAGCTGTCAAAAATATAAATCCAGAAAAAGCAAAATGTGCGTGCAAAATAATAATGGCAGAGCCATATTTTTGCCTATACATGTCAGCCAAAATTTGTTGAAGCATCTCCAAAGAGGTTTAAAGAAAAAGCATATGACCTGAGGTATTTCTTTCAAATTCACTGTAATTATAAGGCCACAAGTGAGTAGAAGGACCATTTAATGTGCACAGTGATTCATTATTCAGGTATAATGTCAGTCTGTGTTTTCTTATCACTGATTCCCTAGGTCCAAATTAGATAAATTAGTCATGTTTACATACATGATCGCAGGCTATGATTAGAAAAAGCCTTCCCTGAGCGAGCAGCAGGGAGCATGCCGGGTGAATGCTCTGAACTGTAGATCTCAGCGGCAGAGCTGTGGCTTTTAAAAAAAAAAAACCTTTAACTACAATTTAATTTCCCTCTGGAACTCACTTAACCATCCCTAACTCACACATCAGGCACGATAAAGTGGATCGATGTGGCAAAATATCCTCCTCTTCTTTAGTTTTTGATGTTGTTTCATTATCGCTTTTTAGTGTAAATTGCTTGAGTTTGATTTGCTGCATCTTGCTATCCTTTCTGATCTTGACAGGTTCAGACAGGAAACATGAAGGAGAGAGCCCGTGGGGTGCTGTTTCTAGACACTGAGGAACATCTTAGTCACTTCGAATTGGAAACAGACCACAGACATATGTGGTTTTTTCTCTCTGGTTTTTCATAGAGTCTTTCTATAGATTATTAAGGAGTCACTGGGATTCTGGTGGAAAGCGACTTCTTTTTTAGAGGAGAGCAAGGGTACCAGGGCTCAACTTTATAAAGACTGTAAGGGACTTTTTATTCTGTTGTGCCTTGTGCCCCAGGTTTGAAAAGGGGTCTAAAAATAAAGGAAAACTTGAGCAACCTGTCAGCAGTCACTGCATATCAAACACACACTTTCATGTTGTTTGCTGGTGTTTGTTTATCCTTTCTGGAGGATTTATATAGATGCGCTAAACATAGAAAACCTTCTTATCTGTCGCATTTTTAATACTAATGTTTGTAAATCTTGACAATACCTGCATAGTGTCAGTCATTAAATGTATATTTGTAGTTAAACCTTGTTCACTTCAATCTGGTATTTACTTCGCATTGAATTTGATTTAGTAAGTAAGTAAATATATTATGCAGGTAAATGTATATATACACAATATGGGTCCTACTCTTTGAGTCACTTCACTTACTTTTAACAACATTGAGATCCACTGAGAAAAAAAATTCCTTTACATACTAGACAACTGAGAAAAGGTGCAGCCATTTTATACTGTATATCAAAATAACAATGTGCCTATCCATATTTATATAATCATACAGTATTTGCACATGGCTTCACCTTGTCTCCATGTTACACAATGTTCCTGCTACTAATGTAAAAACTTAGTGAATCTGTGCCAGTCTTGGAAAAACATTAGCAAAAACCTATTTGAAGAGATACAGAGGTTAATTTTTGTCAAACAGCTCATCTTGCTGACCTTGACCACATCTTCATCAGTAGAGCGACACTTGACTGCTTCGGAGACATCAGTAACGGTGGTGTCTATTCCAATGGTCACCACTTTTACTGGGACAGCCACTGTCTTCCCAGTCAGCACGGCAGTGTTCAAAATCTCAGAGTCCTAGAGACGGAAAGAAAGAGAGAGCTCAGCAGAGTACTGGTCAAAGGCCTGGCAGATCTGTAATCCATCCATTAACAGACAATCAGTAATTACCAGCTCAGAAGAATAGATGAGTGCAAGTAACAGTGGCATTGAAAATGACCTATAGAGGTTTCGCACAATCACTGCTCAATTAGTGATTATTTGGAAAACCACTTTGAAATCAGAACCACTGCTGGTTAGACAGCTAATGACTGATGGCAGCTGCTGAGCTCATTGTCAATGAAATTGTTACAGCGGCTAAAAATCCATGGTTTTGTCATTTAAATTCTATAAAACTAGGTCCAGTGTACAACTAGAATCTAGTTTGAACTTCCCCTCATGTATTTGATCTCCAGGAAAGAATTTCTTCAGTTTTTAAAGGTGCAACATGCAGCATTTTGTTTCCATTGATTTTTGAGCAGCTACTACTATATACGTAATTAAGCATTATTATTTTGGGGGGTTATTGTAATTATTGTGAATGTAATTATTAGGATGAATACAGAACCTTCCCCTCGCTGCCATGCTCTTCAGCTGTCTAACTGATGAAAGTAATTCAAATAACATTGTAATTGGCTGGTCAACGAAAATACAAATTACAAAAAATTATTGAAAATTAGGTATTCAAGCTTTATTACATGAGTATTTTTCTACAAATCATTTCCTTACTCAGACACTTCATCAGTAAAATAACATGACATCACTGAGTGTTTCTGTTGCCTGGGTTTTCCAGCTTTTATTCCTGTTGTCTGGGCTCCATAGTAAATTGATGGCTCTCTTTGCAGTCTCTGTGGTGGTTGTGATTACCCTACTCTTATGCATGGGTAATTGCCTAGTAAGAGTACTGCCAGGAGACGTCTCAGTCTCTGCTTTGTTTGGAATACACAGTGAATGCCACTTCTACCTTCAGTCATATGCTTGGCCTCTTTTCTCATAGTCTTCCTAAAACCCTATGTTTTAAAGTATAGGCCGCAGGGATGCTGGATGGGCTGAGGAGGACATCATAGATTCAGGGTCATTTATATATGATAACGGTTAATGGTAATTATACATTTTATTGATAAGGGGCTTCTCTGACAGGGATGCAAAGTGCAGTTAACAAAACAAACACACAAACAAGAACACACACACAAGTCATACCTGGGAAATTATGGAAATAAAATGCAAAGCAAGAACAAAACAATCATCAGTACAGAGAAAAAATAATAATAATAGAAAGAAGCCGAGAAAAATATTGCCCTACAAAGTGAAGTTGAAAAAAAAAGGCTAAAGTTTTAAGGCACGCCAACAAAGTTAGCAACAGTTAGAATGGTTGTAACGCCTCTGTTTTACCAAAAAAAATAACATTGCAACAGAAGAGAATCTACATAATAACTAAGAAATACATATACTGCATTTTGCATTTGAACATAATCCAGGGAGAAAATGTATTGTCCACCAAAAAACTTTCTCGTCCATAAAATACCCTTATTTTAATCATTTACTCTCCATGGTTCATGGAATTTAACTGTAGGTATCTCTTTTTTGCTGTTTCCTGGCTGTCCTACTATTAATATGTTGAAAAACTTTAAAAAAAAATACATACAATGTAATAAATCTAAATATATATTTTAACGTTAGCTTAGCCACACCAAATTGCATGAATTCCACTAGAGTCAAAAACTAATACTGTGGTTACTGCTACTCTGCTAAGCTAGTTAACAGTAGTTCAGTGCTAGCTTAGGTGTTTTTCTCCATCATGACTGAATTTAGCTACTATGCCGTTTAGTTATGTGGAATAACAAACTAAATTACAAAGATTTCACCTGGACAATTACAGATAACAGCTGGGGAAAAATAAAAAAATAAATAAAAATTTGTTTTTTTTTTCTCTTTAGATAAGGCTAGCTCTGGCTATGTCATTAGCTTACCATTAGTTCTCTTGCTATAATTCTCTAGTTAGTTAGCTGTTTCTCTGTGAGTGCAGTTACTGCAGTCTGGCTTGGTTTTAACTTCTGTTTTATAGTCACTGGAACCTTATGTGCTTTTTTCACTCAAATTATATTGCATTATAATTTTTATATGATAAAACGGGCATTCAGAAAGTCAGGTCTTAACTTAACTTTGATGAAATATGTGGCTTTTGCATTTCAGCTTTGGAAGCATATAATATAGTTAATGTGTTTCATAAAATTCATGGTGAAACTTAACCTACCGGGACAGGTCCATCTTGTGTAGCGTAATACTTACTGCCAGAACACCTTTAACTAACCTGTATGTAAAAAGCACCAATTCTGTATTTTGCCTCTCATTGTGGGGGCTCTTATTGAGTGACCTCAGCAGTCTAGATAGCCCTGGTTCTTTAAATTCAATGGCAGAGCTTTATTACTCTGAACAGAAATCTTAACCTTTTATTACACATACACACACACACTGACACACAGTACTGTTGTCACAGAGGATAATTGGGGCCAGTTAAGATAAGTTTGAGGTAACTTTTGCTCTCTAGTGACCCATGCATAATGGATTGTTTCTTCTGCCTATTCAGTCCAAAGAAATTGCACTTCAATTACACAGATTACTATGGAACCCTGGGCACCAAAGTAAATAGTTGCAATTGAGGTCAAAGTGTACCTCTTAATACTTCTACTGTATGACAAACATAGCATTCTTGCTATCGGGGAACTGAAATGACTTTAGCTAATTGTACAGCATGACAAAAGTCTCTCATTGTAAGCTGTTTTCATTGTGTGGGATGGTCTTACACAAAAGCCTGGCACTGATTTCCTATTTTTTTTCTCTCTGTGTTGAAGCTTTGCAGGCACTAAAGACATGTCTGTGTTATTCTATTTAGGTAGCAACTATTCTTTTTTTTAAAAGAGAAATCTAACTCTGGAAGGATTCCTGTTGAATAAAATGTCACATTCATCAGAATATTATTCAGAATAATATTGCTAAACCTGGCAAGCGCAGACAGGACCAATCTACAGTGTCTGACTCAATGTCACCATATTCATGTGTATTCCACAGTCACCAGCAAAGTACACAAGATTTGTATACTGCTCTATTAACTTGCTTTTTAAAGACTTACCCTGCGTGTGTGAGCTTGAGAATCAGAGTCATTCAAAAAGAGAAAAGGAGGATTAGTTTGGTTGAAAGGAGCTTGGTTGTTTGTAGGCATCAATTACTGAGACCATTCGGCTTTGGAGTGAAATGATTATTAGTTGAGCCAGGAGATACCAATGAATCACAAAAAACACTTAATCTTCAAATGAATTTTCATTACAATTTTATAGACTGTGACAGTGTTATATAGTAATATAAACCCCCCTCTCCCTGTGGCGCTGACTTTGATTCAATTCCCCTTAAAATTGAGGGTTGCTGTAAATTAATTCTGTCTACTGGGATTCCTCCATTTCCAGAGGGTCTTCTATAATACATGATGGGGTAAATGGTTAGGACCTGGTGAAAGCGGAGGCCAATGTTAGATTACAACAGCTGGAGATGACCCAGCAGGTTGAGAACAGCAGAAAGCAGGGCCTGGCAGTAATAAGCCACAGCGGGATCCCACAGTGATGCATCAATGGTTCACACAGCCAGACAAAGACAGTGGAATTAAACACAAAATGGAGACCAGTGGTGCACATCAGCAGTGTTACTCAGTTAGTTTACAGTAGTGTGAAGGAAGATGCAATGAAATATAGGCCACTGAAACTGGAAAAATCTGTCTATTACATGATGAGAGCTTTTATTATGGTCAGAGATGAATGAGTTTCTTATTTGAGGTGTTAGATATCCTAAAGGGGAACTTTACAAAAATTAATTTTAACTTTTAACTTTTCTTTCATAAAGGAATTTCCCTTTGTATCAAATAATAATCCAATGGATTTCAGGACAAAACTAAAAAAAATTACACTTCATGTAAAACTAGGTTTTAAATCATGATTTTAGGGTCCCTTTTAGGGCCACACAAGGGAGATCCTCAAGATTATGTCATAATGCAGATGTCACATTAAAAGTACAGTAAGCGATTCTAAATCAATACACTTTTTGGAAAATTTAGTGAATATCTCCTGAGAGTCTGCCAGCTGTTCGTTCTATGTGTGTGCTGAAAAAAAAATCTACTGTTTCTACACAGCCCTGGCTCTGTAAATGGGAAACAAAGTGGCTAAAACCGAGCCACGAAACACTATTCCACCTGATCAGCAACAGGGCTCGTTTGTGTATAGGACAAGGGAAAGAAGAATTGGGGTAAAGGGGGCAGTGAGAGGAAAGGAAGGGCTATAATCAGGCAAGGGCGACCTCCGAGAGTTGAAAAGCCTGAAGATGGATGTGGAGGGTGCTCTGTTTCTGCTTGCCATGTGGGTAACATTAATTTTGCTATGTTTCACAGAGCCAGTAGGTCAGTATTGTTTTGTCCTTTTTGCTAATGTTTGTGATAGCTAATTCCAACTGGTTAGTTAGCAAGCAGGTACCTGTGTCACATTGGTGTGTCCAGTAACGATAGATGACCTGCCCACTGACATTCAGCTTAGTTTTAGTTTGCTAAGGTATGGTTTTAATTTTAGCTATAGTAGCAGGAGAGCTGGCTATGGGAATTTGTCTTGTCCTCTCTGCATGTTAGCGTTGCAGCAGCAACTGTTGTGACGGTTTGCTAACTCACAACCTATCTAACATTAGTTACATTGCTGTCTCGTTGTTTGTTCTATATCATGGTATTTTGTCCGTACAACGTGCAAAGTTTTATAGCCACAAAGACCTAAAAATTCAAGTTTGCTAGCACAGTGGGATTATTTGGAGTGATGCATAATTCGAAATGCTATGTCAGGTAACGTTAACTTCCTTGTTATCTTAGCTACAAACCTGTGGACCTCTCTTCTGTCACTGTAGTTTTATAAAAACAATCTAAACAACTAACTTGCAAGTTTTTACACCATTGTGTTTTGGATACTGTGTTTGTGTGCATGTTGTTATATAATATAATGTTTGTTTTCCTTCAGCTATAAGAAAGTTTATCCACTTCCACGCCGTATAAGACGCTCTGGTATCCGCCATATTTTTCTTTTGGTCAGCTAGCCCAGTTGTTGGTGATGTTGCCTTGGCAATGTGTGTCCATGAATTTGGGGGATGGAGCTTCTGAAGGAGCAATGAAGGGAGGGGGGGATTTGTTTTGCTGTTGAATTCAAATATCAACAGTCTTTCTTCAGAATCGCTTGCCCTTCCTTTAAGGCCCCTATCATTACAGTTCAGATTGTGCTTTTACTGGTGCATACACTATTACCGAACTAAACTGCAATTAAATCACACAGTGAGTCTGGAGCCTTTGGGACCACCAAGGATCTCGGACCCCAAAACTGTTGTTCGCTATGCCCAGTTTGTAATCAGGCGAAGTAAATGTAGAAGAAACTGTAGCCTAGTAACACCTGAAACAAGTAGCCTAAAATCTACAGAATAAGCATTGGTTTAGAAGAGTGATACAGAAACAACATAAGAGCTGTGCAGTTATCTGAAAATAATGCACACTCTCCCAATCAAAACTGAGTGCTCTCTAAGGTTATTAAATATAGCCCCTTGAAAAAAAGGCCTTGATGTGATATAAGGGTAAAAAGGAACATTATGTGAATCAAGTTCTTCTTGTCACATCTTTCTGTCCTTCACCTGTGCCTCTGCATTGACAAGAAAAAAAAGATAATAAGATAAGAATAAAAATATTTGGATATCACTTAACATGGAAATGCTTAAACAAAGAACATGAGAGACAGTAACACAATTGTAAAAATGCACTATTTATATTTTTAAAGATGTTTCTATGCATGCACCATGCTTGTAGTTCATTTGATTCTCAACTGTTGATGCTGTTGTTTGTGCTTTACTTACAAACAAATCTGCTCCCTGCAGTCTAACAGACAAGAGTCTTTTTGTTCAATAATCTGTGGGAGAACTGCCTGTCTGCTTTATCAAGGATCTCTCTGTTAGCATTCAGCACGCTTCTGTGGCTGGTAATGTGTTCTGGGCCGTAATTTCTGCCTGTGTCTCAGTTGGATCTGAAAATAAGTGAGATTTATGGTGTCAGACTGACTGACATGGGCAGCATGAGAAGTAGTCAAGCTGCCTGTCCTGGTGTTGTGATTAGCCTCTGCTTCTACCCTGTGCTAACACATCCACATTCTGACCCCACCATCCTGGCTACAGCTACAAATGAACCGGTCAAGCACAGTGTTGAGTTGGGGGTTTTAAGGCCTGCATTATTCATAGTGCAGCTGGGAAATAGAGGGCAGAAAACATAGTGTATATGCTTAGTGTGTACACCTACTCATTTCAGCCCCTCATTGTTGTGGCTGTCTTAAAGACAACAGACTGTCAAGATAAACACAAAAGCGCAAGTCAGGACAGTAAAAACCATATAAGCCAAAACACCTAATCTGGTGCTTTTACCACCATGATTGATGACTTGTCATTGAGTCTCTTTATAATCTTTTATGTCATTTCTAGAGCAAAAGCATTAAAAAACAGGCCATGAAATATGCCAACAGTCAACTAACCTATAGTGAATGAAATAGTCATAGTTCTGATAAACAATCTCATCCCTTGATGATAAAGTATGCGTACGTGTGAAGAAACTGAAATGGGAGTAGGGGGATTGTGAAGTATATGCTGTAGACATTAAACGCCACTCAGACAGTGTCCTGAAGCTATTAAGCAGACTAAAAGAGACATGTCCTTTCATCAGCTCCTCTATCCACACTGTGCATTGCTCAATGTGGCACTTCCTCCCCTCTATTCCAGTGGGCGTTAAATTGGCTAGATTCAAGAAACATGGCGGAGAGTGGGAATAAAGGCCTTGGTAGCACCATGCAGAGCGATACATCACTGCATGACAGCGCATTGAAGAGGTGGGATGGGTGTGAAGCCAACACACTGCCTTTTAATGAGGGTCTCTCTCTTGCTCCCTTCTCTTCTCTTCCCACTCTTGCTCCTCCGAGAATCAACTAGTTCCTCTCCTCACTACCTCTTCCCCTTTTCCATGTTTCTTCCTGGCTAACGGGATGAAGGTGGCTGCAGTACATGGCACACAAAGACCCATCTCCACACGGCAGTCATCCCTCGCTGCCTCCCAAAAAACCTCTAACCTCGTTTCAGTAGCAGTGCCCGACTGAAGTACACGGCAGTTAGAGATCTGATCTGCTCATTACTGTTGGCTGTGGCTGGTCCGGAGAAGATTAACTTGATGCCTGCTTTGATAGTGGATCCACTCCAGAAAGTGTCAATATAAAGAGAGAAGTAATGAGATATCATGCTGATGGTCACATAGACACAATGAACTGGTGCCTCAGAATTAGCAGTCATGTCGAGGGCCACTTTAATAGGGGCCTCATTCAGTAATTAAGAGACATAATAGAAAGGGCACTTCATTCCCTGTCAAAGAAAATAGTAGAAGTCAACCACACAAAAGAGGCAGTATATGAATGAGCTGAATTGTTAAGCTCATTATACCCGAGTGTTTTTTGTGGCCCATGGCACATATATGGGTGTAATTAAAATAATATTATTATTTCTTAGAACAATAGTATATGTTTATTGTTTTTTGTTTGCAATTTGTGTGTATTTGTAGGCATTCCTACCAGAACGTTTAGCAAAACATGTACATCCTTTTATTAGATACATATATGATCTACCTAGGAGCATAGTGTCAGTCCAGGCAGAACACTGAAGTCGCTTCTTAATTAGCCAATTGACATCAGCTGCTTTTTTTCATGCTTCATAATGACTTCGCTAACAGCTGACTACTTACGTCCAACTCTTTTCAAGCAGGTGTACAATGTGGCCAATCTGACCTGACACTTGTCACAGTTACTCTATTGATACACACCCTTGCCAATGCTGTTCGCTGCTGCAGCTTCCTCCACCATCCAGACCTCATCATTATGTGCTAAGCTTTTGGTATTGCTGATTTAACTAAAATTTACTGTATGTATTTATTATAGGAATAGATCAGCATTTTGGGAAATAAGCTTATTCACTTTCTTACCGAGAGTTATATCAGAAGATTGTTACGACTCACATGTCTGTATTGTAAATGTGATTCAACCACCACTAGCTGATTAGCTTAGTTTAACAGCTAGAATGGCTCTGTCCAAATGTAAAAAATGGTATTTACTAAAGCTTACTAATTAACACATTATATGTTGTTTGTTTAATCCCTACAAAATGCAAAATATGGAAAAGACAAGTTCTGGTTTTACCGGGGGGTATCTGTCTCTGTTGTCTCAGAGTCTCACAATGATGAAAAGACTCCAGTAAATCACCGTGGCCGGCCAAGAAATAGTCCAGCAAATAATCCCCTGTAAAAGCACAACTTGCCAACCAGGCTAGATGTTTCCTCCTGTTTCCAATCGTTATGCTATGTTAAGCAAACCATGTAATGGGTTATAAAATGAATTTCCTAAGATGCTGAGATATAAGCCTTTACGGGGGTAATCTCACCAGCAGAATCCTCATTGCTGCTTGGATTCTTTGAGGTCCCTGAAATATCAGAGCCTTTTCCACCTGAATCTAAATGTACAACTGTTAAAAATGGCCAGTTCCTCGACACAAGTTTCTCTGACTGAAATAAAAGAATAAAGCATCTTCCTTCAAAATGTATGACCTGAATTTGACTTTGGACAATCAAGCCATAGTCACCAAGAAAGCAGCAAAGTAAGAAAGAAAACATCAAAAGGACAAAATGGTTTGCAATGAACCTTCTAGACACTTCTCACAATACCTGAAGTAAAAGTGCTGGATACACTTGCAAAAAAATTCCTAAGCCTAATGGACTCAGTGGTGGAAAGATTTATGTTCTGTTGGTGCACTCGCAAACTTCAAAAGAAAGGCAGCCAATGACGTATTAAGAACTCGTACTTTTTTCATCTGAGCTGCTTGGCTGGTTATGTAAAAGGATTCACACAATAGTTCATGGACAGTATTGGTGTTTTAGTCACATTGAATTGCTCTCAAATGTAAATTATTTATAAGTGCACATGATTTATGGGTAAACTTTGACAACAGGGAAGTGTTGCAATGGCACACTGCTGACGGGACAAACCCCCCCCCAACAAATATTAATTACATTATGAACTGTGCCCGATTCTTGAATCAACATGGCTTGTTGACAGTATAATACATTTTCTACAAAGCAAAGCGTCTTTCTAAGGGGGAATCTGAAATCTTATCAAGCATCACCATTTGATTTTTTTAAAGAAGTATCCAGAATATAAAGGAAGACATTTTCTGCGTGATAGGTAGATTTATGAACTGCAGTTACATCCCTATATGCTGCATCCATGCAACTTCAGGGCATCTCTTGTAAACCCGCCTGTCCATAAAATGAAAGTGCGTTAACAGAGTGCTTAAAAGTGTCTGTACTTACAAAATAAAGTTTCAGTAGAGGAATTATTGAGGGTTGGTGCTGAAAGAACAAAACCACACTCTGGAGCCCATTGGCCATGAATTGCACCTCATGTAGTGAAAAGGAGCTTGTGAATAAAACATGGCTGGACGTGGGAGTACTATATTTTAAGTTTATAGGACGAATTGCCTGCAATTCTCATGAATACCATACCTGAAATACATCTAGATCAATGTGTGAGGAGGGAGGAACGGGTGTCTCTAGTGAATTAAAATAACAGCCAGACTCAGCTATCGACGAAACAAAGCCAGGCACCAGGGACACAATCAGCTTTCTGCTCACCTTGCTTTGAAATTAGTATTCTAGCTAAATTTATGTATAGTGTTGACTGTATTTAATGTATTGATGTATATTGATGAAATTTTATGTATATAATGCAATTAATGATCATCATGTTATATGTGTTATGTATTGTATGTCAGGTGTAGACCCCAGAAAGATTAACTGATTCCCATGGCATCTGCTAATGGGGACCCTTTAAATAGACAAATAAACATATAAAAACCTAGAGATGAGTGAGAGAGCTGCAGGAGCTCAGGGGAGGGGGCTTGCGGGCGCTTTGACTGATGCGGGCACTGGTGAAGCAATGCCTTGCTCGTGCCCCTGCTGTTTGCCTATTGAGCTGGGGCCTGGCGGCCAGAAGGCAGGGAAACAACCCTGCCTGCACTAGTCTGCTCAATTTCAGCCCGATATCTATCACACTCATGCAATCAATGAAGAGTTCTTCACCAACAGCCAACCATGCCTGTAGGGGGATGACCTCCTGATCTTCGTCTGATTTCTTCACCCATCTCTGATCAAGATCCATACTGCCAGCTTAGCTTGGTTTAGCTTGGCTTAGCTGCCCTCTGGACACAGACCTCTCCCAGCAGGGACAAAGGTCAGCTCCACTATAGAGTCCATTACTGCTAAAAAATACACACATTCCTTTCAAACCTCAGTGGGCCAGGATTAAAGTCAGAATGAATAGGACTGAGCCTGAATGTGAAGTGGGATGTTAACAATTATGGGGAGACATGAGATATGGACATGTGCAGACCCTGTCACTCACAGATCGATCTGTCAGTCTGGATCTGCCCTCCACTTCATCCCTGCATTTTTTGCCTAGCTTTACAAACTTTCTTTCACCATTACTGACAGGGTTAGGAGAATTGAGAGGGCTACAGCAACAAGGGTGAAGGTTTACAGCATTCCATTAGCAAAACTAGAATATAAGTGGTTCCACAGGGTAAAGGTCTTAACCATTTTCTGTACGCACAGCAAAATAAATTTGAACATAAATGCAATGTTTCATGCATGAATCATGCAATGCATTGTGGGTCATCTTCTTAGAATTGCCATGGCACAGGAAACAAGTCATTTGACCTCACTGCTGGAGGAGCTTTCAAAAACATTGTGCAAAGATTACCTTTCTTAATGGAGACTGCTAATTTTCTGATGTCACTGAAATGAACAGGCTTTGCAGAAATAGGTTCTGCAGCAGCAAATTGTATGTAAAATGTAATGTAAAAATAAAGAAAGGTTGTATAAGCCTGTGTTTTAAAAGGTATCAAACCCATCCCACTCACTTTTAGCCTTTCAAATACAAAAGGATGTCTGAATATACAATATTCTACCCTGAGTGACATAGGAAGAATTGCCATTAAATCTCAGTGTAGCTGTTTCTTTTGAAATTGTGCAGTAGTGTAATGAAAAGGTAGGTACAGTAGTTCACCCACTCACTTCCTCACTTGTTAATGTACATGCAGTGTGAATGAGTGTCAGTTCGTCCAAATACCTTTTACATCCGGTGATGACAATGGAATTAGGGATCAAGGAAAAAAGCCATACAGCGTCAAGGACTCCGCTTGTTTTCTGGATTAACAATCCATTGTCCTAATTAGCATTACATGTAGTATGCCACATGTGCATACTGCGGGAGCCTCAATTAGTGCTACCACTTCATCATCAGCCTCTAAGCTGTAGTAGATGCTAATGGATTGCTCGCTTGGGGTCCATCTATCAGCCCCTTACTGTAAAGTCTATGACTCATGCTATCTAAAGAAAATGCTATTGCTATCCTGTTCCACTGAAACGGCAAGGGGCATGCAACAGAAACTCAACCCAAGTGGAACAGAGTGGCTGAGGTTATTAGATGACAGAAATTAGGTATTTTTCATTTTCATGTAAGCTGTACAGAACATGCTCTTCTGATAAAAAGCTTGCACGATATTTTGTGTGCATATGATGCCTTTCTGCCGGATTAGCTGGCATATACATGCTTATGTCTGGATGTCTAACTATGTGTTTGATAAATGGTTCTCCAGATTTCACTTGCCTGGCAGAGAAGATGTGCATTGCAACAGAGGGAATGGAATCGAAAGGAGTAAAATGAAACATTCATTGCAGGATGTTGATAGATGACTTTATCATGTAAGTGCAGAAGTGGCCAGAGAAGGCTGGGGTGATGATGTATTGTTTAACGATACAATGGATCGGTACGTGAATACAAACGGCTGCTTTCATTTCTCCTCATCTCTGTGGCCGCTAAGCTAGTGTGAGTGAGCACAGTTTGGTGTCTCGTCTGGAACAGGAAGACTGATGAGTCCAGATATGATGTATGCCCTGTCCTTCTGCTCCCTCTCCATCACCAGGCATCCACAGCATGGGTAATGATGATGAGGGCAGCCTGGACAGGAGCATATTACTTCACGATGGTAAAAGATAATGGACCAGCCTCCTACTGTGCTGGGGAATCTGCGCAGGCATCCAATTACTGCCTTTAAGATCCATCTCAAGATGACCCAAAAAAACACACAGCTCTTTCAAACTTTAAGTGAAATGGAGGATGCCAACACAAGGAGGCGGAGGGTGACAAGGGAAGCAATTAATCTACACTGTTAATGTATTAATGTATGTCGTCTGGAGCAAGCAGAGGAAATATAGGGAGAGAAAAGACGTAGTAAAAAAAGTTGGAGGTGGAATAGATCTGAAAAAGCAGGTGAAGAGAAGACAAGTAAGGACAGACAAGCAGTATTACAGCTGACAGAAAGCGTTCTGAGGCATTTCCTCGCTCTAAACTGACTAAAACTTTTGAGTACTCTTTTCGTTTTCTGCTTTTGAAATAATTGCTGCATTTGCAGAACTCCGGCTTCACGGTTTGAAATTGGTGACAAAGTGGTGAGCAGCGCTCTGAGCGCTCCCAATGCAGGTGGGTCTGTGACAACACACAGGAGGAGCCCTCTTCAAAGGGAGGGGAAAAAAGAGAACTCATCTTTCAAAACGATGTCGCTGCTTTCCCAGAGGTGTCAGCCATGGCAGAGCCCATCACTTGGCTGCAGAAATGCAATAAAAAGACCTTTTTATAATAATCAATTCTAGCAAGGGCACAGTAATTTAGATCACGGCATAAATGGGCAGGGAATGGGTCTGACGAGCCATTGAAGTAATAGGCCATAAATGTGATCAAACCCAAAATAAGCTTCCCATTACTAATACTCATTAGCTTTATTACATTACAACCTTCAGAGACATGGTCAGTTATGGATCCTCATTCAGTTAATGAGATTATTTTTGGTCAAAACACAATTACAGCAGCTTTTCCATTCCGACAAAATACAGTCTAGCCTATTAGACTAATTAGTACTAATTACAGATGAAAGAACTTTCTACAGCAAAACCACGGAGCTGTTGTGTCAACAGATGCCTTCAGCATTCTCTGTGAAGTCTCCGCTCTCAACTTGATTAAAAAAGATTGGAGAATTTCCCCATGTCTCTCCCTCTACACTATCTCTGAAAAATACCTCCCTTTTTCCCTGTTTCTCCCCTTCCCTTCTCCACACTTCTTTCTTCTTTCTTTCATCTGTATCCTTGATTTACTTTCAACAGCACTGATCATCAATTGCAAAAAAAAAAAAAACAATAACCATAACAATGGCACCAAATAGACCACATGACAAAAGACTTTCAGTTGGTCTTTATGTGGAGATACAGTACTGTAGCTAACTAAAAAGGCAGCTATAGAAAGTCATATTTCTTTAAAAGCTCCATTAAGCAGTATTTTTTGATAATAATACTTACTGTCTGGGATGTAATTGCCAATACTGTTGAGCACACTGAGGATCAACACTACAGTCTGCACTTCAGCTTCCTGTCCTGCCCAGCTCATCACTTTGGGTCTCAGAGACACCCAGATTTTTTTTCTCAGAAGCCAGGGAATGAAACAAGAGGCAAAACAATTGATTAATTGACTTACATTCCACCAATGGTGAGACACAGGACTCAGGGCTGACGGGATGTCAGTTTTACTCTGTTTCTGCTGGATGTGTGAGTAATGTTTAAAGCTTCTCAAAAGGGATAAACCGACATTTCAAATCAGATGCTGAATACCACCAAACCACATTCATAGAAATTGCCACAGAATTTAAACATCACCTTCTTGGAGACCTGTACCGAGGGGGTTACTTCCTCTGGGAAGAAAGTCTTTTGCACTCATCTGAGTCAACTTCAATTATTACTGTGCACTTGGCGAAAAAAGCTTAAGGAGCAGCAGAGAGCAATTTTTTATATTATTTACCCAGGGTTTTGCCTCACAGGTTATATACAGTCTGCCCTACATTACTGGTGGAGTTTTTTGGGGGCTGCATACGGCCTGAGAAGAGCCTCCTCTGGGCTGGAAAACACAAAAAACTTACAGTTAATGCTATCCTGAAAGAAAATCGAACATCAATTTTAAAAAAAAAAAAAAGAAAAAAGGGAAAGAAGGTGGCCTTGTAGCTTAAACGTCACTGTATTAAACAACATTGTAACCAAGAGCGACATATAAAGGAAAGATGCATTTCCTTGTGCAAAGCTTCCAAATCTGAATCTGAGTAGTTGAAAAATGTATTATGGTCAGTACTTTTTTGTACAGTACATCTGGAAGGAGGGATCTGTGCTGCTTAGGGCAGACAACTTGGGGTTATTAGGTCTGACCACTTCTCTGTGTGGTGCCCTTATGATATTCCCATATGGCACACTGAGAGTGCCACCTTAAAGTAATTCAACATTTGGTCCCTGAAGTTACAACCCTTCCCTAGTCTAACAATCTCTATATCTCTCCATCAATGAGTTTCGTTGTTACTGGGCATGTGATTGTCATGTATCCTGTCCACCCACATTTCTTGTACTAAGTCTGCTACAGCTCTGTCTTTGCTACTCAACCAGGACTCAGTGACTTCAGTTCTGTGTGCAGAGACCTGTTTTCTATTGGAATCACTGAGTTTGCTTTCCCTTTGGTTGACAGAGGGTGCTGTATCTGTGTGTGTGTTTAAGGTGGGTTGAGAACACTGCTCTTACATTACCTTACTTCCTCTATTCTATCAGCGAGGAGTGTGGCAGAGGGGAGGGAGAGGAACTTATCTGTGGTCCTTTCATGCCACAGTGATCCCAAGTAATCTAATTCAGCCCTCCTCTTTCTCGCTTGTGTGCCTCTCTCATATTGGTGCATGCAAAGCAAGTGCAAAGCCTTGTGTGTGTGTGCATGTGTGCCTGTGTGTGTGTGTGTGTGTGTGTGTGTGTGTGTGTGTGTGTGTGTGTGTGTGTGTGTGTGTGTGTGTGTGTGTGCAAGCGTGAGGGAGAGTGGGGAGAGAAAAAGGGGACAGAGGGAGAAAGACAGAGTTAATGAGTTCTGATTGTGTTTGCACATATAAGTATTTGTGTTATGTCTTAAGTACCATGGGGTGGCTGGCGATGCAGTGCACCTTGGGAAGTTGTCTGTGCAGGAGAAGCACTTGTGTGGAGCTTTATGGTAGAGCAAAATAAAACGAAATAAAACTGTCCAACTCAACCTGTTTCCAATAAACAATGAAATTCCAAATATTTGCATCGATGGTGTACGCGGATCAGGGAACCTGATCCTTTAGCAATACACTGTATCCACACACTCTCTGACATGAGTCACTACTCATCTCACAGGAGCCTCACGGGAGGCTCCTGCCTAAATTATCCTGTCCCTAATTGATTTAGCCAAATTTAGCAAATAATTGTAATATCAGGTTAACTGAAATGGATTTTTGTCACTGTGAAAAAAGTTACATGATTTATAGTGGGCCATAAAACCCCCTTCTTCTTCGTAAAATGAGCATAATAATCAGAGTGAAAAAGCAGACACTTTGATTGATTGATGCGTGCATGTTAGAGTTTGGAGGGGTGCGCTCATTCACAGATTCATTTTAAAATAACAATAGTGGAGGTATCGACTTTTATATATGTACAAAGCCAGATGAAATGAAATCGGCCAGTAAAGTGAAGATTTTATTTAAAATATGCTTTTCAGTGAGCAGACAATAGCAAATTATTTGGCTGAATCTCTTACATGTTTTGAGCCTTTGCAAGATAATCATGCAAATCATCTTTGCAGTTTTTGTCAGCAGAGGTTGTGGGAGCTAACTATATATTCCTAGAGCAAGGCAAGAAGGCTGTTGATACGTCTATGACATGAAAAGGATCTGAGAGAAGGAACTCAAACAATACTGCAGCATTAGACACATGGCTTCAATTATCCTGAGAATGGATCAGTGGGTGAGGATGCGCCGCATCCCTCTGAATCCAGGAACAGCCACCCACGGGCTTCTGTCATCTACACCGCTATGGGCAATATTTAGAGAATAACATTGACACAACAGTCAGCTCTGTATCATGCAGATCAGAAGCACCAAAATAGAAATGAATGCAATCTTTGTTTTAGTAATCAGTGCTGATGTAACAGCACATCCTTCTCTTTAGTCAACACACTTGATGTTACTCATTTTTACACCTGAATGTTTTTGATCGAAATCAGAAGTGGTGCTCTACAGGTCGCTGAACGAAACTGTAGAGATGCGTGAAAAGCCCTCTGTGTGAATTTCTATAGGTGGAGCTTTGGTTAATCTACTCAATAGAGTACCTTTGCTTTGCTGAGGGAGACACACAGCTCCAGGCCAACCCTCAGGCCAGAGCCACCCTCTAGACGCCATCTGAGGGCTGCTGGAAGGTACAGCACCTCCTCCTGCCCTGCTCCTAAACGCACTCTGTGGACACAGACCTACATTACAGCTCTGCCTTCTCTATCTGAGTAGCAGTGGTGGAACAGGTATTCAGATCCTTAATTTACTTATAAGTAGTAATACAACAATGTCAAAGTCCTGCCATTAAAAATTAATCAAGTAAATGCACTTTAATATTGTCCGCAAAATGTACTTTAGGAATCAAAGATAAAAGTACTCATTATACAGACTGACCCCTTTCAGAGTGTTATTATGTGTGTATTATATGCATTACTGCATTACTAATGTATTAGTGTGTATGCAGCATTTTCATGATGCAGCTGGTCAAGGTGGATCTAATTTTAATTATTTTATCTTGAGTAGTGTAGGAGCTATTTTTAATTCGATTGGAGTGTTTTATTTATTCTTAATATTTGCTTTGTAGCAGTTTCTCTTGCCTGTACTTTTTATTGTATAAGAATTGGGTAGCACCTCACTAAGCTCAGGGTCCTACACCTGGGTAGGCAGGTGTAGGACCAGCATGTATTTAGGACTCTGAAAAAGAAACTAGTAAGCAACCAGATTAATTTAATGAAGTAAAAAGTGCAATATTTCCCTCTGTCTTAATGTAGTGGAGTACAAGCAGAAATGAATATACTCAAAGTACAAGTACTGCACTAATGTACAGTACTTTTGTGAATGTATTTTGTTACTTTCCAACACTGCTAAGCAGCAACTGATACACTGTCTGTGCAACATTGTTTGTTGTCATGGTCCGATTTTACTAATACCAATGTATTATTAGGAGTATTTCAGTGTCAGTGAAATTACTTTTACTCCACATGATAAAAGCAAATGTCCTGCTCGCTATTTTAGTGTTTATTCATGTGGTGTTACTAAGTACTTAAAAATCTGTAGAAAAACCTGTGACCTGCTCATGAATACATTCATCTTTCTCCTTCAAGCTGCCACCAGTCATTCTCAGCCGTTTCCAGTGCAAAGTATTTCATTCATGTGCTGAAAGAAAACATTTGCAAACGTTGATTCAAAGTGTAAAATTAATAGAATATGGTGTTCTATATTTTCAAGACGCACTATGTCACATTCAGAGTATTGAGTGTGCAACCATCTATTTATTGCACTGAGCTGGAAGCGGCAACACTCACCATGGCCAGTGGCACGATGCCTGCTAGGTCCTCCTGTGCCAGTCGGATCTCCGTCTCAGCCTCTTGTGTGGTGGCACGACTGACCGGGTACTCCACCTGCCAGGCCATCCACCGGCTGCCCAGCGGCTCCGGGAAGCTTTCCATTTTCAGATCCACTTGGAGCACCCTCTGCACTCCCATCTCAGACCTGCCAGAGTGCAGTAGAAAGAAAGTGTCAGTGAATGGTTAAGCAGATTGCTGGGCGAGAGTCTGAAAAAGAATAAGTGTGTGTGTGTGGACTCAGCTGCTCGTGTGTTTGTGAGCTCATTCAACATACTGTCTTCTGTAATGACGACGAAAGGTAAAAGCTGATGAATACGTCTGTGGCTGAGATCTATGACATTTTATCAACTGAGATTCTTCAAAATGTCAAGTCCCTTTGTGTTTGGCTCTCTGGTCAACCCTCCACTTCATGGAATATCACCCTCTTTTTCTTTATTCCTCTCACACTTTTCCCCAGGTGATGTGCACTGTAAATAGAACCTATAATCTTGTGGCTGCCCCTTAGAGCAGTTCAAAGGAATACTTTACCAGGCATCACCCCCGCTAAGGTGTTGATGGTCAGGTTTGTCACCGGTGCCCTTGTTTGCAGCAGCAGAGTGTAAATATACGGAATGCTTTGGCACGATATATGGCAGGCCTGAATTAAGTCAGACAAATGGAGAGCGTTGATAATAAAGTTTCCCATGGTGCCATAAGTCTCTGGTGCTCAGGGTTTAAATATAGCCTGGAGGCAGGAAAGGTCAGCTTTACAGAGGAGCCGGAAGATATGGGAAATGGCACAAGATCTGTTAGCCATGTCTTGCGTGTCAAATGGCGGGACTCGGGGCCAATAAATTTCATGCATGGTCTCTGTGGCACACCAGCACAAAATAGCATCTTGTAATTTGAGCATGGTGAAGAGGAAAGAGTAGGAGAAGGGGAGAGATGAATAAAGCCACATGGTATTTTATTGGGAGAGGAGGGTGCATGTGAATGTAACATGGAAAATACTGTGAAGCACATGGCAGAAAAAAGGCAACCTTTAAAGCTCCGTTTAGTATCAAGCAAACAAAACACTGCCATAACAAGAGATAATACATACTTGGTACATCTTGGAAAGACAGCAGAGGAAATGTATAACTTCCTAAATTATGAATAGGGGACTAAAATGATAAATAATACAAAATGTTTTATCCAGAGCTCTCCTATTCACATATGTGTGACACTATTTCCACATCATTCTCATATTATTCAGTTTTATTCTGAAAGAATGAGAGATTTGTTGCGCGGCAGAGCACAACAACCCAATTTTCACATCCAACAGAGGTGAGTATAAATAATTAAGATGACAACCAAATAAACTGTATCACATTTCATAACAGTGTACCAATCAGAGCACGGAGCCGTTGAAGGCATAGTACGACATCATGGACCTACATAGCTATTCCACAATGCTTTGGAAACACACACATGCTAATCTCTGCTTGCAGATCGGTAAAGCCACGAGCTTCATTATGCAAACAAAGTTAACAGATGATGCACTAAACGTCCAGAAATAAACCTCTGAGCGCTCCACAGTCACCGAGCATCACAGAGGACCTGTGTCAGCCGTCAGCCCAAGTGGCCTACTTTCCCCAGCACAGGCACACTTTTACTGCAGAAAGGTTGCTCTGGCAAACATCACACACTTTAGACGGGCAGGCAAGAGAATGGAAGTAACTGTGCAGCAGAAAGGTTTGATTGAGCTGTACACACACTACCCAAGTACAAGAGCTACAGACGGGTGACAGGTTAAAGGAAAAACCTTAATAAAAGAGCGGAGAAACAAAGCAAATGCAGATGCCTCCAAACAGGGCTCGAGGGGTCACTGAGTGGTTTAAGGAGTATGAAAATTGTGTGAACCATATGCTATGGCCTACACTGTCACCAGATCTCAACCCAATTGAAGGCTTATGGGAGATTTTGGACAGACATGTTAGAAGGTCTTCCCCACAGAGAATCCTTCCAGTAGAGTTCCAGAGACCAGTAGAATCTATGCCAAGGCGCATCGAAGTTGTTCTGGCGGCACGTGGTGGCCCAACACCTTACTAAGACACTTTAGGTTGGTTTTTCCTTTGTCACCCATCTGTACACTCAACACTTTCACAAAGTTAAAGGACCTCCATAAAAGACACAAAAGTTGTCTGTCTAGCTTTTTCCTTCAGAGATGTCAATTATATCCCTGCTCACATGATCCAGTTTGCAGAGTTTAATAGCAGCTGTGAATGCTAAGAAATTTATGAGATGTTTATGTTTGTTCCCACAAGAAAGGTGCCAACAAAATATTGAGCTTAGAAGCATGTACGGTGTAGGGTAAAAATAGTCCCTCTGCTTCTTTTTAGCATTCAGACACGCTGCTAATTTTGCATTCTTTTGACAGAAATATCCAACTTCAAAAGAAGACCTGAAATGGTGAGAGCAATATAAAAATGTGAAGAAATAAGATCTTGGGGTATTGCAAAGATTAGATCAAAGAAAAGTCATATAAAGACATATAAAGAAATGCACACCATCACTTCACTTAGGCCATTCTTTGACTTCAATAGATGACACCTTTGCAGGGAAATGAATGGAAATGAATTGCAGTGCATTGAGAATGTCCGCAGGTGTGTGTTTGACTCTGATTTAAGTAAGGGTTCATGATTTTCAATGCACAAGGCTGGTACTAAAATAAACACAATGTCCATGGTGAAAGTGGTTTATTTATTGCATTTTTATGGTGACTCTTAAAAACCAAAGCTGCTGCTGGTTGTATATCTAGCTAGCAAATACATTGTAAAGGAGACGGCAAAAGGAGGGAACGATAAACAAAGACATATTGGGCTCTTTTCCTCACAGAGAAAGTCTGGCAGCATTCCGTTTTTGATTTTCCTGTGTACTTGACCCCCATTGACACATGTCATAAAATGAAACCTGACAGCAACATCGGTGTCAGGGTGAATGCGACTCTGGAATTGAGTCAGATACATTATCCACATACACCAGCATGCCATCCTGAGCCGACCTCCCCTCTCCAAGTCTGCTAATCACATGGCTCGCTGGGGGAAACTGTTCATTTCTCTGTCACTTCCAGCATGCGGCTTAATTCAATTAGCAACAAAGGGCCTGTGGATGCGTGCCACACAGCTGGCCTCAGCCTGATAATTATCTGTAAACTAGCTGTGGTTTGACTGAATCTGAGGCCAGACAGATGACCGGAGGGCATCCAAAGGCAACAGAGAAGGGGCTCAGCAGATAACAGGCCCTGAAGTTGGAAACAGCTGGCCCTCTGGCTTCAGAAACCGGGCTGGAGAGGAAATCCGACTTGACAAGATGCTGCCCGAGACGGCGGACAACAGACTCACTGAGAATAGCACAGAGGATGCTGTTTAACCACATTCAGGATGCCCATAAATCACAACGACACCAGCAGATCGGTAGGAAACGCACTGACTTGGTTAGTAACAGAATCTATTTGTTCCAGTTGCTACATGTAGCATTTTTATATGTCAAGATGACAATTTCGATATATATAACGGAGGTGACTGTGACATGACAATCAGCTCTCACACCACTGGTATTGTAGAGCTAGAGTCTCTAGAAATGACCAAGACATTACTATAAAGCTTATGTGTTCCCTGACACAAAGAAAAGGCCACACCGATGTGTTTTTTTTTCTTTTAACTTATCGGAGGTCAGACTGCCATAAATAGTATAGTTTAAATTCACACGCATACACAGTAGAAATTCTGTGTATGCATAGTTACCCACTGTCAATATTCTCACTGAGAAGTCACTATGATATATCAGACTTTACTGTGTGTTTAGGCTAGAAATTATGATAATGTGTTCATCGTTTTTCATCATCAATAAATTTCTCGATTAAAGGAACAGTTTGCGATTTGGTATACACACTCATTTGAGTTAGACAAGGAGATCAATTCCTCGCTCATACTTGTCTAGTAAGTATAAGGCTACAGCCTGAAGCTGTTTATCTTAGCTTAGTTTAGCATTAACACTTAAAACAGGGAGAAACATCAGCCAAGAGTTAATTATCCCCTGTAAAATGACAACTTGTAACCGACGACAACAAACGAAATACAAGGTGTTAATGAGTGAGCTCTAGCGGTGCAGATAGGTGGGTCTTGTTACCTTTTAAGTGAGCTGCTAAACTAAGACAACCAGCTGCTGGCTGTTATATTATATTTAACAAACAGATATGAGGGCAGTATCCATCTTCTTATTTAATTTTGGGCAAAAAAGGTGAATAACTACTGCTTTAATCAAAAAATGGTCAAAAAACTAGGAACAACACTCCAAAGCTTTAAGATATTCAGTTTACTACCATGTTTGACAATGACAATGACAGGCAGAACATGTTTGGCCTTTTTGCTTGTCTTAAAAACCCTTAAATGATTAATGAATAATCCAAATAGCTGCTGTTTAATTTTCTGTTGATCAAATTGATTAATTGACTAATCTTTTCAGCTCCACCTTGCAAATATACAAAGGCCGAAAAATCAGGTACTAGCATATTATTAGAATAATATTTTCAACATCCTCCACATGTCCTTTCAAAATGTATCATCGACAACCCCAAACTTCTAGTTTTCATCCTGTGTTCACTAATTACATGTTCGAAAAAGCTCTTTGCAGCTCTGCCTGATCTTGATGGGAGCAATTCAGAGAGCTATTGAATTTGGCTGCAAGAAAGTTACATTTAAATGTCAAAATGAATAAACAGACACAGGACAAAGTTACTGGAGGAATTTCCTTTTAAACAGATTTCTCTAGAGAAAGAGCTATAATTGAAAGAGCTTCCATTGTTCCATTATCAAACTCACTGGGTCTTTGTAACACTCCTTGTTTAATCTCCCCCTGATGTGATAGGATCCTCGTGTCCACTGCCTCACCCAGTGGGGTTTAGAGAATAAGAGCGAGAGACAGACAGGAAGTCTTTGTGGGATAAATAAAGTGACATTTTCAGGTCCATTTTCTTCATTTCTGAACTTGTAGATTAAGTATTCTTAGACATCCCCGGTTTTCACTGTAACATTGCAACAATCGAATGATTTGGCCCCATGTCTGGCAAAACATTTCAAGCTCATGCCTGACAGTTTTTTCTGAGTATGTTTTATGTATAAGATATTAGAGTAAGATGTAGAGTACATAGCAGAATGGGCCATAACAAAGCTCCGCAGAGCAGCTTGAAACGCTGCTAATTCACTGTAATGAGACATGTTGAATGGAAACAGAGTGGCAGATGAAGATGCATAATGCAGGCTGGTGGAAAAAGAGGAGATGCTGTCCAAAACAGTCTGAGGCGGTGGTGTCATTGTGTGATTGCATGTGTGAGTGTGAGAGTGTGAAGGGGGGCCTCAACTCTAAACTACTTGTGGAGGGAAAAAATAATCAAATTTGTGGCTTCAGTGGTGCTTGAAAACAGCACCCTGAAACTCTGCTGTTCTCATGCTCCGTCACCTGGAACAGCAATAAACCAGTCAGCACAATGAAGCCAGGACACACACATGCACTCACACACGCAGCCACACACAAACACACACAAAAAGCATACATGACGATACATGTATGTGCATAGACGTATATACACGCATACACGCATGAATCCGGCCTGCACTCACCTGGACAAACATTGTGGACCTAATCACTCATGCAAGATGAAGTTGCCTGAATCTAATACAAACATCCATTTGCAACAAAATGTCTTGACTACTGTCATCTGTTCTACTATCAAACATAACGGCTGCTACATGTGTTTGCATCTCCACAAAACCTTTTACTACATGCAAAAGCCATAGTTTGTCAAAAGCACATTGCAATTTGTAAATTCAAATTTTTATATGCATTTGTGTCAAGAAGTTATTAGAAAACACAAATACACCATAACCCTCTGTTACAAAAAGTAGCAGTGTAACGATAATGATTTCTACCTGATTTTGTGTTCAAGATATCCATGAGCTTCTGTATTCTCATGCTGCATTATTAATAATGTACGGATTATGGGTCTTCTGGTGCTATTATTTTTACAACTGTTGACAAAACTGTTGCAATTGCTACACTATTACCAGGGCTGAAGCCAGGAATTTAGAAATACAAATAAAAAGCTGTCCACACAATGCCAGGAATATAATTCTGTTGGAGAAGTATGAAATCCCTTGATTTATGTTTTTGGCCTAAAACAATCAAATTTAAGAATTTAGACTGTAAAAGGACTGTAGAATCTAAATTCCTCCTCACACTGTTTAAAACCCCAGAATTTCCTGAAAATACAGTAAGACATGACCTCAGTGTCCTCAATGGTAACAACCCTGACCAACCTATGTTACTGATGTTTCGTCCTTTGAAAAGTTCACAAAAAATATGAAAGGTAAAAGGGAAGAAAACAGATGTAGGTGATGATGGACCGATACATAAATAAATGTCCCATGATACGACGACTATAACAGTACATATATAGGAGGAGTTAATGTTATTAAGACACACAGAACAGTCTGGCCCATTAGAGCAAATATCTTGTGAACGCCATGACAGAGTTCTCTAAACTGTGGGAGTTTAAACTGTTCTAATGGACTCCCCTCCACAGCCTGAGGGGAGTCCATTAGAACTAAATTACCCCGGGCCTCTTCCAACAAGCATCCGCCTCAGAGGTCAGAGCGTCTTTTAAGGCCTGATTTCTGAGAAAGGACCCCAATGGTCACAGCATGAAGCATAATCTTTTTGCTGAGGGTGCCTTGGCCAGAAACCAGAGTCCTTAAGTCACATTTTCACTGCCCTTTGCAATCAAAGCAAATAACTCCTGAGTCATAGTCACAGCCTGAATGTGCTGTAGTCATGGATACATTCAAAAGCCGAAAAGTCAATGTCTACAACAGAAAATTATACAGTATCAATTTGAAAAACAAAGGAAAGAAACACTGCATATGGAATGGAGTTTCCATGGATACTTAGTATAAATTAATATTTATTATTAGCCTAAATTCACATAAGATTTTGAGTGTGGCAGTAGAGTGCTGTACTGAAGGAATATCAAACTTCTGCAAGTTAGGCAGAAGAAACTTGAGTACAAAGCCAGTATGGTAAGTCCATTCGTAATTTTATACTCCAAAGAATTTTTTCCAGTCAAATACAGTATGTTTCTGAAAAGGGTGGGAGGTTGGGGGTTGCGGGGGTTGGGAATGAGCCTAGGAGGAAAAGACACCTATCCCCAGCAGAACTCTTCATTTCAACCTTGTCCAGAATCCAAAGAGAGACGGTGCCAGAAGGAGAAAAAGGTGTAAACTCCCCCTGAAAAACTATCAAATAAAGGGGAAGACAGGAACAAGAATAAAAGTGATAAATGTCAGTTAGGTGTAGCTGCCTCTTTGGAGGTTCAGGGTCATGCAGAAATACATTGTATGTAGTGGCCACAAGAGAGTTAGAGCCAGATAGAAGAGAGAGAAATCATACAAGAATACAAACAGTTTAAGATAGGAGTAGAACAGAGTAGACTCGATGGTTTAAAAATATAATGATAACACTTCTTTCAGTGCAATCATTTTGAAGTCTACGTATGTTTCTATCTGGCAGAATAGAGTGAAAAGTACATGTTTATTGTGCTCTGTTGGAGCCACAAGCTCCATGATCATCATAGGATAAAAAGTGAAAAAGTACACAAACAGACACCCTTACAGTACGTTGGTTTTTCAAAAATCAAGAACCACATTCAAGGTTTCGAACCAATTTCAAGCGTGTCTTGGTTATAAATGTGTCAATATAAAATTTCACTCTAGGTTAGGCACGATGTAAGAGAATAAAAAACATCAAATTCAAAGCACCTTTTTTTTCCCTTTCACCTGACAGCAACCATAAGTTCTGTATGGTGAGGCTCTCTCCATCTTGTCCCGGATCTAAACTGTAAAGATCCTGCTGTACAAAGTGCCTGCTGATGAGACCCCACAGCCACCAGCGTCCAGCATTAACTTGTCAACATGATGTTTAAAACGACACCAATTTTACATTTGATTAAACTTTAATACCGAGCCGCATCTGAATGTATGGGTTTGCATCCGGGGGTGTGGGCGTATATGCATGCAAGTGTGTTTTTATATGGCTCGATGTGCATGTGCAGGATTTCTGTATTTCAAACAAATCAAAGTGTTTCCTACATGAAGGCTTTGTGGAAGACCAGTGACACAAACAAGCGAGCCGGAGCATATCTCAGGTTGCTATCATTTCCTTTGAGATCCTAAACCAATACCTTTGATTTACGGTCTGTCACCTGACATTCACTTACACACCTCTAAACTGGCAGAATAAAAATTGAGGAATATTAAACTGGGTTGTTAAAAGAAGCTCTCTGTTTAAAGGTTATGCTGGAGATGTGGGAGTGATGTGATGTTATGTGACGTGAAAAAGCGTAGATTCTGGTAACAGTCCTTTAAACTTTACAACAGGAAGCATAAATCCTTTATCACATTCTACACTGTCATGCCATACTATAATTCCCCAAACAGTAGCCGTTGATGTTAAAGAAGAATAAAAAACGTGCATTTTAAGAAGAAAGTCTTGTTTAAAGGTAAAGTGGTTGACTTATCTGTAAGTACTCTGGCATTAGTTTTTAGAGATCTTATCCTGGAATTTAACCCTGATTCAAATGCACTGTTACATCCAACTTCTTTCCTCACTAATGAAACAGTTCACCAATTTAGCATTGATTTCCTTTAACACTGTCAGACTCACAAAGGACAGTTTAAAAAAAAAGCATCAAAATCAATTTCATGCATTCTTCTTCTTTGTCAAAACTTGGCACCTTCATCACCCACAATGCAACTCAACTGCTGACAGAGATTCCGGTATGTCAACTAAGTACATTTAGTCAAGTACTGTACAGTTTTGAGGGTTTTTTAATTTTTATTTTCATTTTCCTCTTCTTAATACTGCTATTCAACTACATACTTTGTAACTGGTCACTTTGCACAATAAGTTTCCCTGACCAACTACAACAGTAAAAGGCTGCTTACACATTAAGTAATCATTTGCATGAATCAATAATAATAATCCAAAAAGATAATATAGAATGATATAAAATTTTTGGCCACTTTAAGTCTATTGTGCTCATAATGCTTCCATATTTTTACTACATTTAAATACTTTTGCCTCCAGAGATACTAACAAACCACATAAACCCAGTAAAATCCAATGTGTTTGTTTTAAGGAGGTTTATTAATGTCTCCTTTTATAAAAATAATTAAGTTAGACATTCAGACTTAAAAAAAATGTTCAATGGGGCACCATTGACTGGCATGTCCTAAGTTTGTGTCATGTCCGGGGTCTTTTTTTGCATGTTCCTCACCTCTCTCCCCACTCATTTCTTGTCATCTCTCTACTGTGGGCAATCCAAAAAAGGCATAAAGGTCCTAAAAAAATTAATAAATAATAATGTTATAATAAAGTAGGAGCCCTATACCTTCAAAAAGGTGTTCTACATCATTCTCCTTTGTTCTTCAAATTGGCAAGAAATAAATTCTGTAAATGTAATTTCCATTTTTCTTATTCTTCAGGAGTGCAAAAAAATGATCGGGCTGTTACATTTCAAATACCCTACAGTGCCTGAATTAAAACCCACTTTTAATAAGCATCAGATTCCCTTTAATTTAATCATTTATTCTTTACCCCTTTCTAACGTGCACACAGAGAAAAGGGCTGAGTACTAATAATTATACGATTATAATGAAGCATGGGTGCAAACCGAGGGCTTCTGGCTTCTGTGCATCAAACCCAGTAAGGGGATCAAATTTCCGATTAGCTTAACTGTGCTCTGCAGCATTCATCAGCTAAAATATTCAACTCCCACACACACACTGCTCTCTCTCCTCAGCTCCCTCCCTAATACATGCAAACTGTCACATACATGATTAAATGTACATGGGAAAAGGGAGAATTCAGTCTTTCGGACTGCCATATTTCGTCCCAATTTGGACACGGAAGAGTTTTTGTCATTGCTTTGCTTTTTTATGACTCAAATCATTTACTGACACATCAATAAAAATGCTTAGTTGGCAGGTTGGTCAGCTTCTACACAGAGACTGAAAGACAGTGTTTTACAAATAAATTTTATCAGTGCAAGCAATATGGTGTGGCAAGAAAGTAGAGACAATATATGTGTGGGCAGTACGGTTCGCTAAAAGTCAATTTGTCTGGTGGGTATAAAAAGGGGAAGGATGTTGAATGTAAAAGGTAGAAGAGTGTCAGGAGGGGAATATTCCATTATTACATTTGTTTCTTAACTTGCTCCAGATTGCCTTGAGGGAAACAGGGCACAGTCAGTGCAGGCTCAAACAGTGGTTTATCCATTCCCAGACAACAAAATCTCATCTTGGAGTTAATGAAATACACCATGCCAACAACTGTCTAATCAAAACCAAATGCTTTTCTGCGTTGCAACGTCATTAGAGTCCATCAGCTGAAGTAGGCTCCATGGTGTAATGGATCCCTAATGACTGTAGTTATCATCACCAGTGACCTCAGACCTTTTTTGCATCTGACATTACTTCCCAGTCAGTTGCACTCTGTATCTGTCTCATTCATAGGAAAGCTATCTAAATAGCTAAATTGCAATATAATAAATGGCTGCTTGTCCTGACTGTTACACTCAATTTTCCCCACATCAAAGCACTCATCTCAAGGCTGGATAATAGACATTAACCACTGGGAACGGCCAGCAAAGCTGCTGATAACTCATCCACAGACACACACACACATACACTAGGGGGCAGCAGACACTGAGCACTGGGGCGGAGATGCAACCGTTTGTGCAGATAAACTGACCCCCCCCCCAGTTGATCTGCGGGTGTGACCGTCCGGGCCTGCCCTTGCACCTGCAGGTGCTGTGACACTGGCAGCGCCTGTCCTCCTTGGAAAAGTCCATAAAAACCCACAAAACCTGGGTCCTTTGAGCTCTGCTACTGTTGGCATGGCAACAGAACCTGGAGAATACACAGGAGTCATTGACCAGAGGGGCCCAGACTGTCAGATCAATGGTACTCTATTATAACTTAGGCTTCAACCCCCCCCCCCCGCGCTTGTAGATTTGCAAAGGTTGAGCTTGGACCTGTGTCAGGGAGAGGATGGGCTCAATATTATAGAACGTTTTTTTCACACAGGTCAGTGGAAAATAAGGACAATTCACTGTCAGCAGAGTGAGATCTGTGCCAGCATCTTAGGAAAAAAACTGCAAAGATCTAAATGAGGGGTATTTAACCTCATGTGACGACACCATTTAAAATCGGATGCAAAAAAATCATGCTGTAGGCAAACATACAACACGCACAGTCACATGATAACTGATGCATGTACACACAAATATACATGCGCACATACAACATATGTTCGCATGCACACACTTAAATCAACAGGTTAAACTCTTGCTTTTTTTCAACCATAACCATATTTGTACACAGAACTGCTTTGTTTGTATAATCACAGAGTTGGTGAGGAGGAGATGCGGAGGCTGCGTGGGCACGATCGCCTTCTACCTTGGTCTTAATGCAGTGTCTCATGGGTCAGACAGGTAGGACGTACTGGCGGAGGCAGAGCTCCTGCCTCCTTAGGAGTCCTTAAGAGATCCAATTTAATTCAGAGACTCACAATAAATTCATGTGACACCCATATTCTGGCTATACTTTCTCAAAAAAAATCAGTTTTCCTTTAGCATACATTCCTTTTTATGTGTTAAGACTGGCTTCCAAATGTGCTGACAGTTTCAAATAAATTATCTTCTAATTCTTACATTTCACTGCACATTAACCAATGATTATCTGTGCAGCAGCTATCAAACAATAAAAGATCAGTGCATTACCAGCTTGACAAAAGGCTGCCCAGTCTTCACAAATGGTCAATTTGCATCCACTTGGAATTAGTAGTTATATCACAGATTCTTTGATTCCTTATTCAATTAAACTTGAGTTACAAACAATATTGTAAATTTATGGACACAAACATACATTTAGAGGATGAAGAACAGTGTGTATCACAGTCTGTACAGTCTGGAAATAAGTAGAAGTTTTGCATGCTACAGATTATTAAGTTACTTGAATGATCTCAGGACTCACAATCCATCTGTATAAGAAATAAATCTGAAAAATAAAAAAGCTTTCCTCTTCTGTAAATGTCTTTGAAATCCCTGTGTACATGACATTTTGGATTCATAAATCTCCTGAGCAGCTATCATGGCCTCTTGAAAACTGAACCCATGGACCCTAAAGGCCATTTTTAAAACCCATGAGTACTAATTTACAGTCTCAAAGTGTTAGAACAGCACCTCCTCCTAGTGTACACAGGAGTCAGGAGTGCATTTAGGTATTAAGGAGAATTTAGCCACCTCTTATGCAGCACTTAATGAGCTCAGTGCTAAATTACTACCAGAGCAATTACAAACACACCAGCCCTGTATTCCCCGACATATTACATCCACCATACACATGTCAGCAGTACAAATTCAAACAAGCTATTCCATAAATCAAACTATATATTTGTTCAAATCTGATCACGTTTATTAAAAAAATCTTACCAGTGCACATATTACATATATCAGTAGGCTTTAAGCAGCAGAATTTCTCATTGATCAGCAGTTGTGGAGTGTGGTGTGATCAGCCGTGTAAGGCAGAGGAGAAATTATAAAGTATTTTGTAACGGAAAGACTCCCTCCACACGTCCAGGGGTGCAGAAATGAGACATTGATCCATAATTGGAAGCACTCAGTCATGAAATCTAAAGACTAATTAAAGAAAGAGAGCTTTAATGGCTCCATTTACATATTCAGCACAGTGGTTCAACGCTACTGAGAGATGGAGGGTTGATCCGGAGGCTGCGAAGAGCTGAGTTAGATCACATCACGATAGACTAACGAAAAGTGTCTGAAACGTCTGGCTGCATCAGCGTCAGCTGCTCGTACGACATGACTTTGATGCTATTGTGGCTTTGGCATCACTGACAGACACATCAGCAATGAGAAACTCGTGGATATGCAACAAGGTCATCTAATGACGGTGATCATGAATATGGTCTGGTCACAAATGGCAGTGAAGGTTGTGAAGTAATCGCATAACTGAGGAGCTGCTGGATGTCTTTTCAGTGTGACCTACCCAAGCCAAGGACAGCTTCTGATGCTTCACGATCACCTGAGGTTCAAACCTGAATTGTTCCGACAACACACGTGAATCTGTTTGTGTGTGTAAGTGTTCAGGGACACCCATGTATCTGCCAAGTGTTTACATGTGCGGCTTCAAGGTGGAAGAGGTGACATGTACAGAGTGGCATCTCATCTGGAGGCATGAACATGTCCGCTTGTCCTGTTGTGTTGAGGCGCTCAGGCTCCAGCTGCTGATACCCCTGTGGCCCATTGAGGTGTACACACCACCTGATTAGATGTCAGAGCTGGTAAGTCCTGCTAAACACTGCCTACAGTGGAATCCTAGTTTTCCCTGCATGTTATCAGTTGGACAGAGATCTGTTTTTAACCTGTACGGTTAGGAATGATAACAGAGGACAGCAAAAGATTGCTTGTCAGTGTTAGCATGCATAAGTGCCTTAGCGCAGACAAGAGGATGTGACTCCTACCTTTTCTGTTTGTCTTCTGGTTGACTGAATCTGTGTCTGACTGAAAGCAGAGCTGTCCATTTGGGTTTCATGCACTGAGTTCTTCAACAACCCTTCCTTTGTGCGTGTGCAGCCCCCCCTTCTTTCTCCAAATTCTGCTTCTATACCTTTCTCAACTGCTCAGGGTCTCTTTTAATAGGCTCATTTAAATAATTCTCCCGTGCAGGTTAGAGAAATGAGACAGCGTTGGTGCCAGACTAGGCATTTCTTTAAGTGGGATAGGCTTCGCTATAAAAGCCAATCATCTTGAAGGCCAAGTTAAACTGAGGGTAATTGGAGCCAACTGCAGGCAAAGGTTTCCTTTGCCTATTCAGTTAGATCAATCTGTTGGGAGTTTCTGAGTGAAATTTGAATGACTATATTAAAGACAAGTGGAGCTTATTCTCACTGCTCAGTTGATGTTCATCAGGGGCGGAGTGCTGAATGAGGGAAACCAAACTTAGTACACACCACGCTACAAAGATGTAATTAGAAGAGAAAAAAAACAGTATGTTTGTCAGAATGCCTGTAGACAATTACATGTTTACATCTCAACACACTTTGCCTCCCTGGCTGAATGCCACCTGCAGCAAGCACAGCAACAGTCTAATTTCCCCACAACTGTGTCTGTCTGCTCTGAAAACCTAGGGAAATTTTCCGCAGAGTTTTGCATTAATTTTTTGGGGAAAGCGTGGGAAATAAATCCATGCTGTGCTTATTTGTGGCCTTTGTTTCGCACCAAAGAATTTAAAAAACACAGTCGAAGGCTTCCGATCCCTCTCCGATGCAGGTTGTAAACACAGCGAAGAGTTGACCTGCTTCATCCAATTGTTAGCTAGACCACTGTTTACTAATGAGTTTTAAAAAACGTATCCATTTAGTAATTTGTTAAATGTACTTTTTAAATAAAGTGACAGACACATACACATTTGATAAAATAGCCTAAGTAATTATTTCTATGTCAGGTGCCAAAAGGAAAAACATTTGATAACATTTCAAATTACAGTCCCCAAATTACAGTGTAAATATTTTGGACATTTGGTGCATCAATAAAATCCTCACTGTTTACCTCCTGGTAGGTAAGGGAAGAATTACAGGGAATAAGGAGCAACACATTTGCATTGAGGAGGGACCTAGACAATACTTTATGTTGAAAAGGGGTGAACAGGTGACTGCTTTATTTTACGGTCCACATACCCTGGACTAACATTGTAATAAGGGAGTTTTTTCCCACATATTGAATTTGTTGCCATGATTGTATTGTATTGTCACCAATAGATAGCAGGCAGCGGCTCAGATGGGATTACTCATGAATGCTTTTCAAAAAAAAGGAGAGAAAATTAATGTGATTTGTGAGTGATGAATGGCTTGATACTATCTTCTTTATGCTTTATGTTGTCCTATAAATTCCAACAAAGACATCTGAAGACGTGTTAGGGTGACAGTATACTATATGTAGTCGCTTTCTTGATGATGACATATATGAGGAGATGAAAGCTGTTTGCTTCTATTATAACATCAGTTTTGATTGTCAGATGGATCCCAGAACATCGTCATTTTAAAAATATACACATAACTATTTTAAAGCTATAGATATAGCATTAGGACCTTCTTCCTGGCTTAGCCTAATGTTTTGTTCCCTAGTAACAATAATACTGCACAGCATAGTCAGTTAACAAGTACTCCAGATTCAAAAGTTTTCACAATGTAATTTCCAAAAATTATTTTTGTAAGGATATCATAATTTTAAAATAAATTACATCATTAAGTTGTTACACCCTGATTCCTTGACTTATTGTCTTTTTCTCTTGTACTATTTGTCCTGGTATAGGTACCCAATAAGTAATTTACTGACACCCAACCTAGTCTCACCAAATGGCATATGAATAACAATCCAAATTCTTTACGTCATTTTGTGTGTTATCACTAAACATTTTTTGCTCATTTTCACGTAATTTCTCTACCTACTAACCCGTAACATGTGAAAAGCGTAAAACGTATAGACATGGCACGTGAAATGTCCTGAAAGTGGCGTGCTATTTGTATACAGTCCCATGAGATCACATACCCAGTATGTACAAAACAATTACACTGTAATTTGCAGGCCATAATTTAAAGCGTAACCACAAGACAATTTAAAAATGGCACATGATGGCTGCATATAAGGATGAATGAAGTTTAAATCAGTCTGTACATTCATGCATCACCATGTTAAATACAATTTTAAAGGCAAAATGGTCAAAAGGTGACTGCAACCAATCAAATGATTATGCAATATGCAATTCAATCTAAAACAGCTGTGCAAGAAAATAGAAAAAAATAATATAAATTTATTGACCCATATAACAGTACTTTTACTCGTATTAGGTTAAACAAAAATGTTTTATTGAAGGTAACTACAAACAAACTCTGTTAATACAACCCGTCAAACACTGGTGGCCACAATCTAATCCTCCAGGGGATTAACCTCTAAGAGCAGGATATTCACTCATAAACCTTCATAAATCTGGAACACATGAACTCTCTGGGACACATGTAAACCACAATCTGTCCCTACTCTGCACATACACTATCCACCACATGGTGCCAGCCACAAACAAATTCTGACATACGGCATCCATCGTGGTGTGATAGGAGTGAATCTGAGCTACCATGCAACCTCTCATCTCCCTATGTCACTCACAAGGGAGGAAATTGTGATACGCATAAGTTTTAATCTTTGACAAGGGTTATCCTAGCAACTTCATGGTCACCCGGTGTACATGTACACAA
Source organism: Xiphias gladius (assembly GCF_016859285.1). Taxonomy (NCBI): domain Eukaryota; kingdom Metazoa; phylum Chordata; class Actinopteri; order Istiophoriformes; family Xiphiidae; genus Xiphias; species Xiphias gladius. Next base: position 21,948,245 of record NC_053418.1, on the reverse strand, counting down.
TACAGATCAGATCTTCCTAATTGAGTGGTATTCCTGTCTGACCAGTTAACTGAGAAAAAGTGCAATGAGGCATACTGGGACATTATTTCCCTATATTGTTTCCTTGGCAATGGAATAGAGGAGCAGCCTGAACAGTCACATGTAATCTGGGCTGACTGCTGTAATCAGCTGGCTGTCCTGTGGAGACACAGAATATGCCACATCTCTGCTCCGGTCGTGATAAAGGAAATCAAGCCACATCTATTCCATTAAATGCAATTTAAAAGTTCCTTTCTCATCAACCTTACATTATAGCACCTAATAAGACCTCTAGTGTTCACTCTGTCTTGACAGAAAAAGAACGTCAGTAAAAAGCTGTGATGCGCCTGGGCTGTCACACGCGAGCATTGATCACACATCATTTCTATTACTAGGGGATGAACTAAAAAAATAGAGCAGTGTAGACACTTGTGTAATGGTAAATACTGCCAATGAGGCTCCAGGAAGAGTGTTTACAGTAAATGGAGTCCACTGAGAATAGGGCTGATTCATTATTAAGGGTGCTAGCATTAAGACTGTCAAGTTAACATTCAGACTTGCCCCTAATGTAATTGGGCCATTTCATTTGACCCTTGATTTATGCTGCATTATATATCATTAAAGGCTGATGCGCTTTAAAAAAAAATGGATTCATGCAGAAATGCAAAAGAGGTTTAGCACCTAATTTCAAATCAAGTTCGAAATCACTGAAATACCACAGACCTGTTAATGTGCTGTAGTGTCTGTGAAAAGAATTTTGTTTTTAAAGGATTTTTCTTGAAAGCCATCATTCTTCCTATAACTAGACTTTTTTACATCTCATACAATTAACCACATAGAAGCACATTTTTCTGAGAACCTAAGATAACAGAGAAATAATGATACAACCATGGCTGTATGAAGATGGTTGATATTTTTTTCAGGGGCCTTGAGGTCTAAAAAAGCTATATTTGGTTTGTTTCATTTCAGTTTTGCAGTAAATGTCACAAACTATAAATAACTATGTTCTTAAAGGTTCCCTTGACTTTGAAATTGAGATAAATTGCCAGGTCGCTGCCAAATCTCACATTGTTATTACATAGCTGTATGATTTCTTTCCCTCTGGGATCTGAACCATTCACACTGATGAGATCTACAAGTCTGCTTTAGAGGAAAAGTCATGTATCTTTATGTTGAAATTAATGTACGCTGAATTTAATCACATTAATTCCAAACTCTATACAGATTTCAGACAATGTAAAACAGGCCGCAAAGAGCCTGTCTGAAGTTTGGAAAATTAAAAAAGATATTTAAAATATGACCCCCCCCTCCCGTCCCACTTGGACTGGCTCTCTTGTGGAGTGGCTGTAATGAGAGGAATGTCGACTGTCTATCTGCCGGGTGTGGTGTGGGGGATTAATGAAGTGGTGGCTCACAAAGGAGATCCATCTGCACCCAGACAGTCCTAATGTACTACCAATGCCCAGACATGGCACTTTTACTGAGGCCTCCAATTATGGCTTATGACATGCTGAGGAAGCAGGACTGCTTTTGTTTTGAATGGGCTCACTTTTAATGGTGACAAAATGAACTTTTCAATCTACCAGAGTGCACTTCAGCCAATGTGTGTACTCCGCATAGCAATTTTGTCCCTTTCTATAGGGACTTCTGATTTCTTTGATGTACTGTAACACCATCACTGAAAATCTTAACCTGTCAAAGAGAGGGAGCCAGTATTTACAGGATGACAAATAACAAATAGCATACAGCAAAATACAAGCGAAATTGGAGTTGAGCCCTGTTCCCCTTAGTTACTTTTGGCATATACTATGTATGAAGTTTAAAATGATAAAAGTGGCAGATTTAACACTCAAAATTCAGACTCTTCACACACAAGTAAACAAAAAGAGGCCAGTCATTTCCAGCTAAAATCCATGGATTTTGTTGGCTGAAATGCAACAAAAGCTAGCTCAAGATAACACAAACCCTAAACTCTGTGAGTTGGTAGAAAAAACCTTCTCCATCTGACTTTTTAAACATAATATCGTGCCAAAAGACTGAGGCTAAAGCATAATGCCCACTGAAAAGTTAGCATCCTCACCACATGATGGTCTATTAACAAGACAAGGAAATAAGGAAGCCGCAATGTTCATGTATTGCAGTGTAGAGCTAGTTAACCCTGGTGTTGTAGTACAGTGTTATTTATAAAAATACAGAAAGTACAGAAACTAAAATGTTCTTTGCCCTAATGTAACCATTGAATGGTTTGGATGCTTACAATAGAGTATATATAATAATACATGCAATATACTGCTACTATGTTCCAGTCCTGATCAGATATTTTTTAATGTAACCTGTAAACCCACATAATAATAGTTATGCTAGTTCTAGCTAATGAAGCACCTTGCTTCTGGAAATGACATTAGCTTACTTTACTGCTGTAGGTAGTTTGATAGTTAGCTGGGCATGCTAAACTTTGCAGCTTACATACTTTTTAATCCATTCCTATACTTTTAATGGTAATAAAAGATACACCTCTCTCCAAACTCTTTAGATTCTGAGTATCATCCTTATTAAAGCCCTATACATACTGTTTCAGCATATGGAGAAATCCAAAGCTTGATAGGCCTGTTGTGCCTAGTAACAGGTGCTAAGATATGATTAGACAATTGTTATTTGTAGAACTTCCACCTTATTACTGCATATGCTTAAAAGCAGAGACTAATCTAACAATTAATTACTTAGTCTTCAAAGTAATAACAAGTGCAACATTCTCCCACGATCTAAAGTGACCAGACCTGGAACGAAAACCAAGGATATTCCCAGTTCGTTGGTCAATATATCATTAAAATATCCAAATTTTTTATCTGTGAAATAAAAGGGGGGCAGTTCCGGTTTCATATATTTTGACCATGTGGTACTGTAATAAACTTTGGTGAAGGCTGACTGTTGACTTAACTAATAAGACTTAACTTTTTCTTTTTCAATCCTTCTCCTCTTCTTTTCTTCGTTTGTCTTTCCTCTCTTTGCCTTACAACTTAATTCTTCAGTCCTCACTTTACTCTTAATTTTTCCTTCTCACTCTCTTCTCCTTCCTTTCTGATCTTTAATAATACATAAGTACACTATTAGATAAAATACTTTGGTAAACAGATTCCCATTATTTGCCTCTATTTTGTATTTTATTGTTTAGAATAATAAATCGGCACGCTCTGTAATCATCTTTTTACCTTTCCTCCCCTATCTCCTTCGCTCTTCTTCCTGTTTTATTTTTCAGGCTGAGTCATATTCCCCATCTACAATTTCTAAAACAAGTTAAAAGGGCATTAGCCCTTGACGCCTGCTAAACAAATAGCATGTTAAATATTTTAAATAAAAAATTATGCACTATATTTGTAGATCACATCCAACTAGATTGTATGTCTACAAGTCAGCTACCTATCACCTGGTAGTACGGTTCCTAAATCCTGTAACCCCACCCCGATTCTAACCCTGGGTTACTTCCTGGCTTGAAAAGAGGTTTGTGATGATGCTGTGGATTAACTTTACACTTGCTAGTGTCTGTTCGGTTTTTACACAGCGGTTTTCTCTAAAACTAGGCGAGCAAGTGGTTAGTAGTAGAAGAATGCTACGAAGCTGCTATGGCGAGCAGCCAGCGCCCTCTGTTAGCCAAAACAAGCACGATGCAAGACGTCCGCCCTTCTGGTCTGCTGCCTGGGCTTTCTTTGCAGTCTTTTTTTACTCCACAGTTAAAAACGGGGACAATTCTGGGGACAGCCCCAGCCAGGGTCAGGCAACCAAAAACGGGGACTGTCCTCAAAAAATGGGGACGTATAATAAAGAGGGGTTATTTCAGCTACTTCATGTTCTTAGTGGAGGTAATTACATGAACAAGTGCTTTGCTCAAAAACGATTGTTCTTTAGTCGATCTGGGAATGAAGTCCCACCAATTTAACCCAATGCAGCTTTACCGTGTGTGTCCCAGCCTGCAGCACAACTGGAGCAGATCTGGCTTTTCATTACAACATCTCATGACAAAATCGAGGACAGCTAATTAGTCATTATGGAATGCTCAAACGATTTCCTTCATTGAGTTGAAAAGAACTGACATCAGGTGTTTGGTGGCGTTTCCCTCAAGGTGAATTCAGCTCTGTTATTTTCAGTCAAAAGCCCAACCTGTCTTTACACTGTAGCACCCCTTGATGAAAAACTGTCACCGAAGTATTGCTTTTATTAGGCTGATGCCACCAGTCAGAGAAAGGCAAAGTGTGCAGGATCCAATGTCCTCAGGGCTGAGAAACTAATGATAAGAATGTGCTGCATAATGAAATTCGTGTTGTTTGATGAATACTGTCAGAAATATATATTATGTTTTACAATAGATGTTATGTTAATTTGAAAGTTGAGAAGAAATAGTCGGCAAGTGCACAATGGCAGTTTCTTTTATTTATTTTTTAAATGGGAATTCACAGTGATTCGGGTGTGGTTGAAGCATCAGCTGTGAGTAGGAAGAAAGGAGCAGCTCAGCTGGCCAGGGTGAGTAGCTTCAAGTGACTGACTGAACCTGCACATGGAGTACACCTGACCCATCGGTAACGCTGTGCTCTCAAGCTTGCAGTGGGACTGGGCTCCCATCATGGCAAACACACACACACACACACACACACACACACACACACACACACACACACACACACACACACACACACACACACACACATTTCAATTACAGACATTATTCAATGACACTTAAGTCCAGTCCATAATCTAAGATTCAGTGGCAGTGGCAACGATCCATTTGTACCACAACTGACAGTCTGATTGGTCTGGTTCCAATTTTCAGTCTGTGTGTGTGTGTGTGTGTTTGTGTGTGTATGTCAAGATGAAAGTCCAGCCTCGCTAGAATCATGAGAGCAGTAACTGATGACATATATTGTGTGTTTGCCAGTGTCATTACCTAACTTGCTAACAGCTGTGCACCCTGACAGGCTGAGCCACTCTCACCCTTTCATCCAAGCATTGAGACAACAAAGAGAAGAGTATCCATCTCTAACAGCTACACTGTTCTTTAATTTTTTAGTAAATTATTTTCTGGATTGAAAGTATTTTTGGGGAAATTACTAAAAAAATTGAGTTTTATTAAACATTTGACACTAAATATTTGAAAGTTCATTTTGTTTCTGCATGTCACAGTTTTTAGTTTCGATGTGTAAATGTCACCCAAGATTGTGCCAGAGCAATATTGTTATATACAGGGGCAGTCTACATTTGGTAAGTGCCACTCATTGCCAGTCATTCGAAATGGTGTAGGAATATGGAAGTAGCTGACAATCAATAATTCACTCTTTTAAAAAAAAAAATTGTGATTTTATTTAGTTTCACAACTCCTTCAGCTTTCCATGCTTCCATCCGAGCAATGTGTTTTCTTGGTTACATCCCAATGTTTAATGTTGGTGGCTTCACATAAAAGTGGACATGCAATGCATGAAAAGGTAATAATAATAATAATAACAACAACAACAACAACAACAACAACAACAACAACAACAATAATAATAATAACAATAATAAAAAGCGGGGAAATTTCATGGGCAAATCATTTGATACGAACGCTTAACTTTGAGTGTGCTGAAGTGGAGTAATAACTCAATACAATAATCAATAGAATAAATACTTTTTCAGTGTGACTATCCAGCAACTTTCAAGTCTTTGGGCACCTTTTTAACAGGACTGGAAGTGAACAGCTTTTAGTAAGGTGAAGGTACAATCTGCTAAGTTATAAACTATACCCAACACAGATATGCCCACAAAATTTAAGATAAGGACAAGTAATTACAAATCAAAAACATCCAAAAATCTAGGTTGTCACTGGTCAAACACATTGTACTTTTAGGTAGAGCGGTTCTTGAGAAAAGGAGCAATCTCAAAATGCAGTTCAGAACTCGTATCTTGTTAAATGGATAATCATGTTCATCCTCTAAAGACTAGATCAAAACCTAGTGTGTGGTCAACGTTTGAAATTGAGGACACAGTTGAAAACGGTCGTGTAAATGCTGTAAATGACTCCTTTCAGTGGAAAGTAGCTAATGGCTGCTTGAAAGTTTGTTAAATATCGCTTGATGATGTAATACGCCAATTAGCATAATCATGACTTCATCGCATCGTATTTGCATTCTGCCTAACATCAGCCGGTTTCACCCCTTTATTTGTTTTTTTCTATCCTACTGTCTGTGCTCACATATGCAGTATTTTAATACAGCTGAATTCCCAATAAAGCTGTTTTCATTTAAATGTTTTTCTGTTTTTCTCGTCGGACAACCAAACAAGTATGAAATAGTATCTGAAACGCGGCCCATTAAGTCTACATGTTAACCAGCAGTCACTTCCAAACCATTTCCAAGCTACTGCTCTTCACTGCTGAAATCCTGATTTTATAACCATGACGTCGTCTGGCTAAATCACCATTGCACACCAAGTTAAAGACAATGGCTGTGCTGTGATTTAGGCTTTATTTAGTTGTAAAATGATCACTCAGAGAGAAAGTTAGAAGCTCATTCACATCTGTGTGAGCTGCTGTGCGGTCAGTTGAATGAGGAGGGAAAACTTGCGCTCACGGAGCAACAATGGCGACTCTCTGAAAGAGATTTTTCACTTGATGTTTTTTTGGACAAAAAGTCACTAATGGGTTCTGAAAAATCTGTTAAATCTAGCAATAAAGGCGTTAAGTTGGCGCCATTTCATGTTGAAACAGCAATGGCCAATGGGGAAACTATCACAAACTGAACTCTATCACTCACGTAGCCACGGACATACGGAGATGTAGCACTGGACAGTGGCCAGTCCAGTAAAAAACAAAACTTAAGATGTAAACTAGATCCACATATGTTTGACTTACAGCATTCACACACCTCGTCATCCTACTATCCTCATGAAAGGAGCACAGAGAGGAAAGGAGGCTGAATGACAGCTCAACAGATGAAATAGCTATGTCTAATCCCTTTCTAAATGAGCTTCATTGAAATGACTGGGAGCAGGGAGGACAAGACGAAAGAAAAATTGGAGCATTGTGTATTGTATAGCCATCATGGGGCGTCTTTGGTCTTCTCTGTGAAGTGACTTTGACAGCTGTGGGGATTAAGGAGCAGTCCATCGTACAAGGCCCAAACAGCAGGGATTAGACTAAATATGCTCACTCTTGTCTCTGGCTCCTTCACTTAGTAAATCAATAAAACATGATTTTACTACAATAAGAGAGCAAAAGTGTGTGTGCGTTTTGTGTGTGTGTGTGTGTGTGTGTGTGTGTGTGTGTGTGTGTGTGTGTGTGTGTGTGTGTGTGTGTGTGTGTGTGTGTCTGTCTGGTTGTGTTGGGGTGAGGGGTCATGAGGCAGAGCAGAGAGACTAATACCTGCATAAAAGGGGGAGAACGGCTCCAGAGGGAAGGAGGAGCCAGCTGCCAAGTGTTCCTGCTCACTGTTGCAGCTTGTTGAAAGCTCCTTTTTATGTTGTTCAAGATGCTGCAGCTCCGCTTAGAGCCATGCACATGCATTTTATATTAAATCTATGGGAACATTAATGTTAAAGGCCTATAATTCAACTTGGACCATCTGTGCCAGACCCTCACATATTCAGGTTAGCAAGTAGTGTTTTGGGATTTTAAAACAAAAATTTTATTCCACAGAAACATGTTCATGCTCACCATATTTCCAAGTGAATCCACTAAACTGCTGACACCAGCTGCAAAAGAGCACTAAAATGGCTTTCAACATTCAGGCTTCTTACTAAAATAATATAAAACCAGCTCTAAAATCATGTGTTTAAAATCTTACTAGTGTACTGCAACAATCTGATGGCAGAAATCATTTTCGTCTCACTTCTGTAGCTTATCATGTGCTTTTAGTCATGATCACAAACTAAAGTAGCTACAGATATTCTGGCCATTATTGTTAAATTACTAAAAAAGAGGGCGGATCAGGAATATACACACATAATGATTATCAACAGCATATTTTGCATCCCTGCATATTTGCAGTCCGCTGAAACCTTTCCATTTATAAGAATGAGATGTCAGAACTTCTCATACAAGTGAACGGAAGATATGAAAAGAAGTTTCAGTGCGGACTTTGAGCCCCTAAGGCAGCTCATGTTTGCAACTTACTGTTAATAAAGTAAAGTTGTACTGTATTTTCTAAGTAGTGAGAATATTAAACCAACGTTAAAAACATGCCCCTGAGATCTGAGTGCAACCATGAGCAACCCGCACGACTGAGCTGCTGGTTTGAACGTGGCACTGCGATGTCACACAACAAATTACTGCATGAGAGGTCAATTAAAGAAAATCTTTATTAGCCATTTCTGATTTTAGAGCCAACGGCTGTTCACAGACAGGCACGGCTATCTTTGTTTAATGTGCTATGGAGTTGCAGTTACACCATAATCATTCCTCGCCGTGATCCACTAATAGCAGCATGTCTAAAGAAATCACTGGACCAACAGATTTAAATTACACATGTTTCATATACTGCTCTACACTTAAATAACCCCTACACAAGTTTGATTATAAAGTTGCAGTTGCAATGTTAAGAATCCTGTTTTCTTAAGGGAGTGGTTAAGAATTTGCTAAGTGGAACGAATGCTACAGAGCAAATAAGTGGAGCTTTCTCCTACCCCAAATCTGTCTCTAATCCATAAAATTACACCTGTCACTAGAAAGTTAGATTTATTAAAAGTGCTTCCTGATCCCAGAAGGAAAACCATTAAAACACACAAAGGCCTTCAATCAGCAGTTAATTAACACAGCAACCTTTTTCCAAGTGCTGGCAATCACTTCCCTATCTGCCAGATTAGTTTAAGGACATGAATACAGATAGGAAATGTCCAAAACAACTTTAAGGCTATGGCAGCTGAGAAAATAAGTATACAAATAAAAAAAAAGCACGAGGGAGAAGGGAGGATGAAGAGAGAGAGAGAAAGTTAGAGAAGAGGGGATATTGCAATAGTCTATTAACCTTCCCTCCCTACAGTGGATTCAACAAGACATATCCCATGGCCTCTAAGTCAAGTGTGTCATTTCAGCAAAGGGAACATCACTTAGATAACCATTCACACTGTATGTGTCAGTGCTTGAATGTCTCCTGCAAAATGTGAACAATCAGCAACAGCACTTTCTAAAATGTAAAGGACTGTAAAAGCATTTTTGAGGAGATTGGACCATCACTCAGTCTAAGTGATCTTGCTATCTCACTGGCTGAGTATCACAAAAGTGAGAAATGAGAATTTGCAACAGCTGTAAAATTAATTTGAGTAATTTTTAATTGTGTTATGAAGTCTATTTTTTTTGTTGCATACAATTTAAAAATCCTTTTAGACAGCAAAAGGACTACTTCTGCCGTATCAGCTGACCATGAAGAAAGTGGCCGGTGGGTACCTCATATGACTACAAATCACTAAAGGACAGATGAACATACATATCAGTGTTTAGTTGAAATAGAAATTAAAGCTGCAATAATTAATAATTTTTATATTGACAATGGAAAAAATAACTACATGTATTGTTGGAGGGGTCACCAGTATTGATAAACCCACAGAGAAATATGACCCAGTGATGCAGCTCCCCTTGACTCTGCTGAGAATTTTAGTGTCTTTTAGCTCATCGTTGTGGTTTTATGTCCCGCAACTTTTTGTTTTAAATGTTTGGATTCACCCTCACCACTCTCATCAAACTTGTTTGCAGCAGCTGGCAGCAGTTTTTGACAAAAAAAAAAAGAAGAAGAAAAAAGTACTTCTAAACCCCAATGTATGCTACCTGCCCAGCACCAAATTGCAGACAAAGTCAGTTATCTAGCCTTTAGCAGCCAAAATCCCTCAGGAGTTGCTAGAGACCAAAACAGAGCTAAAAGGAAAGTAAATATTGGGCTTACATTTACCATCTGACTCCAAATAATTCCTAATGTTGCTCTGTGTCTGCTAGAGGTATAAATAGACAACTGTTTGCTAGTATGCTCGCTATATGTTAAAAAAAATCACATTACTAAGGAAAGGTAACTAATCAGTCGGCCAGTCTCCCAAAACCTTGATGTGTTCCTTTAAAGTGAAGTAATTTATCTGCTTACCTGTGCTGATCGTAGCTGGACTCCTTCCTGCGGCAGTGCAGAGTCACCACCCGGTGGCCTTCGCTCCTCAAATCCTGGCTAACTATCCACTGAGTTGGGTTGCTGGGACGAGCCCCAAGAAATGTCACTCCTTCTTTCAACTTCACTCTGTGGAGAAAGAAAGACATGTTTATGAACATACAAAGCAGAAAGATTCTCTTCTGTTCCCAAAAAGATGCTCATTTCAGTTAATCACTGGATTTATCCAGTTGATCCATGCATAGCAGCTGTGTCCAAAAAGACAATGATTTTTTCCCCCCTCATCATTCTGTCTAGCAAAACATTATCCAGATGGTTCACTGCACTGTGTTGTCTTCAAAAGATGTCACAGCTGTTATCTTGCTTTTGATCACACTGTTTTTGTTTCCCAAGAGAACAACTGGTTGTTTTAAACATGTGTGTTGTCTTATGTGTTTCACCAGTTAAACAAGTAACCAAAACACAGACAACATCTGCTATTTTAATGTGCAATTAGTGCATTGTCAACTGTCTGGTAAGTGTTGGTGAACATCTTTGCTAAAATCTCATTAGGTTTGATTCGAAAAAGTATGTATCAAAATTAAAATCAAAATCGTCTGTGGTGAATATGCTGTTTACCATGACATGAGGGTATGCGTAAGTGGGATGTGACCGTACCATTATGTCACTCCTCTCCCTCATTTACCTCATAAATAATAGATTCACTATCTCACAGTCTGAAAAGGACCCTATGTAAAGTTTTTTTTTGACAGCAGCAAAATTAAAACGCGTCAATATCTTTGGCTCAGCGGACTGCAAAGAAGGAAAATTTTCATAGGAAAAAAAAAACTGGAAATGAAAATCTGCTTTAAATGTAACCCATACTGTAAAGTATATCCACATACAATAGATTAATGTTCCATAGTATAACATGTTCAAAGGGCTGTGTGATTTGGTCTGAGAGTGACAGCGAAGTTCTAGGATTGAAGAGAAGACTAAATTATAACAGAGGGCCCAATCACTTTTCCTATGCAATCCATACCAGATGAGATTGGCAGATGAGACCAAAGATAGGACTTTATTTTCATTTTGAATTTGTTGCTGCACTTTAAAATGTTCTATGCGATTGCCTGTCTGTATGCCAATGAGTATGTCTGCCCTCTCCGGTCAAGCCTCTTTCTTTGATGTGATGTCTTATCATGTTGTGGAGGGGGCTTATATGCGAAGTGGAATTGGGTAATATGACAGATGGTATGCCTCCCGTCGCTATAAGAGTGAAGATAAACACAACACGTAAGGGTAGCTCTGAATGTTTGTGTGTATATATGTGTGTGTACTCCATATGAGTAAGTGTCTGTGTAATCATATTTTTGTGTTGCAGTGTTTCCAAGATGTTTTGATATATTTTTACCAGCTGCTTTCCTCTTTGTTGCATGTGTGTGTGAATGAAGGCCTGCAGACATTTACAGATTTTGCCAGAACTCACACAATCACATATTTAGTTTTGGAGTACACGCTGTTTTTGTCTTTTGAGATGAGATCTGTGTCAGTCCAGGCAACCAAAGAGTCATAAATTGTAGCCATGACTTGGTTGAAAGACATGGCAGGTGACGCACTGGACCCCAACCAATCATAGCTTGCCATCTTTCAGAACATGCCTGATGTGAGGTGAACTGTAAGGTGTTCCACCTGACAACACCAACAAATATAGGCTTTTATGAATGAAAGCAAGCCCTGAACCATTCATCATCTCTCAGCAGGGACTTTGGTCCTGTCTTTTTCTTTCCCAGAGAACAGAGAGAGGGTAAATGTGTGGATGAGCAGCATGCATAAGTGTGCAGGGGGTGATGTTGGACCCACACGTGCGAAAAAAATTCGGTTTCATGCTCCTGACCAGAGGGTGATAGTTGAATGGTTATAGGTTTACTAAACATTATTTAACATCTATACTCTTACATTTTGTCATGTTTATAGTTATGACTTGAAGACCACTCTGTGCTTGTATAGGCCAATATAATGGAACAAGAAGTTGTCAAACTAGGCAGGGGAGGACAAAACAAATCTGACATGCTAGTCCCTTTGTCAGAATGTCATTCCAAATTCTGCAAAGGAAGATGATCAAATAATTGCTATAGTAAATAAACAGTTGGTTGGATCAATGGCTCATAATACAAAGCAGCCACAAGATATTATATTTTTGAAACCTTAAAAACATCCTTGTCATGTCTTGACTAGAAGGCTATAGTTATGTTCCCATTTATCCTCCTTTGACTGAAAGTAACACGAATGTGCTTGCAAAACTTAAACATAATGGAATAGCAGGGAATCACCTAAACCTGTTAACTTTATATGACACAGGAGGAAAAGTGGTTGCACCAAAAAGTAAATCACAACACTTCATCTTAACTCACTAGAAATCACAACAATAAAAGCTTAAATATCAATCCAAGGGTGAATCCCCCCCCCACCCACACACACACACACACACACACCTAAATGGAAGATCCACTGTTCTAGCCTGAGTGAAAGGAAGTGCTGAGGAGGAACTTACTGGCAGTGAGCATACGACTTTCACACAAAAAGCTTATGCACAGTCCTCCTCGTGTCCCAACGGGAGCAGCAGGGTCTTGTATCTGGTTTCTTTACACTTCAGTGATCAGGATGTCTATCAGTGGTTTCCAGTGATGCTTCAGAACGTTTTAAACACAATCGAGTCTCAGAGGGGAACCGGTCATTACTCAACAGACCACATCTGAGTTCACAGAGCAGCTGTTTTATCGACTTAATGGTCAGTTTGGCCTTGTAACCAGCCAGCGTAGGAGTCTCCTGCAGGTTAAATAGCAGTCATCTAACGCTAGTGACTATTAGATTCATGTTGTAACCTCTGCCAGGGAATATAAGCCTTCAAATAGGACAGCTCTAAAAACATAACTTAGTATGCAATCCTCATATTTATCAAAACTAATATTTACCAGAGTAAATTTATTAAACTCCAAGCATGACACTTGAGCTAAATATGAACATGAACATGATCACAATGCAACAAGTTCAGAATGACAATGCTCACATGGTGATGTTTAGCAGGTACAATATTAGCCTGCTAACATTTGCAAATACAACTCAGGCTGATTGAAATGTCATTAGTTTGCAAGGTATCTCTTCATAAAACCAAATTACTGGGAAAATCTGACCTGATGATGGCGCTGGATGACAAGTTATTACAATTCGTCCTTAGTGGGTCATGAATGTCTGTACCATTTGCATTGTGAATCCCTCCAACTGTTGTTTTCACATTTCACACAAAACCTCATAGTGGCACTAGAGGAAAAGTCAGTGTGATTCATTGTCTGGGACAAACAAAGTTTGTACAGCATTTGGTGTCAATCCATTTAATAGTTTAGTTAATTTTGAGATATTTCACTAGACGAGTGAAAACTTTGACCGGCTAGTCGTGCTACAAGAAATGAGATCACCCAAATCTCTAGGTATCATCCTCTGGGGATCATGCATATTTGTACCAAATCTCATGTTAATCCATCCAATATTTACCAAGACATGTTGGTAATGATCAGAAATGTCAACCTGTTGGTTGCGCTAAAGAAAAAGTTAAGATATCACCAAAGTCAGTAGTATTCATCATCTGGGAACAATGAATGTCTGTATAGAATTTGATATAGTTCAGTCTGGACCAAAGTGGTGGACCAATCGAAAGACCATCCAACAAAATGACCTTGCCATCCCTTAAGCCATGCCGCTCTAGCATGGCTAATAAAAGAGTATTATACACTGCACACTGTATATTTCAGGTAGCTGTATCTTTATATGTAGCTTTTATGGATGGGACATGGTTTTCGAATTTTCTAATATAAAAAATGGAATAGTTTATGCTTCTATCGTCTCATCTTAAAAAATATATCTTCCCTTGTTTTTACTGGTGCCTGGTAGCAAGTAATGTGTTACTACCGCCAGAAAGTGGCAGTAATGCACCTGAAAGCTGTTTTGCCAACCACCATTCAACAACAAAAGAAGAAGAAGAAGACATTACTACCAGGTTCCAGTAAAACGTGTGTGGCACTGTGAGATTAGATGCTACTGTACAAACAGGAAAAACATGCAAGGACAAGCTTTGAAGAGTAGTCGAATAGTTCCCAGTGAATATCAAATAGCATTTTGCTTGAAATGGCCATCCCTAGTAGCTGTATATATGTTCTCCTTAATCTTGCTGTCTTATTTACCCATTTAATACAACCAAACTGTATCGCTCCGGACCCAATTAAAGACTGGAGTCAAGGGCAACGCTCGCAGCAGTTGGATAGAACTCTCCTCAAAGTTGGTGACACTCCCCCTGAAAATGAAAGAGGAGGGAACACTTTATGTCAATGCACCTGGGCTCTCCTCAGTCTGTGAATAGTTTTTCTGGGAAGTCATGGAGCTACAATCGAGGCTGAATGTTCTGAATGCCAAGTATTACACAGCTAGAGGGGAAGTAAAGAGACAACGGACCACAGAGGGAAGAAGCGGAAACGTGTGAAAGGGAAGCAGCATTTAGCTAACAGTTTAAAGTTACACTAGATGCAACTCATCAACATTCTCAGCAATCACAAGAGAACCTGACGAGTTGGCACCGTAGTAAATCTGAGCCAGACTGAGCTGAACAAAGAGTAGTGGATGCAGAAATTACAGAGGCAATCAGAAAACACAGAAAACGCAGTCCATTCCTTATTCCAATGCCATTTCATGTCATCACTGCCCTTTCTTGGACAAAAAGGGAAGAAAATCATGCAGCAACCACTGTATATTCTATCTTCTCATTCTTTTCCTCTTCTGACTCTGTGCCTCTACTTTCTCTATACCGCCCATCCTCCCTCAGACCTGAATGTATGCTCAGACTCCTCAGGGGCTCCCTTAATAAATAGTGATGAGATAATACGAGAGCTACTTCTCAGCGGGGCAGTGAAAGAAATAAACATTTCCGGGGGAAATCCAATAAGGTTGCGGCTGGACGATAATGGGAGTCCCCAGCCAGTAGTCTGTGTCCCGCGACCCGGGCTGCACTCCAGTTACCTCTGTGGTCTGCTTCCATCTGGCTCTGTCATGCTGCTCCTGGCTAACATGCATCACAGGGTTTGGTGACCTATTATGACCATTTCTCCAAACTGACTCCTCTGCGGACCATATGCATCCATAATCAGCAGCTCCCCAAGGAAGCCTTTCCTTTTTTATTGTGCCATCCTGCCTACATAAATAGTGTGCAGGGAATGCAACAGCTCAGTGGGGAACAGGGAAAAGAGTGAAGCTGCAGTGTAGGGGAATGGCAGAAAGACAGCGGGAGGACAGGACTTTGTGATGGTTTGTGGTCGACGACTAATGGAACAGTGTAAAGCATTGCGCTCATCTACGAGTCTGCTGCTTCACAGACCATAACTGCTGTAAGAGCAGACACTGACACACACACACACACACACACACACACACACACACACACACACACACACACACACACACACACACACACACACACACACACACACAGTGGCAAACAAAAAATAAATCAGCCCAAATACCCACACTCCAATGCCGAAGCAACATATCAAAACAGACTCATTGTATGTCTGCAATGTACAATAAGACATGGGAACTCTTTCAAAGTCTGAAAAATGTCAAAACTAATTTTTAATGCTTTTTACTGATTTTGTGTTTGTGTGTGTGTATGTGTCTGAGAGTGTATGCAGGGGATCGTATCTCTTTAATAAAGTGTGGTGTTATTGATGGATTTACCACACCAACCCTCCCTCTTAGCTATTAGACAGCATTGAGCAGTTGTGTGTATCTGCTTGCTTATGAGTACACGTGTTTGTAAAGACATATACTGTAGGTTATCAGGGTCATCGAGGCAAGACTGGGGATAGCCCAGGGTGCCTTTATCAAACTTTAACATCTTGAAGTCCGAGCAGGCAGTACAAACTAAAAACAAGGGTCCATATACACAACCCTGTCTCCTAGAAATCACATTTATATACTGTACAACAGAACTGCAACAGCAAATAGATTTCATAGGAAACATAATTGCTGACTTTATTACATTCAACATTTTTTTTTGAATTAATGAAGCTGTCTGTTTCTTAACGGCAGTGGATTCAGCCAGAGGTGGTCGGGCTGGATGGCGTGCGTACAAGGTGCACAACTGTCACATCAGAGACCAGGGTTCACATCCACAGTCCCATGTGTGGTTAAGTTTAGTCAACAAAGCACTTTTGTCAAGGTTAGGGAAAGATTGTGGTTTGGTTAAATGTAAATAAACACCTTGCGTCTGAAGTCACTGTGAACATCTTCTGTATTAAACCAGACCACAGTCTGTAACCAAGTGCTGTGAGAGTCTAAACATAACCATAAAAAAGTGTAATAATGCTGGAGTCACGACAAGTGGATATTGTACTGCAAGATCAGATATTTTGACGAAAAACAAATATGTTTTTTTCTGTGAACATTTTACTGATACGTTCAGCAACAACGTCTTTGCGACTTGTCAAATACGTAACTTAACAAAATGTCCTCATTATGTCAATAGAAAACGTAGTCCGGTCATAACTCTGTTTCCTACAAAACGTATCTGTTGTTGCAGTTTAGTTGTATATAAACATAATTGCAGGGAGACCGACAGATTTGATCTCCAGTATACCACAGCAACATCAAGTCTATCCTAATGTTTGGTTCTGAATGCTTGCAGGAAACCAGAGCTGTGCAAAGAACCATATTGTTTCAGATCGATCTGGATGGAGAAATACCTCTAAAGAGCTGCTGACTCTTATTCTTTTTTCTTTTAATTTCCTTTTCAAAAAGAAAAGGAAAAGAACAAAAAGAAATACTGTAGGTGAGGCCATAGGTAGGTAGGAGTTTAAGTAAATAGAAAGACAGTGAGACAGAAAAGGAGAAAAGAAGGTTAGGGAAGAGTGTGTTTGTAGTCACAGATCGTGACTGTACGCTGTAGTTACTTAAATCCAGTTACTTAAATCTGCTGTGCTGCTCAACTCAACCATTCATCAGAGAAGGAAAACAGATGCTTTGATACTATAGGTTACAAGAGACCAAAATGACCGGTGTTTGTAGATTTACAGGGGCTCAGAGATATGAAACAGTTAAAATGTCAATAGGATGACAGCTAGAGTGAATCACATGTAATGTAATGTGCTAACACAACAATTTTGAGTCCCTTTATGAAAACTGTAATAAATGTAAACGTGAGGTTGAGAGAGACCGTCACTGTCTGCTGGCTGTCAGCCTGATCAGGTAAACACAATATCCTCAATCTATCTGCTTCACATCAGCCTGTTCTCTTAGTATGAATTATTCATTTGCTCCCTCGTTTTAAGATACATAATGCCAACATAAATGATTAGAAAGTATTTAGAATTCCCCACGTGTATCCATGCAAATATTAACATTTATTACAGCATATAGACTGGCATATTTTAATTTTTATTTGGTAGAACAGGGCTGTCGAAGGAAGTGCCACAGCCTGCCAGAAAAGACTTAGTATTAAGAGTCTAAAGCAGTGCAGTACATCAGACAATTATGTGCCGTTTGCTCACGTGTCAGTGTGGAAGACATTAAGTGCCAGTAACATGCCCTACCCACAGAAGCAGTCATTTTCTCCACCTGCTAGGAGACACATTTCATTGGCTTTTCATTCCTGAATCACACAGCAGAGATTACAGAAGTACCCATTGTTATGCTGAGTGGCCATAAAAGAGAGGGGAGATGCATTTTGTATTGAGATCTGCTTGCCAATTACTATACAATTACTACTATCTCTGTGTAGACACTGTGTGAGCAACGAGAGGGGAGCATTGAAAATCCCATATGAGGAATTCATATGATTGCTATCGTGGAGCGTGGTTCTCGCAGAATGTGTCCACCTAATTGGATTTTCACGACATTCAAGAGTGCAGTGAGTGGGGGAAAAAAAAACATTTAGGAGAAAAAAAAGCAGCTCAGAGAAACAAAAACAGTCAATTATACTCAGATGTGACTTTTCTAAGGTATTTAAAGACTTATAAAATATTTGCACAGCTTTTCCTCCCCAGTTTCATCAGATACAAGGGTTTTAAATCAAACCAGACAAAATTTAATTTAACAAATTCAAGAATGTGTCTCTTTATTATGCAGCATGACTGACTACTGTTAGTTAGTTTGAAGGTTTGTGATATAGCTCTGGTAACCTGTGAATTGCAGTATCATCTCTTGTTGGAGGATATCAAAACATATTTGAGGAGCTTATTTAGAGTGAGCAGGTAGTGAGGCTCAACAAAGGCTGCTGGAAAGTGTGTGTTTCCACTCTTTCCTGCATGGGGCCAGGCATGCAGCCGCAGGCTAATCTGCAGATGAACGTGTGTGTAGGTAAACTCGCCTTTCATTCTGAGCACAACAGTAAACGCTCTCAAAACTCACACAAGCACAGGCACAGGAAAATGTGTCAGTACACACACACAAACACACACACAAACACTCACAAATGCACATGCACACATGTACTCACGCATGTATGGCATGCGCATGTATGTACACGCACTCTGGAACAAACGCAGAAACATATACTCATAGGAGCAGGCCTCTGTTAAGCTGTGATGAAGAGATTATGTCACAACATTGCCTTTGGCATGAGAGATTTACTCGCTCGCTATTTTTTCCCCCGTTTTTGCTCCTTTTCAATTCATTTCCAGTTTTGAGAAAATGGGGGGAATAAATAGTTGCGTGCCCAGAGGAAATGGTTAGTAAATGGGAAGCTATGTTGAAGGCTGTGGCTCTGCTGCGTACACACTGATGTCATCTCTGGTTTCATGCGGTGTGTTGGTCGGAGTTAAAGGATGCATCACATAAAAGTGAGCATCCTAAATCGTAAGGTTAACTCAGTTGATTTTGCAAAGAGCCACATAAGTTTCAGGTTGATCTGCATGGACAAATACCCCTACACAGAGCTGCTACCACATTAGTAACTTCTCCTTGTTTACTTTTTTAAAAGGCATTTAAAAAAAATAGACCTCCAGTTTCTCGCTAAGTTTGTCTCATCCAAGTTGTTTCATTGTTATCAGCGCTACAAGAAGTTACCATAGTTACCTCATATGAAAAAAAAAAATAGTTCGAAAACAGACATACTTTGTATGCACTTATAACATGCATGCACACCTGCTGTATATGTCCTGCTGTTCATCTTATTGTACACTCCTGTTGCTGGATCTACAAACTGGTAAAAAAAACAAAAAACGTAGAGGTAACTTTAATTTTATCGTGATGACATGTTTTACAGATTATATATTACTTCAAAATGTCAAAGAGTGCTTATTTTTTGAATGTTAATAAAACTGAATTAATTGGTGCCTGAAGTTACAAAAGGTGACACTTTACTTTGCTGGAGTTTAAAAATGTTCCCTGCCTCAAACCAAAACACAGTCTGCCACCTGTGGTGTACCAATGCAATAGTAATGCAGCAGGTGTCCATCAACAGGGTGGATGGCGGTCATAGTCACTGACAAATAGAGATCTGTGTGCCCTGACACACCGATGTGATGACTGGCATGAGAGGCACAGAGCTCTGTCAGGTTGGGGAGGACAGGGTGGCTGCAGGGGCTCTGACTCCTTCAGGGATAGCGTTTAGTATTCAACATGGCATTGGCTTCTTAACCTTCCCCCAGAGCTCAGGGTTATTTATGCCAGCCGGTAGCTTCCTGCCTTCTATTACACATCCACTCATCCTCTGCCCCACCCCCATGTCTCCCCTTCCCAAGGGGGTACGGGAGTTTGTAAAAGATAAGCTTTGTGTCATGGCAGAGGCAACTGACATCACTTCAACAACATGAGGATTTAGCCTGCAAACAGAGAACTAATGCCCTGCACGTGCAGGGAATCTCAGATACACACCAGCACCCATCTGCTATGTATAGCTAAACATGAATGGTAAGGCACACGCATAGGCTGACGCATGTGCAGACACGTTCAGAGTGAAATAAGCATAACAGAACCACCCAGGAGTTCACACAAAGACAAGCGGGCACATGCGCACATACACACAACCACAATGAGGTAATGAACAGCCTGCTTCAGTAAAAGGCCCCCAGCATGGCTTACTCTAATGCTCACAAAATTGCTTTTAATTGAGGGAAGCGAATAAATCAATGCAAACCATGTTTAAAATACTGGCAAAAGTGAAGAGGAGAGGAATGAGGACAAAAAATCAACAACGAGGTACAAAGGCTGGCGCATGCAGATCATCAGACGAGGCTGCTCTAGAAATGAAAAAATGTTTGTTGATGAATTATTTATTTATTTATTTATTTTATTTGATTAATTTTTATTTTTTGCTGTTTCCCTTTTCTCCATAGCCTTATAAATTTGAGAAACAAGTGCACTGCAACTTTTCATTCAGACTGCAGGACCATATCTCCACACAAAGAATCAGTGATAAGTAGTGGAGAATCCTCAGAGAGGCAAGAGGCCCCTGGGCACCACGCAACTCGGCCCCCCTCACCCATAGCTGCTTTGATGAAAATTAGCTGTCAGTCTCTGGCACTCATCTGATCGACACAACTTCATCTGCGGCTCACTGACCTTTACAAAGAAAGCAGGGGAAGGATGGCTGCCCACCTCGTGTAGAGATCAACACACTGAGAGATAAAACAATAACAACCTCAGTAGCTCAATGAGATGACACAGCAAAGAGTTCGACTTCTCAGAGATAGATAAGACTGGAGTCGTGAGGGCTGATGTATACAAAAGGATGTAGTTATGTGTATATGGTGCACACGTATATGTTAGTGTGTGAATCTGTGTCCAAGAAATGAAAAGCAGTGGTTAAGAAAATCAAAAGGCTTGGGGGAGCTATAAGCCCAAACCAAAGCCAAAAGGGACAGTGCTGTACCAAAGATGACTCAAATTAATCATATCAAACTCGAAATATAGACATAATCTCCTGTATGTCACTGTTTCATTACCAGCACAAAATGAAAATTGCACCTTTTCTCTTCAGTAATTCTGAAGGAGTTGATATACCTTAAAATATTCAATTTGCAGGCTCACCAGGTAAAATCCATTAAAGCCAGCCAGTAATGTCTATTGAATTAGGGTTTCTTCATATAATGCATGGATTCCCTGTTCTTTCAGCTGAGTGGCTCTGCTGGCACCTTGTTTGTAACCACAAGGCAAATGGGATTAGAAGGAGACACCGGGCGCTAATGTAACGACAAAACTTTTCAAATCATGCCAAACCGCAGAGAACCACTAACACTCTAATATAGCACAGAGAGAAAGCACTGCAGTCTATTAAAGACTCAATTTGTATCTGCAAAATTGACACCTAAATTGCTGAAACTCTGTCAACCTACGTAGTGAATTAGGTGGGTTTAGAAAATTCTCTTCACATAGAAATTAACTTTGTGAACACAAGACTTTAGGCACTGTGTGTGATGCTGCAAGCGTTTTGTTATGAGGTCTGTTTGGATCTGTAGGGTTTGTAGATAATAATAAGCCTTATGTCTAGAGTTTGGTAATTAGCCCTTTCACATTACATGCAGTAATATGATCCATTTTTTTAAAACAAAAATATGAATTATTTGTTATTATTTAATTCATTTTTAAACTTACTCAAATTTAACCCATTTACTGACCTTTTCTGAAGCTTTTAATCACATCTTACGCTCTTGTGGTCAGTTGTCATGGAGATGGCTAAATTGGCATCATGTGACTTTAGTAAGTGTGGAACTTTGAAAAAGCCAGTGGGTGCATTTTGAGTTAAGCTTATTTTGTCAAAGTAATGATAAAGAGTCAGTCAGTAGTGTAGTTGTATTTGTAGAAGTGAGGGAGTGTATCAAAAAAAAAAAAAAAACTGGCTGGCCTTGAGTGACCTTGAAATGAAAGCAATAACTGACCTTCTGACCTTGTTTCTATCACTTGTCAGGAACACCACTATCATGTTGTTGCTGTCTTTGGATCTTGTCCTTATCTTTGTGGTGATGTCAGCATACTACAGTATATGTAGAGTAGTTTAGAGTTTTTTTTTTCTGAACCTAGTGTTCGGCTACCATACAGTTTAGCAATCATAAAGACTAATATTATGTAACACGATAAAATGTCGGTAATGTCAGCTGCTTGTGGAAGAAGGCAATTCATAGTGTTTACTCTTTATATCAAATTTGACCTCCAAACTGTATCTTAGCTTAGCAATTTGGGGTATTTTTCTGCATCCTAAACAACAAAATGACCTTTCCTAATAAGAACTGATGGACCACTGTCCCTGCACATCCATCACTCCACCACTGCTGCCTTGAAACCTACAGTATGTGATTTTCTTTTAATTTAAACAATGCTTATGTGGGGTGTGCTGACCCCTATCATGTTTTATTTTTTAAAATGTATTTCATCTTTATTTAATGTTGACGTCTCAATGAGATTAAGTTCTCTTTTCCAATTGAGACCTCAGAACAAGAAACAATCACAGAAAAACAATCAACAAAACAAAGACAGCATAAGTACACAATGCAAGGAACTAAGAAACAAGGAATTAAGAAAAACAGTTACAAGAATCATAAAAACATCAGATAATAAAGCTTTAAAATCTCCAGGCAAAATGTAAGACTCTAGTTTGGGGGCATTTTGCAGTTCATTCCATTTCAGTGGTGCATAGTTCCCAAAACCAGTTCTGCCAACATTTGTGCGTACATCAGGAATATCTAATGTTAATTAGTTACTGGATCGTGTACTGTAGTTACAAGATTTAAATGGGAGAAGAGATATGAGGTAGTTTGGAAGCTTCAACAGTAGAGTTTTATAAATGAGGTGGCTATTTCTTCTTGACTGTAGGGAGACAAACCCACTTTGTGGTACAGAGAACAATGACGAGTACAATGTTTGTCATTTGTGATAACACGTAGTGCACCATGATACACAGGAGTCAAGTGCTGGAGTGTAGATGGGGTAGTATGACAAAACAGAATATCTCCATCGTCAAGAACAGACATGAAGTTTTGACTGAACAATAGTTTTATGGTTAGAAGAAGACAGACATCCTTTAATTCTATAAAGGAAGCCTAATTCAGTTTTTAATCTTTGAATCAAATGTTGAATATGAGTCCTGAATGATAGTCTACTGTCAAGTCAAATTCCGTAATATTTGTGTGACCCAGCAATAGCGACATGGTTGCCATTCAAAGTTTTAATGGCAGGATGGTCATAGACACTGGTGGAGTTGGAGAAAACGATGTACTTGGTCTTTTCTGCATTTAAACTAGTCTGTGATTAAGGAGGGATAACTGGAAATCCTCAAAGGCAGACTGAGGACGAGTCATGGCTTGGGCACATATAAAATTGTATCATCAGCAAAAAATGGACATTGAAGTAGTAGTTTGTGGATTTATGATCAATGGTATCAAATGCTTTTGATAGGTTAATGAAGAGAGTAGCACAAAATTGTTTGTTAAGGGATTAGACAAAGTTACCAATGACTGAAACTGCAGCTGAGCTGTGGCAAAACCAGACTGCTGTGGCTGTAGAATGGTTAGGTTAGTGAAACAATATAGGTGCCCAGTTGTCTATTAAACAATGATTCTAGTATTTTTGCTGAGAAAGGAAGTTTAGATATTGGACAGTAGTTGTTGAGATCAGAGACATCACCACCTTTGTGTAAGGGTACTATACTTTTATGGCTTTTGCCATGGAAGTGCTGTTAAAAAAAAAAAAAAAAAATATATGATATAGATGTGGACACAGACAGATTATTAACTTAAATGAGAAAAATTAGACTCAAAAATGAAAACTGCACCAGTTTTTTTTTGCACTTTAAACATAGTAAAGAGCTTTTTGCAATCTGCCCTGCTTACCAAACAAAAATATAATTTGCAGTCAGATGAAGCTGAGGCATTGGGGACTCCCTCTGCTGGACCGATAAGGTAATTGTCTACAGTTGAATCTGCAGACATATTAAATAAAAGACCAGAGAAGAGGAAATGGTGATTAAAAGCTTCAACCATGGATGATCTATCAGTAATATGAACAGATTCTTATTTTATTTGGGGTGGGATGTGTGTCTGTGGTGAGTTCTTAAGAGATGCTATGGTGTTCCAAAATTTAGTGGAACTATCACAGGCAGAAAGAGCTGACAGATAGGAATTTGATTTAGCCTTCCTAATCATGCTGGTGCAAATGCTTCTTTGTTGCCTAAAGGTTAACCACTCATCAGGGGTGCCACTGGATCTAGCCTTAGACCAGGCTTTGTCTCTGTTGTGGACAGCATTGGAGAGTTGTGGGGAGAACCAAGGACTGTATCTGTTTTTCATTCTCTGTTTTTTAAAAGGGACATGTCTTTCAGCAATAACAACAAAGGACTGTGAAAAGTTCTCTAATGCCATGGCTGGATTAGTAACAGAGAAAATATTATTAATATCAGAGATTGACAAATCATTTTAAAAATCCTGAAGATTAAAATGCTTATAATATCTTGTGGTGATAATTTAAGATTGAGATTTAGGGATTTTGTTGTCTCTGAGACAGATGACAGGACAGTGATCACTAACATCAAGGGCATGAACTGCAGAGGCTGGGTATTTGTTTGGTCTATTACTAAGAATGATATCAATTAATGTGGAATGAAGAGGATTTTTGAAATTTGTTCTGGTGTCTTTGTCTATGAGCTGAAAAAGATGAAGTTCCAGGCACTTTTCTTTTAATTTTGTTTGAGCTGTCAGCGAGGCAGTTCAAGTTAAGATTCCCCATTATTCTTAACTCAGAGGAGGCATGCAGTGACCAGAGCTCTACAATGTCATCCAAAGTGTCAATTTATGCTAAGGGAGGGGGATATATACCAACAATAGTTATGTCCCTACCAACACTGAGGTCCAACACGATATATTCATATTTCTTTGGATCTGACACCAAGGTGATTTTGCAGACTGTGAGGCCGTCCTTTATGTAGATCATAACTCGGCCAGGCCAAAAGTAGGCAGATGTTGCTCCAACTTCCTCAGCAAATCGAGTCTGTTACTCAACTGGATTGACCCAGGAGGTGAAGTAACGTTACGGGAAGAGTTCCTACCTCGTTTCTTGTCACCCAGGGTTGTCAATCCAGGGTTCCAAAGGAGCAGGTGTGAAACAGTTACAAGCCTTGGGATTGGCTCCAAGCCTGGGCCAGGGTTCCTCCTCATGGATGTGATGACCAGTGGCTCCGGCTCTGTGGTTACAGAAAGACCAGTGAAGTGGTGTCGGGAAATTCAGAGGGTTCTGCAGCCAGTGAGTCCAGGAGTTGCACATCCTCTTGGATCTGGTAGAGATTTTAGATCCGACCTTCAAGATGGGTTATTTTTTGACTTACCTGCCCAAAGCAACCAGAGCAGTCCGGAGGAGAGGTGAGTGGTGGCGTTGATGAAAAAATGTAGCTGCAAGGTTAGTAGTAGCAAGCCTGCTACCAAACAAGCCAAAAATAGAGCGGGATCCGTCTGTTTTGACTGAGTTGGTTTGGAGAGAGTAGGTGTCTCCAACTCTAAAGTCTACTGCAGTTATTTATTTTTATTTTAACTACAGCTGGTGGTGCCCTTTGCCACCATCACTTGACAATACATTACTCAGCTGTGATTGACAAGTGAAGCAGCCTATGAAAGGCAAGGTGACACTGTATTGAAGTGGGCAGCAGAAGTTGTGTCCTTGCCCTATATATATGGCCAGAGAACTAAGGACAGCTGATAGACTCACTTGTCAGCGCAGCAGCCCTAGAGCTCTTAAGGCACAAGGCTCTTGCCCATCCCACCAGGGATAAGTGTCCTTCAGGTTTTTCACTCTAACACATGCTCTTACATACAAAAAAACAAAAACTGATACTGCTGTGCTGAATATGAATATCTTTCAAGGAAACATCTGTCTTCAAGCGCTTAAAATCTTACATATTTAACGGCAGAATCAAAGAACAAGGGTCCATACAGAGAGAATTCAACCAGGAATGATGTAGACCAGTCTCTCCTCCAACAACAGGAGCCTGAAACTCTTTGACTTTTCAAGAAGGTAAAGTACATGGGCTTCTTTGGTTACTGCAAGGCATTTTTGCAAGTGTAGGAAAACAATGACTGAAGTCATAGACAATAGACAAATCATCTCGACAAATAATAAGTAAACTACATCAAAGTACCATTCATACAGTATTATTAAAACTGATATGATCAATATTTCTATATTAACATAGAATCAAATTGGGTGTCGCTCGCAGTGATGAACCCACAGGTAATTCAATGAGAATTCCCCTCTGCTCATTCAGCTCATTCTTTTTTTTTTTCTTTATGGCCAGCAACTTTACTCTTTTGGTTCACTTTCACCACTCTCATTAGTATTGCTTCCAGAAATCCATTTTAAAAAAGAACAACTACTATCTGCCTACAGTAGCAACAAACAGCAGACATTCAAAGTAGAAGCTTGGTTATGTAACGCTGGCAGGGCTAGGTGGTGAACCACAGTAGCTAGTGAGCTAACCAGTAACATACTAGTCATCCTGAAACATGCAAACGCTGGCCACAAGAGATCTTCAAACTAGCTAGCGTGCTTCAACAGCTAACAAGCTTCTTAGCTTGGTTGCTGTCAGTACAATAAGTTCACAGTTTATTCAAGAAATGTGTTTCCACCATCAAGTGCTGTCACATAACTGTCTGCAAATCATTCCAGGGATAGTTTGACATTCCGGGAAATATTCTTATTTTATATCTTGCCTTAAAGTTTTATGTCTGTACGATAAATCTGAAGCTACACCCAGCAGACAGTTAGCTTAGTTTAGCATAGAGATGCGAAACAGGGTGAAAAAGCTAGCCTGGCTCTCTCTAACAGTAACATAATACACATCCCTGCACTTCTAAAAAAAGTAATTAACACATTCTATCTGGTTTTGTAGTCCTTTAAGTAAAATTGAATGGTGCAAGACAGCAAATAGGAGACAGCTTCCTTGTTTTGGAATCAGCACTAAGTAAAAGTATGCACTACGCCTAAAAATGGGATACAATATATACAGGATATTGATGAATAAATTATATATATTGATAACTGAATGGCTGAAATGACTGTATGATTAATGAACTGTTCAATCCCTTCACTGAGCCAACATTAGAGACAAGATCTGTCCTCTGATATGGCAGAGGATAGAGAAAGCAGCTGAACCACAACACAAGGTAACCCAATACTATCTACAGACTTATACCTTTACAGACATATATCTATACATAACATTTATACCTTTATGGACATTTTGAAGAGGTGATCTAGAAACCAAACCTACTGCCACAGGTTTAGACATTAATATTACAGACAGCTACATGCTGAGCTCATCCAGGCATCTCCTCTCACATAGCCTACATCTCTCTTCATTTCCATCATCAGTCTCCTGCCATGCTGTATGTGGCAGGAGCAGTTAATGCATGTGGTGGTCGGCAGTGTCTATTAGTAAGTGGATGTCATGTTCTGTGTGGATTAAGGATGCACATTAACTGATGCTTATTTCACGGCTTGTTATTTCATTGACAGGAGTGTGTTAACCAAAGAGGCTGATTTATGACCATCTGTCTCTGATGATTCGCTGTCACGATGAGGCTGAGGAGACAAAGGGGAAACGGTGGGAAAGGAAAAGAAAGGAAAGGAAAGGAAAGAGGAACACTGTTTTAATAAGTGCTGAGTTTCCATTTCCTTCTATCTGTTCCTTTGTTTTTCTTTATTCATCCTCACCTCTTTCTCTCTGATATCCAACTGTCATTTCCACTTGTCAGTAAGCAACCTTGAGGCAATCATTGTAGGTATACACACAAGAACACACACATACCTACACGCTGTTTCCTCTCACTGCTAAGTGCACATTATTTGCAGTATGCTTAATTTCATTTTAGCTAAGGCTGTTTACTCGGTATACACTGTAAGTTAATGAGACTGGGACAATTAATACCACTTGTTTACAAAGTGCCAATGCTGTCGCTGCTGAAATGCCTGAGATGAAGCTCTTAACAGTGGCAAAACAGAACTCTATAAAGGGAGGTATCCTTAGAGCATGTGTGTATTTCTGAGTACAATGGAAATAAAACACCACACAACAGTTAAGGAAAAGCCTAAGAAGAGGCAGGTATGATTCTATCAGAGCGTTTGAAGCGAGCAAACACGTCTCTGTTTGCCCCATGTCTAACAAATGCAGCAGATCCACATCACAATCTTTACAGGTACAAGATAGTGATCTGCCCTTCTTGTATGATATCTAAATGTTGCAAGGTGGCATGTGGCATTACAAAAAAGTTTGACATGGATACACTATCAACCGCATGCCTTTCAGAGACTTGCTTTGTTTGAATTTTATTCTTGCTGTAAAACGGGGCTTGAAATCAACTCTCCATGATGTTTCAACAGGAGATCTCCGCTATCTGTCTGCACAAGTAACCAGTAAAACTCAAGGATTTCCCTGAACTACCATCATCTGAAAATACGCACAACAGATGTGCAAACAATGTCAGGGCCTCAAACATTAGAGACCCGAGAGCGAGCTGCTTGTAACCATGTTGGTCGCCACGCTTTGCAGGGTGAAAAAGTGTGCTGCAGTTTGTGCAGAAGGATATTGTGGCATTTTACCAAGGCTCAGGAGGATGGATATAGCTGACACTCGCGTCCTCTGCTCAGCAGCAAAGAGATGGGGACGTCACACAGTAAATTGTCGACAGAACAGGAAAGCTGAATCCTGTGAAATTTGCATTTTAACAGCCACAGTACACAAAAGTGTCAAGAGCCACTGCCATACAAGATGATAAACTGAAAACCAGAAGGTGAGGGAGAGAATATGTGAAGGGACTCTGGTGAAAACTGATTGGTGGCAGAAATTACATGAGGAAACGGATCACAGAAGATTTCACTGTATATGTTTGGAAATTTTATACGTACTCTGCCAACTGTCCCCTCTTAACTTCCTTAACTGTTATGAAGGGCTGAGCTTACAGCAAAATCACTGCATAATCACAAATGGTGGAATACATAGGGACAAAAATACACAACAGCTTTAGACTTTAGGTGGGCAAAGTTTTCTTTTCCAAAATTTGCAATTCTGATCTTTGTCCTAAATCCTGAATCATTCTTGCTTGTGCATCAAGATGAAAGTACTGTGTACACTGAATATTCTTTCACTGCCCCCTCACTAACATTACAAGGGAGTAAATTTTGTGTTGCCCAATTTTAATCAGGACTTTATTCAGGCTTTCAGTTTACATTATTTAATTTTGATGATTTGAAAATCTCCTTGAGTAGCCTACTCAAGGTATCAAAAGTGACTGTTGAATGGAAAAATGTTTTGATTTTTTGACTGAATGAAGAAGCAGCTGGATCTGCTCATCCACAATAAACAGGCTTGATTACAGGCCACAGGAGGCGATGATCAGTAAGCATAAATTGCAATTTTTAGGAGATAAAAATGCTTATTAGGCGAGCAAGTTAAGGGTCACTGTGAAGTCACCAGGTCAGTATACAAAATCATCATGGTTATAATTACTGGATTGACTCCAGAGTATAAAAGTTACACACAAAACCACATCTGGGCCAATTTAAGCACACACTAATACTCTAACCGGCTTTCAGTCCGTAATGGTCGAATAACTGACGAATTCCAGGATATAGACCGCACAACCACTCATGACTGGCATGCTGAGGAGCTGAGTAAAATAACAGATGAAACTGAAAAGAACAGGCACTTCATTTTCAGGTTGGACATGAGAGCAAGTTAAAAGCTAGGGTACGCTCAATACTGTAAACCTGAAAACCTGCTAAAATTTAAATTGAAAGGACACATAACAGAATTCATTTGCTTCTACAGCAGCTGTGACCATAACTTTGCAGTAGTTTCAAAATATTAAAAAAAAGGAATACACTGCCTTTCTGTAGTGTTCAGTTTTTGTTACGAATACTAATTCGGTTGTTTGTATAGAGTATTTATTTACATCCAGATAGGGTTTATGTATGTACTGTAATGCAGTTGTAAGCAGATATAAGGACATTTTTAATTATTTATTAATGTGCAGCATTTGTCAACTTCTCCTCTGACATGTTCTATATTATTACAACTGTGATTTAGTACATTGTCATATCTGTTTATACACCACTCTCCACTTATGGGTGCCACATGAGGAATTATACATCAATGTTATAATGTTACAACATTATTAAACTGGTATACCATTTATTAAATGTTTATATAGTGCTTATAATTACTAAATGTGGGGGATGGTTGGGGGGTATAGTTTCTGTTTTTCCTATCATCACTATAAAATTACAAACAACAAAGCTGCTCTTAGATTACATGCAATACTTGTGTACTTCAAACAACAGCAAGCCCATGAATACACATTTATTATGGCACTAGCAGTAGGGGAAACAATAATTTGTCAGCCAAGGCAGACAATGAAACAAATTAATCTGTTCCACAGTCAGGGAGGATTTATTCTCAAATATATTGATACTTTGTTTATGAGAAAGTCACAAACACAAAATTACATTGACCTATTGAAAATTCTATAATAATCTACAGTGAAGTAATTGAAATGAAAATGACTATATATTTTATCAATGCTTTTAGTCAAGATACTTGTACTGAAATTTCATATCAGCACATGCTAACTGGAGACCTAAAATATTCTCACTGCCAGTTACCCCTCTCTTAATTTCTCAGTAGAAGAGTAGAAGAGTTTATTGTCCCACCAATTATCTGGATTTCACATTCAGTTTATTTTGTTCTGATCTAGGTTTTTAATTACTTGTTCCCTGTTTCATTGACACTGGTACACTAAACACTAATCTTTGAGGGATACCTTTTCTGATCATTATTATTCAATCTAAGGACCATTTTGCCTGGAGAGGTTTGATGCTTTGCCATGGTAAAGGACTCCAAGTAGAGAGGTGAAAAAAAATCCATAATCTCTTTTCTTTTCTCTCAAGGTGAAATTTGTTTTAAAAGCACTCTAATCTGAGCTGATATAAAAGGACCTTTACAAGCCATTTCACTGGCTTTTGTTGCACGTGTGTGTGTGTGTGTGTGTGTGTGTGTGTGTGTGTGTGTGTGTGTGTGTGTGTGTGTGTGTGTGTGTGTGTGTGTGTGTGTGTGTGTGTGTGTGTGTGTGTGTGTGTGTGTGTGTGTGTGCACTTAATGATTTTGATAATGTGAAAAGGTTCCACTGAAGCCTCCACACTGGCAGAAAAACAGCTGAACCTCCCCCGTTTCATGGATATCATTATGTCTTTCAGAGTGACAATGAGACAAAATGCTCTAATCTATTTATGTGAGCTTTAATGCTAATCATGATGTGACCATCATTCTTCACTTTCCCTGTCAGTCATTTTAGCCTCTTTCATCCCTTTTGGTGTTGCATAATAATACAACCACATCATTAACATTTTGGAAATTCTAAGTAGTTCAGAAGATGCAATTTGAATGCTGTTGGAGTGCACTGATTGTCAACTTAGTGTACTTTAAGTCTAAGCATGCCCGTGGTATCAGCCTGACCCAAACAGTTAGGCTCCTCTCTGCCTTGATCTGTGGGTCAGAATGGCTGCTAAACACTGATTGCTCGTAAAAGCATGCACAAGCCACGTCCCTGTCCCCTGAACCTGTCCCTGTCCTCAGCCAGCTGGTCAGCCCCCCCACCCACCACAACCACCACCCACCCAGCCAACCTCTTGCCAGTGTGGGAAAGCTATCTTCCAGTATCAGCTTGAAATGTGATGGATGGCAGATGGGGGGAGAGAGAACAGGGCTCCTCAGAGCCCGTCAGACTTGCTCCTTCTACCCATTACTCTTCCATTTAGCCCAGCGCTGGGCCAGCCACCCTGATCACGCACACACTTGAATTTTCTGGTCAATGATGAATCCCTAACCTCTCTGCTGCAGGACAGGCCCACAGTCTACTTTCACAGGAGAGAGAGAGGCCACCATGGTTCATCTCTCCCAGTCTTTAGCCATTCAGATGAACCACTTTTCTCCACTTCTCCTTCCCCACTGTCAGATAGTGCCTAATGCTACAGGAGGAGCTGTCATATTCTCATTGTCTGTTTATGGCGGAAACATACTGCAGAGGAGAGGACTGCACTCTGCAGGAAAGACACATACTGCAGAGTGCATTGTTAAGACCCAACCTGCAGTGAAACAAAAAAGTGATTTTGAATTTTTAACTGACAGTGAGAAACTTGGGGTCAGCTGTTTTAGTATGTTCTTTTCTTTTGCTTTGGTGCCAAAGGGCTTGTCAAAGAGTCCTTGCTGTGCACTGGCACATCTCACCACAGATCTGCTGGAACTGTAATTCTGCAGCCTTTTGGGTAAACCATAGGTGCATTGATTAGCTTGCGAGAGATCGAGAAGGAAGTGGCAGACAGAAAAGATCACAGACGGCCTGCTGAGAATTGATCTGTAGTGCTGATCAGCACCTTGTACAGCCCAAACAAAGCCCAGACCTCTGACATCTCCCCCGGAAAAACTCATGTTGGACACACAGACATTGACATTGAAGGCACCAAATGAACAAGCAAAGGTTGTGACCTTTGAAAATGCCAGACAGTGGAATAACATAACCAAATTGGGAAGTGCATGCAAAATGCCAGAGTTTGGCTTTAGAGTGGTCAAATCCCAAGGTGTTGGGATGAGAGTGAGACAAACTGTAAATATTGAGCAGAATGTACCTCCAATGGACTGAAAAACAAGAATAATATTATTTGATTTGTGGTCAGAGAACATTTTAGCATTATCAAGATATGATTCAATCAAGGTGAGGTACAATATCTCCATCTAATCGGTCATTGAAACAAGAAGCTCAAGCACCATATTGTAAGTGCAAGCCAAATATTACATTATCCCACTGCAACGTCCTGGCATAAAATCTAATCTTTAAGTCATTTCACGTTCTACCTCCATATTCTTTTTACGAGAAAAGGGTCTCTTCAGGTTAATAACAGTTTCTTCCAAAGATTATTATAGGAAGAAGAGGATGAAATGTAAAGAAGGGAGCTTGTATTTCCATTTCCATCCAGAGACGGGCTGAATATAAAAACAGTCATTACAATAGTATACTTGACAAAAGAGAAATGGATATATTTTACACACATACAGTACTGTACATCCCCACTGATTAAGTTTCACACAAAGAGATTAAGAAAATGTGCAGTTTCACTACTTAAAATTATTCCACTTTGAAGTTGTGACACAGTATGTTGCCACCAGAAGCATATGCCTAGAAAGGTGCTACCAAGCACATCACTACATAAATGTACAAGTAATCTAACATGATGTGGTCATGTTTGGTTGGTTTTTTTCTAGCGATGCAGAGTACGGTTGAAAATACAGTTTTACCTCAATAATCAACAATGTCAGGAAAATGAGAATCAAATGACCTCTGATTAACTTTAATTAATATGCCTAGTATGCTACAGTAGCCAACAGCCTTTGTAGTTTACAATGTTTTTATTTACAGCTGTGAAATAGCTCCACATGATGCTCCTCTTTCATTCAGCCATCACTTCATTCATGTGTCGGATTGGTGCTGGTAATCAGGGTGCACAGCGCACCGCGTGCGTTCATATTTGAATGCACACAACATGACAACAGCAGTTGAGAAGCAAAGAGTGCATGCACTTAGATGTGTTCATGACAATGGAGCATTTTTTGCAGTTTGCAGACAGTTCTACTCTTTGATGAAATGGGTGCAATATAGAAGAGAGAAACTGAAACTGGTATTGATCCTATTGACACTAGAATTGATCTTCAAAAATGAGACGTTGTATCTGTAGTATCGATATTTTTCGATCGATCCACCCACCCCTATCTTAGAGTGGTACTGCTACTTTTTCATAAGAAAAGGTTCTAAATATTCCACCGCTACTGGTAATTTTAGACAGTATAATACTTAATAATAAGGCTTTCTTTTACTTCAGCATTTTCTGTTGTTAATCCAGTTATTATCTGTCCTGGTTTCCTGAAATACTTATTCATTTATTCCATAAAGTTGTGAACTGTTCACTTTGGAACTGGAAAAATGTACTTTTTTGCCTAAGTTCTTTTTTTTTTTGTAGTGGATGTGCTGTTTTTCTGTTTTTTATTATCATTATTCTTTAGGCTACCTCAGGTGAGTAACAGAAGTATTATTTACAAAAGTATTAACAAAACAACAACAGAAACACAAAGACATTAAGATATATATATAGGTGTGTGTGTGTATGGGAAGATATATGGGTGTGAAGATCTGAGTGAGTGAGGCTGTGTAGAGAGGAATCAGCTCTGGAACTGCAGGAAAGGAGACCAGGTGTTATGGAATGGGATCAGACTGTCCTTCTGGGCTGATGTGAGCTTTTCTAGGTTTCCGTGTTCTGTTAACAGATTCAGCCAGTGATTTATTGATAATTTTGTTCTGTCCTTGTAGTTGAGTAATATGGTTTTCTTGGCCACAGTTAATGCTATTAAGATGAAAGTTTGGAGATGAAAGTGGGATTGCAAGTGAGGAGAGATCTCACGCCTAAAAGAGAGATGGAGCGGGAGAGGGGGATGCTGAGGTTGAGGATCTCAAACAGCTTTCCCATGACCTTTGACCAAAACAGTCCGATTGGTGTGCAGAGCCAGAATGAATGGAAGTGGTTGTCTATTGCAGTGGGACAGTGTGTGCAGGTGTTACTGTCTGTGTAGGCCATAGGGTACATTTTATGAGTGATGAAGTGTACTCTATGTACTCTTGTACTGAATTAGTTGTTGAGTTGTGTGACATGGAGAATGTACTCTTGCATGTAGTTTGACAATTGATGTATGAATGATGTATATTCAATTCTGATGTTCATTAATTGGTATTGAAACAGTGTTGTCATGATGAGAAAACAGTTTGTAAATAGTATATGATAGAAAGTGTGATAGCAATTTTTTAGTCTCTTTCATCTGTATTTACTGGTAATGACAGTGGTGGGGTAAGTTCTAAGTTGGTTTGAGAAGGTCAAAGGTCTTGAGAGAGCTGCCACTGAAAAGGTGCCACAGGCTGGTTACCATGCAGGGAAGTTGATGGGTTCCTTAATGATTTTAAAAATAGGGTTATGCCAGATAGGAGTAAGAGTAGAAGGAGATCATTTGAGATTAAGTATGTCATTTGCTTTCCGTTTTTTAATTTTTATGGTGGAAATGCAGCCAATTAAAAAGAGGGGGAGTTTATTCCATCTATCCAGGTCTTCTTTGATGCTGTATAGTAATGGGAAAAATTGAATGTGAATATATTATTTGGGTTTGCCGGAACATGGATTCTGAGGTATCTAATTGATTGAGTTGTGTGGTTATAGGGTAGGTCCCCAACCTCAGTGTCCCAGTCAAAGTGGCTTAGAGGCAGAATATCAGACTAAAACTAGTTAATGAACTAGCCAGAAATGTGTCCAAAGCTGTTAATCTGATTATGGACTGACTGGAAGGAGGTTTAGGGATTTTTTTGGATACAACCAGTTTTCATCAGCATATAGACTGATAGACTGGTTTTAATGCCTGAAATTCTGTCATTCTGTCTTATGACTGAGGCAATGGTTCTATGAAAAGTCCAAAAAGTAATGGTGATAATGGGCATCCTTGCTTAATACCCCTGTTTAGGTTAAATGATCTATATAGTTTTCCACTGATGATTACAGATGCCGAGGGTGTGTTATATAGACTTTTAATCCCATTGATGAAGTAGGGGCCAAAGTCAAAATAGTTTAAGGATGAAAAGAGAAAAGGATGGCCTACCCTGTCAAACACCTTTTCAGCATCTAGAGTTAAGGTAATGGCAGGATGTTTAATCTTTGTATCCATTTTGGTTTTATATACAGCAAATGAATTAGGTTGAATAATTTTTGCATGTTTTTTGAGGAATGTCTTCCTGTGATGAAACCAGCCTGATCCAGGAGCACAAAAGACTAACTTATAGATTTCAGTCTTAATGCCAAAGCTTTGCTTATAATTTTAACATGAGTGTTTATTAAAGATATTCTTCTTATTTTTGGAATATGCTATTATTCTACCTCTTAGAACTGCTTTTGTTGTTTTCCGGAGACCACTTGTGGTTATATCAGGGGTGCTGTTGGTTTCTACAAAGAATGTCCATTTCTTGTTCAAAATACTTGATAAAAATTACGGTCTTTCAGGGGTGAGATAGTAAAGCGCCAAGTTGGGGTGGGTTTAGGTGAATTGCTGTTAGCTATTTGAGTGTGACAGGATCATGGTCTGAAATAATACTGTAGGTGTTGGATTCTATTGCTCTGTGCGTAAGTGACTTGTTGATCAGAAAATAGTAAATGTGGGAGTATGTTTTGAGGTATGAGAAGTAGTAAGAATATTCTCCATTGTCTGGGTTGTGTAGTCTCCAGATATCCATTATATCCGCACTCTGATATATATTGTTTAATTGTAGATGAGGAGTGGAAGGGCTTATCGGAAGTTGAAATAGAGGAGCGATCAAGATCTGGATTTAATACAGAGTTAAAATCACCTCCTATAATAATATGGGAATTAGAAGTTGGCTAATTCTGAGAAGAGGGAGTGAAAGAAAATGGGGGAGTAAGTGGTGGGGCCATAGACACTAGCTATCGTTATACTGTCTTTCTCAGTGTTACCGCTGATGATAATGAAACATCTTTCCGGTTCAGTTACAGTTGATTTATGAGATTATGCTTTGCTTTTGCTAATCAGAATGGAGGCACCACGTTTTTTGGAATTATAAATTGAGAGTTAGGCCAATCCATCTGGCTTTGAGTTCCTGAGACTCTGCCTCTTTGAGATGGGATTCTTGTAATAGACAGTATTTGTTATGCATATATATATATATATATTTATATATATATACGCACACATAAACACGTATTCCATTGTAATTGTTTGTACATATACATGCAGCCAAATACACACATACTCATACATACATGTTCATAATTCATACGTGCGTGCATTCACCCATCCGTTCACATTAACAGATGGTGTTAAAGGGTAGACACTTGCCTAAGTTCTGAGTGCTAGTGCAACATCATCAGACAATGTAAAAACACTTAACACTGGCCATGATTGATGGTCAAGGGAAAGAATAGCTCTTAGAAGAAAGACCCATTTCACCTGTGGCAGAGAGATGAGTTGGTAGCTATGGAAACGTGAAAAAAATATATACAAATTGTTTGGATTTACAAGTATTTGGTATAAGTTTTTAATTAAAGGGTTTGAACTGCATTTGAACAGAAAGGGTTTCCTTCATCCTAGATAGGAATGTGGGTATAGTGCTCCAGAGCTATTGCATGGTGTTGTACAGTACACCTATACTGTAGATGTGGAAACTGTTGTTAGGTATTTCTATGTTATGGGACTTTAGTATCATGCATTCAAGGTATGCTTGTTACAGACACTGCACAGCAGCAAGGCAGGACAGGGAGAGGGAAAAGTGTGACTACTGTATGGAAGTATAATGGCACCCAGCCTGAAACCATTGTTCTAATGCCGGTCTAAGGGGGCGGGGCTGCACAGGGGGACTGCGATCACAGGGGGCTGTATCTATGTCTGTGGAGAGC
This sequence comes from Xiphias gladius, assembly GCF_016859285.1. NCBI lineage: Eukaryota > Metazoa > Chordata > Actinopteri > Istiophoriformes > Xiphiidae > Xiphias > Xiphias gladius. Next base: position 21,910,578 of record NC_053418.1, on the reverse strand, counting down.
AGAGCTGTTGCTAGGTACACATTTTACTGTCCTGATCGGTGGATTCAGTCAGCCAGATATACACTAGTTGACACACAAGGTGGGGATCAACTGAGTAAATCCCTACATTTGAAGTGGTTTCCAACAGGGTTTTGCACAGAGGTCATCAGAATCAGGACAGAGATTATGTGTTAAGTGTCGGATTGGCCCGGCAATTTGTAGGCCAAAAGAAATCCAACCTGAGGATCATGAAAGGGGAAGGGAGGCACATCAGCTCTGAATACCACACTGCTCCTGCCTGAGCAAGATGAAACTAGATAAGTCATGCAAATTTGTTCAACAAAATGTAATGGTGAACAAAACTGTGCAATATGCTGGCTTCACTGTCAAAAAAACAGAGTGATAAACACGGTGAGGTTAAACCGGGCAAAATAAATGCTATGTGTCCCTCTTTGCCTTTTGGCTGGACTTCCAGTGCTTTCTAGAATTTAAAATCAGTAGAGAAATAGAGCAGACACTGATTATGTTACAGTTACGGATTACGGTCCCAGTAGAGCTTGTGTCCTTGGGCTCTTCACACACTGCATACCATTATGCCCTCTGAAAGGCCAAATCACTAAGTCAAATTTAAATAACATGAGAGCCATGGCAATGAAAATTAAAACAATTGGAAACATTTGTCTTTTTAGGCTGACTGGTGCTGAGCCTACAACTGTTAATATGTGGGAATTTGCATTATTTGAGAACTTTGGAGTGCTTTTGACTGTAAATTGTAGCTTGAAGACTAAAGCATGGATTACAATAGAAAAGTGTAATGTAAGTTTGTCTTTGGCTGTTGACAGATAAAGTGACAGAATGAGGAAAATGACAATTTCGACATTCTCACATTGGTCCAGTAAGAGACAACAGCACATTCTATCAAACTTCAAATCCAAAGCCAGAGGCAATCTGTAATATGTTTCCCCAAGAAGGACTTGAAGACAACACTATATAAAATGTATTTCATATTTTTGATGAACAGATAATAATAATAATAATAATAATAATAATAATAATAATAATAATAATTAACAAATGTGCAACATTTTTTGTTTTAATTAGTAAAACTGCAACCAACATTATTTAAATGCAGCGGTTCTTCATCAAATTAAAATCTTCGTCTTTTTGTTTGCTGTGTTGTTAATATCACTGAGAAAAGTCCCAAAATGAAATAAACTGTCCTTAAAGAAGGTGTTCAACATTTTGGGAAATAGACTTTCTTGTTAAGGGTTCGATTAGAGGATCGATACCATTCTAATGTCTGTACGGTAATTCTGTAGCTAGAGCCGGCAGCCAGTTAGCTTTGCTTAGCACAAAGACTAGAAACAGTTAGAAACAGCTAGCCTGGCTTCAAAGGTTACAAAATATGTCCAGACGTATTGCCGGTAGACATATTTGGTAGCTTCTTATTTATTGTACAGACATGAGAGTCATATTGATCGTCTTATCTAACTCAGCAAGAAGGCGAAAAAATGTATTTCCCAAAATGTGGAACTATTCCTTTAAGGACAGACTACAAATAGTATCATTTGGGGGTTTTGGAGATAAGACATCTAAATAAATAAATAGATGAAAAAAACATAAAAAAGCATTTGGATACAACAAAGTGTTCTCACGTCTTCCAAATTTTATTCTACTAATCAAGAATTTGATCGTGTTTATATGTGATAGAAGGATAATCCTCTTATTTTTATTCCAACCTCTCCTTATCTGAATATCAGAAGAATGCAGGAGTGAGAGAGCCCTTGAGAATCACCACGTTTCCTATGTTGACCACTTTTTTATTTACGTCCGATAACAGCAAGAATGCAACCAACAGAGATAATTAGCCACTGTGATTGAACAAGTATCAGGGAAGATATAATACATCCATTTACAGTGCCAATTACAGAGTGTTAAGGGCAAATTAAAGTCAATGAAAATTAATAAGAAAACCATTCAATTTAGTCTTTTGTGTTCCCTCCAAGAAATGGCATTAAATCATATCTCTGTACTTCCTGACTGCTAATAATCTGAGCATTATTCAAGGCCTAATGGATGATACAATCATACTGAGCCAAAGAGTCAAGGTTTAAGTGTAGCCTGTTTGACATACTGTATTTCTAGGGGTATCGTGAGGGTGATGGATGGATGGGTCTTTTAGTACAAAAAAATCAAATTTGCATCTGCTTTGCCACAGATTGTGTTATATAATGCAATTGTGTATTAAACTAAATCAAAACTATTATATATATACACATATATATATATTATGTTTATTCATTTAAAAATGAACATCTATAATAAAGAATGACCAGTCATTTGAAAAGACAACTGTATATTAACATCTAAACCAGGCCTTTGGAATGGAAACTATCATTATAAGCCTGGAAAATTCCATAAAATACTGACCCTAATTAAACATGAAACTACTAGCTAAAAGGGTCTAGCTTAGAGTCTGTAATTAATTATAAGAAAAAATGCTTTGATCCTGTTTATGCTTAGAAGGGAATAAAAGTGTGAGGGACAAAAGAAAATGTAAGTAAAAGACTGGGGATTGAATAAGATGACCCATTAATTAGCACTGAATAACAGAAGGAATTATTGTAATTTAATTCAGTCATTCTGCAAAGAAATAATTACCGCTGCATGTATTATGAAGAGAGCAGGAAAAGTATTGTGATCTCTGAGGCTCTGTTCTTGTCAATATATTCATCAGTGGTGAGAGCTTGGCCTCTATTAGCCTTCTGGCAGGTTATTTGATTGCGAGGTTCAATTTATTTAATATTCGTCAACATTTAGTTAGCCTGCTAATCTTATCTCAGTAGGTCAAGGTGGTTACAAATGTAATCAGTGAATCAAAATGAAAGATACACTATCTGTAAGTACATTCAACAACATGGAACAGCTGCTGAAATCAAGGAGAGAATTATTCACCTATCTTTTTCACTACGGAGTCTATGGAGTTGCATTTGTTTCCAAATTGTGAGCAGGCAATGGGACGTTATTGTGACGTTATTATGTTGCAGACAACGGCAGACATGCAAATAAATTGAGCACAGAATATTTCTTTGTTTGCTCAAATGAAATTATTCTTTTCATGATAACAACTTGTCTGCAAAATATATTTAAGTTACCTGGTGAAAATGTCCCATTACAAAATCAGGATTTTGTAACACAAAAACATTAAAACCCAGCTCACTCAGGAAAGAATACTAATAATTCATTAGTAATGTTTCAGCTCTTAAACATATGACTTGATGTTTTCTTCTGTTTAGTCAGTTTTCCTTTTTTTCAGTGCAGGTAGGAACAGGCTTGCCCTAAACTTAAAATAGATGCAAATTCTCACAAAAGCTGCTCACAATGGTCAGACACCTTTACTGTAGGCAAGATGCCTGCTTCCCAAAATTGGAAATATCGCAGCTTCCTGCCACACCGACTGCACACGGTTGACACTCCCTGTTCATCACTGGCTTGTTGTTTCTGCGGGAACTCCGGCCCAATGGCTTCCTCCTCTGCCTCCTTAGAAAACGCACCGACAATCACACAACCAAGGTATTTTTGGAGACAACAAGAAGAAGGTGGGCGCAGCCCACTCAAGTAACGTACACATACATTTCTGCGAACAGGGCAAACACACCATTGGAGGAGATTGCATGCAGGTTTTCCGCAGGAAGTTTGCTGAGAGCTATTTCTACTTCAAAAACCATTATGCATTCGCTGTTTTTATGTTGTAAACTATTGCTTTAGCATACATTTGTGTGTAGTTTTATTGTGCATTAAAGTTGTGGGGAAAAAACACAATTTCAATCTTACCTGTAATGTGAAAACTACTGAATTATGTCATGTTCATCAGCACTAGACCAAGTGTGGAGGGGATTTTTGAAAATGTCCCATCTTGCAGAATCGTGACACAAATTTAATGCCAATCATTCTGTTTGCAGACATCAAATTACAAAGCAAACACAACCTCCTATATAACAGGTACGCCAACAGAACATCTGTATTGCTGTCTAATTATATATGAAAGCTATTCCTGGGTGTACAATAATGTATTTTCACTAAAAGAGCGATTAGAGGCATCCGAGGCAGATGATAAGACCCCCCGTGGAGCTGTGAGGGATCGATGGGGGCTAGATGTGGGAGCTATGCACCACTTTGCTCTGCTCTATCGCAGCACTGCCACCTCTCTGTGTACCGAGCTTTTGGCAGCAGCGTTCGTTAACAGGGCCTCAGTCAGCCGCTGGCAAGGCCACGCACTGTACGAGGTAATAAAAATGTAACAAACTTAATAGGACAGATTTAAATCGGCACGCGCAGCATAGGACATGTTGATGTTTGACACCTTGTAGCACCCGTCTTGCTGCCTTATTAAAGCCGTGAGGAGACTCCTTAAAACAAAACAGCTCTTCAAAATTCACAAGTGCTGTGCGTTGGTTTTTGTTGGGGGTTTTTCTTTGTTGTTGTTTTTTTTCTTTTGCAGGAAGGTGTATTACCGCATCCAAGACGGCTCCACACACTCTCTGCTGTGACAATATTTGCCTCTTTAACAGGAAAGAAGACAGTTTGTTTTAGAATAAAATAATAATATGAAACCTCTCACAGACTAAATGGAAAACTACAAAGAAATGACTCATAATGACTAGGAGACATCTGACAAGATTTATTTAATGCATGTTAGAAGCCACTCTCTCAGATACATTTAGTCTTAATCATTTATATCTGGTCCCTGGAGTGCTTCGTTTTTTCCACTTTCAAATAGAGAAGCTGTTTTAGGAAAATAGCTTATGGAATCACTGCCTGCCAATAAATGACAAGGCATTTTCTTAGTCTTTCATCACATATTTTCCACTGCAGAAGCACCACAGCGGCTGCTGATTCACAGTCTGTTTATAGCCGGCGATGATGGCTTTCAAATGAGATTGCACTATAATGAATCAGATATGAGTATGTGACCACTGAGTTGATCTGTGTGCTGTGGTCTTACGTGATGAGAGGGGGTCTCGCATTTGGCTTAAGCCAGCTAACCATTCATGTTCTCATATCTCCATTTCTCAAGCTGAGCGGTTATTCATTTATTCTCTATGAAGTATTGTTTTACAGGGACTTTTTTCTCAAGCTATTAGTGATCAGAAGCTACAAACTGGCAGCTGAAACAACATGTTTGCAGCTGACTTCACTTGCCATGCTGTTAGCCTACAGACCAGAGTGACTGTATGTGAATGTGTTAATGAGCAAATTAACACATAGTGAACTGGGGAGCTAATAGTTTCAATTTTTACACTGAATTACACTGTATGCACATGTGAATAACTATTGTACCATGTGAGCCAGTTGATAAGGGGAAGGCTATTCTAAGGAGTTTTTTTCTAGACCAGATTAATAACCAATAACCAATAACCACAGAAAATTAATCAGAGAGGTTCCAGCTTTTTTCTGTATTTTGTAATAGTAAATTGACTATCTTTGATTTTTTTTTTCTATTTTTTTTCTGTCATAATGTAATACTCATGTCTTGGGTAAGTTGAAAGAGTTATCGGCCGCAACAGTTTTCATAACTGATTCATCATTACAGTTATTTCTAAGTAAAATAACCAAAAATCACTGGTTCCAGCCAATTTCACAATAGCAGGCTCAATATCTTTGTGTTTCTGACTGTTGGTGAGATAAAACAAGAAATATGAAGACATCACCTTGGGCTTTAAAAAATTGTGATAGGCATTTTTCACTATCCTCTGACATTTTATAGACGAGCGATTAATCGAGAAAAAAATCGGTAGATTAATCAATAATGGAAAGTAATCATTAGTTGCAGCCCTTGTATCTTACTCCTGGCAGGTGCGCACAGGGTTATTGCGGATGTTGTGTCCTGGCAACAAACCTACATGCAACTACCAGGTTGTATCTCTCTGTCACAACTCTGCACAGTAAGACTGTACGTGGAAATAAGAGGAGGGAATTTTCTACAGCGAAGACTGCCACTTTGGAAAACACCCACTTAATTTGTCTACAGTCCACTCGGCCTGCTGGAGCCTAATATTAGCTCATATCAGTGGAACTTTAAAAGACCTTTTTACCATAATGAGGACTCACCTCCCTCTTCCCCTGTTTCCTATGGTAGTCGCTCTATGAAGGCATTGCTTTGTGTCCAGCATGGAGAGGAGGGATGGTTGCATTGGCCCATACCTCTTTTAATGTATAAATAGTAAATGCAGTGTAATGTTGTGTGATGCGTTTGTATTGCATTGTTAGACTTGAAAAAATCCAACAATCCTTTTATTGATTAGTCAAAAAAATATCCACAAAATATTCAATAATGAAAATAATCATAAGTTGCGGATTGAATACGTCTTAAAGAAAAATATTAATTTGTTAGACTCATACTCAGAAGGAGGTTTAACCCTTTTCTGGAGAATTATTCTACTCTGGTTACCCCCCCCCCATTGCCTCTTGCATACATTAGTCACTGTTGTCTATCAGCACACATAATGAAGCGTAATGGTAGATAATTTGTTCAGTGATGTGCTGCCTTTTAAAGCGGAGGCAAATTGATTCTATCACAGTCGCTCATACGCTACTTTTGGTGTTCACAGTGTGAGCATAGCACGGTACTCAAACATGTCAGCATACTTACACAAACACTTCTGTACACACATAAACACATGCATAAACACCTCTGTTTACACACAAACACATGCACAAACACTTCCATACACACACAGACAGGACTGCAATACACGAGGTGATTGCAAAAGGCTGACAGTTTTATTGAAATCTGTTTGCAAACAAATGTTTGGTAGAATGTTCTCTACGGGAGGCAAACGATTAAACAAACTGCATGCAGAAGACCAGCGGTGTTTATCTGCTTGGCACGCACGGCAGTGTAATCACACAAACAGCCATGGAAGTGTACACACAACACACCTGCATCTGCCACACGTCTGCATTACACGCACAAAGAATACATACAAGCATATCAGCCCAGTTTCCACATCCTCTCACCACACACAAGCACACACATACAAAACGTATATGAAAGTACAACCACAGCAATAACACTTATTATCACCACACTGATGACAACACAGAATTCCGTGTCATTGCAACCAATTTCTTTCCAATCTTTGCCATTTTAGCTCTTGTTAAAGGCAAGACAAATGGCACCCAAGGGAGGAAGATCAAACTAAATACTTTTGAGAGACACTTGTAGGATCTAAATGTAACGTCACTCCCAAGTCAACGCACTTTATATCCATTTGACAAAATGTAATCGTTGATCGCACAAAAAACTTAAAATTTAACAGTCAATTTCATATTTCTATATTGATACTATGTGTGCATGAAAGGTTTTCAAGGTTTTTCCTAAGGGGTTGTACAAAAATCAGGGGGGAGGAGAGCTCAGAGAAAGGGGAGGACATTCTAATGAGGGTTGGTAGTCTGCCTTTTTGGAGGAGCAGGGGACGGTCTTTTATCTTTTTCACAACACTGACGTGGTTTATTTAGCCTCCCTTGTAAGATTTATGTCAGTTTTGAGAAAAGCAGTACAAGTGGATCTTTACAGTTATTAATCGAAAGAAATTTCGCTAGCCAATACACACTCACCTCTAAACCTTATTCTGCATCATAACAGCAAGCAGAACTACGGTGGGGTGACATTTATTTATTTAATGATACTTATTTATTCGTAGTGGCTGGTCTTGACACTTTGTAATGTTTGCTATAAATCTGGCAATTTCGTAATTTCAGTGCTGATGTGTGCAGTGGTGGCTATGTGGTATGTGGTTGTTTAATGGTAAACAATTTGCACCAATGCTTTTACATTATTTTGAGATATTGATGGGATAGCTGTTGCGTTTTTCTTCTTTTAGTCAATGGGAGGAGTAAAAGAAAATATCAAAGCGGAGCTCCACCCATTTTACACATCAAAGTTTGTTTAAAGGTTTTGGGGAATACTACTGTATATGTGAAAAAAGTCAAATACAGCCTTTTGTGGCTCCAGAGGGAGCTGTGTGAAATGTAATAAGTTGACTCAAGTGACATCACTTGAGACAGCGTCGGCTGTGTCTGAAGACTACAAGTTTGAAAACGAAAAAATCTGGTGGTGCTGAGTTAGAAAGAAGCAAGCTCAAGGCTGCATTTACTGCTAATAGCATAACACACCCAAATCTCTGACTGAACTGTCGGCACTTGATTTGAATCGTGGTTAATGTAGGCACCAGGTTTTAATGAGGAAGAAAAAGCATAAAAAAAAAAAAAATCAATGCTAAATTGGTGTAGTACTCTTTGAATGACGCTGGGGAGGGCCCTGCTTTTTAAAAAAAATACTAATGATTTTGACACAGTCCCGAACAGGCCGCCAACCTATCACCAATGGTGTGTGTTTGCTCAATTGTTACTTCAGTACAACAGGAAGAGAACTTTTTGTGTGGGACGTAATCTGCATATACAGAGAGGTGAGAAATACACTATGCCAGGGAGAATGTATGTTCTCTCGAAATGTTCTCTTACTTAAACCGTCTAATCTATTGTTAAAACAACGGCTGAGTAAAGCCACAGAGGACAATGTACACATAATGACCCTCACTGTACAGTGACTCATGCTGTATAGCAGCACTGTACCATGATAGAAAATAGAGCAATTTCCTTTTATGCTCTGTTTTTTTTTATACCACTTGAGAGTGCTGGAGGAAAATTATCTTTAAAATAATTTCCTTCATTGCATTTCATTTGCATATGAACCGTATAATACTAAGGGATAATAATGAATTATCAGTGACATATAACAATCTAAATTGCTTGCACAGTGATACCAGAAAACATATTATGATAATGACTTCAGCTTATACATTACTTGCATATTAAATTTAATGGTTTTAAAGTCTTAAGTGCCTTTTCAGTGTTTTCTTCTGTCATTTGACTCCCCTGAAACTGTGCAGAATCTGATGTGTTTGCAGAAATGTCTATTCTTTGAAGACATTAGAAGAGGTAACTCTTGTTTGTCATGAAACATGTTACATATAATAATTCCATTTAGTAAAACTTCAAAAGATTTATATCACCTGGTTATGACATGACTGCAGGACGTGTGAACTTGTTGAAAATGTCTTGAAATATCTTGATGTCATTAGCCGGTTGATGGTATAATAGCATAGCAATATTGCATTTACTAACATTTCTTACTTCATTAGAGTTTAACAATTTTGTAACAGATGATGACTTGCATCGCCAACAGTGACTGTCACTTTACAGTATGGGGTTTGGTACTAGAAAAGTTTCGTAGTTTAATTATGTTTCCAATACCATTACTTTCAACTACTAGATTCTTTTGACAAGTACATCTCAATGGAAATGTAATTGCTACCTGTTATGCTCAATGTGAATATTTTTTCCAGTGACAGGAGTCCTATGTTTTGAACCACACAGTACAGAAAGTGCAAGACCTAGATACCAGACAGCGGGGTTCGTATAAGTCCTGCTTGTGGTTAGGTTAGGGCAGCAAAGGCCAGTGGTTTCATTTAAATGTAATCAGTGGACATTTTACAGATACGCTCTGTATTATTATATTGTTTGCGACTTGGCATCCATAAAAGTTCATTAAAAACAATTCCTCATTATTATTATTATCATTTATTTGATTAAAGGAAAATGGAGTATTCTGTATTTGCTGTGTTATATAGCTAAATATAATTTGTAGGAGATTGGTTCAGGTAAGCCCCCTAGATCCTCACGCATCTTGTCTTGACATCCATTTACTTTGTAACTGACGGTTAAATGTTGCCCACATGGCATTTGCCCTGTGAGATAGTACCTGTGCTCTTTTTGCTGAAGATTAATGCTTTATTTCATAAAAGTATATACATTTTTTATGATGTTAATGCAGATGGTCTTTGTTTCAGGTTATTTGGCCCACATCTGCTTTAAAATACTGCAGCAAACCCTGTAGTGGAGACAAATTATAGCCATAATCATTTTAATCTTAGCAACTAAATACTTACTGCTGAATGTTTGTGTAGTGTTGAGTTTAAATACCACTGAATTTATAGCATATAGATATATTTTACTTTGAAAACAATGTGTCTGCATTGATGTGGTTTAAACTCACCTCTTTAAAATAATAGTATTGAATTCTGATTAAAGTGTTCTTTAAAAAAAAAAAGAAAGGAAGAAAAATCAGAGGAAGAAGTAGCCTTTCCTGATGTACAAGTGCAAATTTTTCCTCTTGAATTTTGGTGTCTTACTTTGACTAATCCCATTTTAGCGACATCATGTTTTTCACCCACCTCAAATCTTTAAATCAGAATCTGACTGATTGAACCTGATTAACTTAAATATTTTGAATACCAGACACTTTAATTTGAATTTGTGAACACACACACCCACCCACCCACCCACACACACACACACACACACCCACACACACACACACACACACACACACACACACACACACACACACACACACACACACACACACACACACACACACAGAAGATTGGGACACTTCAAATTACGAAGTGAGAGGGGATTTCAAACCACATAAAAATGGCTTTCTCAATGAAATAAACATTTAGTGGTATTTACATTTCTACATTAAGTACTCACTAGTGGTTACATTTCACCATTTGGTTGCTTATAAAATTCAAATTATAAATATGGGGGTGGGGTGTGGAAGCTAACGATGGCTCCTATACCCTGCCTTATTTGTCAATGTCATTATTACATTATTCTTTTAAGATGTGACACACATTTTGGATAATAGTCCCATTTATAGGGATATTTTGTTTATCATCAAACCATTGCTATATTATCATTTGGTGCATACGTGCACTCTGTAATGAAAACAGGTGTTAGTGATGTGCAGTATTTATAGATATGATGTGCCATATGCAAATGAAGCAGTATTCTGAGAATGCTCTCACTGCAGGGAGCTGTAGAAAACAAAACTCATGAAAATGCAATTAAATTAAATGGTTTTTCATTCAGCGGGAAATCGCAACTCAAGGGAATGGGGTAAGACATGTGTTTAGAAAATCTGCGGTGAGAGTAAAATAAGAGGTAGCTTGTATCATCAAATGAAAATAAAATCCTCGTATGAGCATTTGGTGGCCACTATTATGCACACTCCTATTCCAGATTACTTTACGCTATGAGGCATACTGTATTTTTAAACATGAGTGCCATCTAAACAGGATCTCTCCACCTTGGCATTAGTGCTATGCAAACCATGTCATTTTTCTCCAGTGGATGATGGCTTATAAAAAGAGAGAGGAGACAGGACATAGAAATGTACTTGTATGTCAGGATGACTCATGATAGTGACTAAAAGTAGAAACCATTAAATGCTCCACACCAAAATCCCCCTAAATCTGAGGAAAGTAAACTACAGTAAAACATTTTTCTGCTTCTGAGTGACAGATCCTATCAACACAGAGGAGGTCAAATCAAATCAGAACCAATCAAATTAAAAAGAGCATGTCAGACAGAAATAACCCAGCAAGGCATACCATGCTGGGCATCCACATAGCAATAAATTGGCTGGATGATTGGCTATTAAATATATGTGAAATTAGCTTTCATTGCATAACATCTATCCCAGCATGAGCCTTTCAGCATAATGGATGAGACGAAGGTGAAAACTGAAGGAGAGAAAAGATTTACTGAAGGGCTCAGTGGCCATTTTAATTTACTTTAAGTGAGGATTTTAATACAAATTCAGTGTGTTGTTTACCCATGCTCAAGTTGAATCCGGTAAAAAACTAAGACATGGAATATGAAGGACTTGGCATTGGATTTTGTTTTTAAATGTACCAAACTCAGGATCTAATAAACATTTTAAAACTACAGTATCAGAAGGTCTGTTTGACAGATTTCACAGGATCATAAGCTCATCCTTCATTCGGGCTACACAGCTAACAATGGCCAACACAGAAGTGTGTAGTACACAGATGATAATGATGTAGTGAATATAGAGATCAAAGTCTTCTCGCTCTGGTGATTAAGCGTCCTAACAAATGCATGTATGAGGACAGCCTTATCACCTAGGACCACACAGAGGCCCTTTCCATATCTGTCGCTCTCAGATGGCCAAACTGCACCCGCCATGCACTACCCTGCCAAATAAAAACACCACAGGCATTGCCCATGTGGCCAGCCTGGCCTGTTCATTTGACTGATGAAAGAAATCATTCATAGTTTCTCGGTTTAGGAAAAGAAAAAAAATTCACTGCTTTATCACTTCAGGACAACTAGTCAGTAATTAAATGTAGCACAGGAAGGACGCAAGTCTGGAGAATTTGTTTGGCTTTTTTAAACTTCACAGCGGTTGTGAACTTGTTTACCTTGGTTCGAATTTTGAGCCTGAAGCACAAACTGCGTATCCTTTTTGCTAGTTGGGAAAATTATCTTCATTGTTAAACAACTGGAGAAAGAAAAACATAGTGGAATAGCTTTATATAAACATCAATATGTTTCATTTTAAAATTGCTTCTGTGCTTTTCACCTTGCCTAAGCAGAAAACACTCCTATTCAGCATACAGCTTCTTTTCCTTTTCACACAGGTTGACAAATTGGCTTGACCCCGTGTTGTGGCATATCAGAAGGTTTATAAATGTTCTAAACCAGTGTGATTAAGATCTGCCTCAGTCATTACACTAATGGACATGCATTTTAATTAATGGCATCTTCATTTCCACTGCATGTAAATCATCTAAGTCATTGTGTCTCCTTTGTTCACTGTAATTAGTACCTATAAACAGCTTCACTGAATCATGCTTTTTCCAAGAGATAGCCCTGCTTTTTCTCTACTTCACTATAAAGGAAATGCTTGGTTACCTGACTGAAGTTACTGTATAATAGTTAACGTGGCAAGATAAAAAAAAAACTAAATAAGTTTATAATTTGTTTACCGTGAAGTTAACACTAAATTTTACAAAACACATCATCTACTATACACATAAAAACTGAACTTGTATGTACTGCAAATACTGTAATGTACTTAATATCAAAAGTCAGGTATTCTGTTGGACCAAGTCACACAGTAAGATAACTGTCATTTCACGGCCAGATTTGATGTGGTAAAACACAGTAACGACACATTTTAAAGGAATAGTTTAACATTTTTGGGAAATTGACATTTTGCTTATTTGCTGTCTTGCCAAGCCGTAGATGAGAAGATTGATACCACTTTCCAAATAAATATGTAGTAAATGTGTGGCTGCAACCAGTTAGCTTAGCTTAGCACAAAGACCAGACAGAAACAGCTAGGCTGCCTCTGTCCTAATGTAACAAAATTTACCTTCTAGCATCTCTAAAGCACACAAATTAATATATATCTTGTTGGTTAAATCATCATTTGTGAGTGTGCGTGTGCAGGCTTGTTGTCATCCCTTATGTGAAATGCGTGACAAAGTAAATTGACTGAAAAGTAGTTATTGAATTTATTAAGTGTTTACAGTGTGCAGGAGCTGATTTGATGATTCATCACTTATTCTCTTATTGACCTTGTCTGGTTATGTCTGGAACACAGGTGATAATAATCACTTTTCCAATATGAAAACACAAGCCTTCACATACTGGTTGTGTGCTGTGTGTTTCTTCAAACTCTCGCTCTCATCGCTCATTTCGAATTCCAGTACTGCCATTCACACAGTAAAGTTGGCGCTATTAGCCCGTTTATATTTGTGTTGACACAATCAATAATGATTTGATCAGTGGTCTCAGTGCAGTAGCAAAGGATTAGCCTACTGTTCAACTTGGTTGACAGGTAGCATTTATGAGCCATGATGAAATCATTATTTAATGCTCATTCAGTTGTCTGACTTCAGAAAATGAAAAAAAATGTGTCAGTGAGAACGACAATGACAATTATGTTGTCATGTTCTGTTATAATGAATACACAATATAACTGATCATGGAAAGCAGGAAAGGACGGAACAGAGTCTAACCTGCAAAGTAATAAGTCTCTGTCTGCTCGCTATCATGCCAGTCTTAGTGTTTGCAAGTAAAAAGAGGAGAAAGAATAAGAGATTTGACTACGTTCCATTTCTTTTAGTGTTTCAGTTTGGACAATTTTTTTAAGACTTAGTGTGGATATTGCCTTTAAAAAGAACAGAATGACTATATAATACGCAATAGTCAATAGTCACTGGCTGCAGAATTCCACAGTCTGAGACTCTCAGAGAAAGTCTGCAGCCAGACATTTCATGGAACAACAAAAAAAGAAATTATGTCTTACCTTAGAGTAAACATCTCCACAGGAGAGTAAGCTGACACCGTGATAAAAGCAGAGACGGTTTCCCTCTGTCTCATGGGTGTGGCTGGAACCATGACCATGAAGTTATTATCCAGCCTGTGTTCAGCCAGAGGAGGAGGAGTGGGGTTCTGGTAGAGCTTCACGCCGCCGATCCTCCTGAGCGGTGTGGAGGTGAAGGAACCAAACAGCCCTTCCTGGCTCGAGCGGATGAAGCTGTCCTTCCTGGCTTCCTCTGAGTGGCACTCTCCTGCTTCTGTGGACTGCAGCATGTAGTAGAGCTCCACTTGGGTGCCCTCGGATACTTCAAGGTTCCTCTGGCGTCCTGGCACTACACTGGGCGGGCTGAACCAGCTTGCCAGTGGCTCCAGCTCGGCCACACACAGCCCCAGCTCCCCTTTCAGCTGGCAAGTGCCACGTACCTCCTGGGTCTCATGGAAAGCAAACATGTGCACGCAGGGCAGCTTGTCGATGGCGCTGTAGTCATCCCAGTCCCGTCCTGCTATATAGAACAGAACCTGGACCTTGGGCTTGGTCAGGTGAATCTTGGTATTCATGATAAACGTGTGCACCTTCCAGTTGAAGGTAAAAACAGAAGAGGCAGGAAAAGTCCCTGGACTCTGGAGGAGCTCTAAAGGGACAGGTTGCTCTACAGAAAGAGGTCCATAGCTACCATTCACCGACGGCAAACTTCTAGCTTGGTAGATGAAGAAGGGCTCAGTCCTCGACATCAGGCTAGAGTTCCTCATGAAATCCTGATTGGCTTCCTTCAGGAAGAACGCCAAGTCGGCGTTGAGCAGCTGGTAGTTGACAGGCAGGTATGTGGGGATGGAGGAATATCTCTGCAATCCCTCTAAGACCCGACAGTCGGCTACTACAAGGCAGAGGAGAAGAGCTAGGTTAGGAGAGGCTCACCACAGAGTCATTTGTTGTAACCTACTCTACCAAAAAGCACTCAGTGTAAATACGGAGTCTTTAAGGAAAACTACAAACTAGAAGTGGGTGAAAGCCATTTGAAGTAGTAAAAATTTGTTTCACTACACGTATTCTCTATGTGTGGTGAACTCTGGTGGGTTATCCATTCACTATATTGATAGCACTGTGTTCTATTTATTACAGGACGGTACATACGGTATATTTCATGCCATATTTAAAATCTTTGACTTATTCCATGGTACCTATTGTTACATTGCTGTAGGTTGTGAGAAGGCGAAGGTGAGTTACATAACTGTATGTGTACTGTACTTCTAAATGTATGAAGACAACCCATGGTAATGTTAGTGTTTTTATTAGTGCTGCACCAATAAGCACTTAATGAATATGCCGATCAATAGAAAATGAAACAACAATTTTTAAACCCAAGTAATCATTTAAGTATTTTCACTAGTTCCAGGCACTCAAATGAGATTTGGCTGCTATACTGTACCATCGTAAATTTAATATTTTGGCATTTTGAAGCACTAGCCAGACAATTGTAATATCATCACTCTCAGTTAGGGCTACGTGCCAGTTAGTTTGTTGTAAGTTTCTTTTTACACAGTACAGAAGGCTCATAACCAAGAGAGTAAATGTGAGCTGTGCAGCAGTAACATCATATAAAAAAGAAAAAAAGAAAAAAAATACATAGATCCAAACAGCTATTTATCAGTAGCTGAATATCATTGGGCCCCTGTCATCAGGAAAATGACAATCAAATTGATCGACACTGTCTGTTAGTTTGTGGTAATTTGATTAAATTGTATTTGGGAATATGCACCATGTGAATAAAATACAAACTAAAATGATAAATGTCTTAGAACTATATTTTGACATCAAGGGTCCCTCTAAAAGATATGATTAGATACGAAATGTGCGAAATAGCGAAATTAATCAAATTACCAATATCCACTGAAATGCAATGAAGTGGGCCTTTTGATGATCCAGCCTTGTTCAAAGCTCAATACTTATTTGGTACTGACTGCAATGTGGCCGACCAAGTATCAAAAAGTATTAAAAGTTGGAATCGAATGCCTGGTGAAATCCATAGTGTTGTATACTTAAAATCATAACCTTGCCAATTTTATTTAATTTAGGCAAAGTTCATGTATGTCTGCTTGTGTTGCAACATTTAACAATTGAGATCATTTACTTTTTTTGATAAACTAAAAATTGGTTTGAGGAAATGCATTTCTATATTTCTAAAAATAATGTATGAAAATAAGTGGGGTTTTTTGCAATCAGTATTGTTCTGGTTTCGGTAACAGCACTCAAAATATTTTAATCAATGCCCAGCCGTAGTCTGAGTGAGCCTCCAGCTCTAACTAATGTATTCCTCTACGACCAACAATTACAAAATTCTGAAAGTGTCATTGATACCTACTCTGTTCACACACAAGAAGGAGATGTTGTCAACCATGTTCAGACGCCCAGACAACAGATATGGCTGCTTATCAAATCAACTAAAGACATAATCATAATTATGATTATGTTACACAGTTCACAGTGAGAAAATGAGACATTCAAATTAAAGATCCCTTTGTTATCACCTATGGCCCCACTGGTTGAGGAACAGCACAATAATCACAATAAAATTGGGCTTTGACCTTCTTCTTAAGAGTAATCCGCTGTGTGATTACACTCCCTCAGCACACTCCCATCTTCAGGCTGGCTGCCAGAGGATTTCTTTCCTCTGGTTACCCGTGTAGATCGCCATTCTGACAGGTTACAAATCAGTCGGGAATTTCTGATTCACGGTCCTCCTCTTGACCTCAATGCTGCTGTCCCACTGAAGGATACAAGGGTGCAGGCAGGCTCCAACTGTCAACCCTGGCACAGCACCAGTCCTACTTAAAGCATCAGTTAGCTGCCTCTGAGTAAACAGACCTTGAGTGAACAGACCTTGTCTTTACACCAAGGAACACAGACTTCTGAGCAGAAGAGCACCGCAGAGTAAATTTATATTTACCCTGAACAAGCGGGGGCTTTGTGTTATTTGTTGGCAAGAGGCATTGTTGTGTAAGTGGCATCCTGCTGCTCCCAAATGAAAAGCTTGATAGTCCAGCAAGACAAAACCGTCAGGAAAAAAGTCATCCTCTCCCTGTTACACTCACTCTAATGTTGTAGCCCTCATGTCTCAGGTAAAGCAAAGAGCTCTCTCCAGAGGACTGAGCACCCCACTCTGTGTTGAAATGTGCTTCCACCTCTGTTTATACACACAGGCTGGAACATATACGATTACATACATAAATCACTGCTCATTTCTCATTAATAAACTATGAAAAACGCATGTTAAATGACTAACTGTCAACTGGATCCACCAATGTTATATTAAACTGACTTACAGACCTTACATTTTGCATCAACAAGAGGCTACTGAATTTTTTTAGATATAAAACAATTACATTTCAGAGCAAAAAAATCTCATATCTACGGGGAGGAAAAGATCCACTGTTCATATATGAACATATGAATATTTGTTGAATCTCAAGACTGCTCTTTTCATATTTGCTACCAGCAAACTAGATACAGCAAGACCCACAGAAAATGAATAAGTCTCTCACTATTTACAATTACAAGTGCGACACAAGGACAAGAAGAGCCTTTGAACAAAAACATGTTAGGAAAAACCTTGTCAAAAAGATAGACTGAGCATACGTATCAAAGGAGTTATTTGAATTCTATTTAATGCGAAACAATGAAGCACATCTTGTGTACACACAGAATCTAAAAGTAAAGTCACCTTTAATAAAATGAGAGGCTAGTCTAGTGGAAAAGAGGAAATGGAATAGAAAATTGAAAATCCAATACAAATCAGGATCTTGGTATGTCTGTACCCAACTGTTACTTTGTCAAATAGTACAACATACAAGACACAGATAGATTCAGAGATGGGCATTGATTTGGCTCACCTAAACTTTAAGCTATCTTTAGACTTGGATGAATGCATGGATCTCAAAGCCTGTAGCTACGCTGGTGGTCTTTTCATTGTATTTCAGTGTGTGCCTGCCCCCAAACAGTTGAGTGCCAGTTCAACCAGCTTCAACATAAGCATGCAGACCTTGTTTTCTGTAAGGCCAATGCCTGAAAACTGACACTGTAGTTATGAATTGGAAAATAATCCTATCTCAAACCAAATAAAACCTGGAGCACCCCAAACCCAAATCCAACATAATCAAAATCAGCAAGCCTGTGTTATGGATTGGAATTACTAAATTGTTTAAAGCTTTTTCAAGATGAATCACTCCATTCTTTGTTCTAGAGAGAAGAAATTAAAAAATACAATACAAACCTACTTTTCAACCTCCACTAGCTCTTTGCTTTTCTGTGCAGCGGGGGTGAAGCTCAGCTTTCTGGACCCCCTGAGGAAATATTTCTCTAGGCACTCCTGTTTTATACAACCTTTTTTTTGGAATATGTGTGAGCCCTCTCCAGCTTTGGCCCACTAGCAATTTCACTGCTTTGCAACAAGGACTGGACTTGGTGCAACAAGATATTTGGGGGAAACAGTCACAACTTTTCAGGTAGATTGAGTGGGGCATACAAGTGTCCCAGAACACTACTGAAAAGTCTGTAGAATGTGCTCTGGGTATAGTGTCTGTTGGACCAGTTATCACTGCACACTGGATGCAATATATTGATTGTATATTAGCACTATATCAATAGTGTACAGCAGAATTTTCTGTATCAAAAGAATTATTCGCCATTTCTGGAAATGCGCATATTTGCTTTCTTGCAGAGAGTAGATTGAAAAGATCAATACATAAATCATTGCTCACTTCTCATTAATAAACTATGAAAAAAAAAGCATTTTAAATGAATGATTGATTTTAGACGACTGTCACATTCTCATGTCTTCATGGTAAATATAAAGCTACAGCCCGCAGATGGCTAGCTAAGCTTTGAATGCAAACTACAAACGGGGAAACAGCTTGCCTGGCTCTGTCTAAATCCACCAACTAGCACCTACAGTAAGCTCACTTATTAACACATTATGTCTCGTTTGTTTAATGTGTACAAAAACTGAAGTGTACAAATGACCAGTTGTCATTTTTAAAGCATTTTAAGGCTGGCCTTTTCTCCTGTTCCTAGTCTTTATGCTAAGCTATCTTAAACTAACTGCCTCCTGGCTCTATCTTCATACATGGTTGGCAGAGAAATGCAAAGACAAAAGAAAAATAATGATAATATAAGATAAAATAATGATAATTCAACTGAGAAAAATGTCTATTTCAGCATACACTTTATGATGCACATCATGTATAATTAAAGTACCCTATTCTGTGGCATTAAATTGTAAAAGGGTAGCCAGCATTATGCTAAGCCAGATAAATTCTAATATTATAATCTCTGTCTTCATTTCCAATTTTTAATAAAGAGGGATTTTTGTCTCCCCTCTGTATATGGAAATACTGTTGAGGCTGTGTTTTCCTCATGGAATAGCTGTCAGGACCTCTTGCGGATGAGACCTCGACGATTGCCCGTCTAATTAATACAGAGAATGGGTACTTCATAAAATGTTACTGGTAAATGGCCATTATGAAAGCACTGTACTGTATGTCTGCACACAAGTAGTTATCATTTTTTGACTAGAATCTCGTAGCATAGCTTTATGAATGGCCATGTTGGTCTGCTGGTCAACCACTCTGACCCGTACTGAAACATCTCAACAACTATTAGATGGATTAGGAGAAATTCTGTCCAGATATTAATGGTCCTCAATGGATGCATTCTGATGACTTTGGTGACCCTCTGAATTTCCTCTAGTGCCAAAATAAAGTTTAGACTTTTGGTTTTTTTGAAATGTCTCGACAGCTATTGGATATATTGCAATCAATTTGTTAAAAATATACATGAATCCCAGAGGATCAATCCTCGTAACTTCCTTGATCCCCTGGCTTTTCCAATTGCAGTACCAGCAGGTTGGAATTTCTTGATTTGAATGAAATGTCTAAACAACTAATTAATATATTGTCATGAAATTTGATACTGACAATCATGTCAGGATGAAATGTTAAACTATTTTTATTCTATAATCTAGAACCATCATCAGGTCAAAATTTTAATTTGTCCGATGCTGTGGTTTATGACTAAATATCTGCAAGACTAATAGCATTCCCATCAACATCAGTTTAACATTTTTTTTTAGTGCTGATTAGCAAAACTTTAGCATGCTGACACACTAATCTGGATACTGAACAGGGTTAACATTATACCTGCTAAACATCCACATGTTAGCGCTGTCACTGTCTCTGTCTTGTTCAGATACAGATTTCCTGTTACTTGCAGATGTAGGATAGCTACAGTATCCTAGCAAGACTAGGTCAAAACATAGTATGTCACTGGATCTCCCTTTATCTGTTTGCTTCTCTTCTACTCTCTGTGCTCACATATGCAGTATTTTAATGCAGCCAAATTCCCACTAAGCTGCTCTCATTTACATGTTTTTCTGTGTCTGTTGTCAGACAATGCAACAAGTATGAAATAGTGATTGAAACGCGGCCCATTAAGACTACATGTTAACCAGCAGTCACTTCCAAGCCATTTCCAAGCTGCTACCCTGCACTGCTAAAATCCTGATTTTATAAACCATGACATCGTCTGACAAAATCACCATTTACACAAGTTAAAGACAACGGCTGTGCTGTCATAATGGCTATATTTGCTTGTAAAATGATCAATTAGAGAGAAAGTTAGAAACTCATTCACGTCTGTGTCAGCTGCTGTGCGGTCAGTTGAATGAGACACATGGAGAGGTGTGCCCGAGGAGGGAAAGCCCAACCTTGCACTAACGAAGCAATACTGGCGTCCCTTTCATTAGAAAGTAGCTAACGTTTGTCTAGAAAGTTAGGTCCTTTTGTGAAGAAAAGTTGCTAAAAGGATGAGTCAGTCAGTCAGTCACAGACATCCACTGTTGCAGAGTCAGCCCATTAGTTAGAGGTCCTGACAGCTGACATTATTTGAATGACAAAGTTACACTTGGACTTAACAAACACAGATTTTATTGTGGGCCATAACAGAGCTCTGTGGAAGACAATCTTAAAATCTCATAGAGGAAATGGATTTTTCAATCTGTCAGCACTGGTCTACTTTCCATGTAATCTAGTTTCTAAGGCAGTATACAAGCATACAGCCTGTAATAGCCTTAGAAAGTATTTTAGTTCTAATTATTTTAGTTGTCACTTAGAAATATCTGATGCGACTTTTTCACATACAGTCAATTTAAGCTTCCCAGTTTCTGACTTGACCAGTCAGAAGTTTTTCTGTCAGACACCGATGTGCAGAGGTGTGCAGGGGAGAAAGCCAGGTCACAGATGAGTGCTAACTAGCCAAGCAGCACCCCTCCTATCATACAAGCTCCCTGATTCTACCACTGGTGCTCCACGCTAGGATATGTAGAGCTGGAATAGGACTGGCGGAGCGAAGAGCAGCCTTCACACTTGCAGAGGCTGAGTAAATGAACAGCCACAACAGAGGACACTGGGGAAGGAGAGGCCACATTCCTGCTGCCCACTGCAGGCTATAATAAAATGGGTGGACACAAAAGTGAATGGCTGCCTGGGTGGCTGGGTGGTCGGTTGCCTGTCTTCTTGCTTCATCACACAAGTGAAGGCAGACAATAAATAGGGAGCAAGGACAGAAAGCTCAATAGGAAGTAGCAAGAGTAGATGGTGAGCAACAATGAACAAATTAACAGAGAAAAGGCAAAGTGATCTTACCATTATACCTGGATTCGCTTAAGCGATTCATTTTTTAATAATCTCTTACAAAAGGGTCATACAACATTTGTAGTATAAATGTGGTTTTCTCGGGACGGAAAACAGTTAATCATATTGGAAAGCTGACAGAGAAACACTCTTTGTCGAGGTTTACTATTACACTCCCTTTGACCCTAATCCTGACCCAAAATCATTCTGGACATTGCCATGAATGCCAAGCAGGACAGTCTTAAACATGAGAGATGAGAGAAAGCTCTCTAGTCCCATTGCATTACCTACATCATATTTCTCTCCATGTTCAATTAATAAGGGCTATTGAATTTGCGACCATGCGTCAAGAATAATAAATACAATATTTCCTTCAAGGATCATTTGCGGATGATTTATGCTTTTGACCCACCAAGAAATTCAAGATATAGGGATGAAAAAAAGAATCAATACATGACACAGCATGATATTACTTCATGCCAGCCCCCATAGAAGAGAAATCATTCAGGGAGATAGAGGTCTGTGGAGTATGCCTAGCTGGTAAGTAAGAGTCATGGAGGAGGGAGGTAGGGCCACAATACAAAGTTTTGAAACCTTCAAGGGGAACATGCTAGGCAGGTGGCTCTTCTTTATCTTTGAGATGAGCTGAATGCAATGCACAATAATTGTTCTTGATTAAGGGTCTGTTTAAATTAATGTGTGTGTTTGTGTGGGTGTTGGCAGGCTATTGAGGGAACTGCTGGGGATGTTTGTTGCCTCGCCTCTAATGGATGGCCACATTTAAGACGCTAAGAGCTAATAAAGACTAATGGGTCTGTGGCTTCACTCCGGAGGAGGAAGAGCTATTTTGAGTTCATGAGAGAAAGCATTATCTCGGGGATTAAAGAGTATCGACCGATGAAGAGTAAACACTGCAATGCCGTGCCGCTTTGGTAAAGCTGTGGATGGAAAAGACGAACCCGAATAGGCGCCGCTGTTAGTGGCTGGAAGGGTCAGTGGGGATGTCATTAAGGGATGCTGAGAAGGGCCTCCAGGTGCTCCGAGGAGGCCTGATATGTCTGGAACAGTGTTATTGCAGCAGGAGACTGCAGACTGAGTGGCAACAACCCTGGGCATCCTGGGCATCCTCCGGGCTTAGAACAGCACCTCCTTTGTGCCAACCATTGCACATGGCTGGAGGGGAAAAGGGCTGAGAGCTTTTGGCTTGGGTTTGGGGGATGAGACAAGCACATATCTGTGTGCCAATCAGTATTCTTGTGGCCCCTCCGGACTTTTCTAAAACATAAACTAGGCTCCTTAATGAATCTCTTCCCCTCACACTGGCCTTTATTGCAGAAAGGTATCATAAATCAGGCTAAATACAGAGGCATTTGCAGGACAGAGTCAGAAGGCCTCTTTGTGGGTGCACAGGGACATTAAATGGTGAGTGAGCTCAGTTAAGACAGAGGAACAACGGCACACAAATCCAACAAGGACTAATTGGCCACCTACAGAAGAGGGCTCAGTTAGGTTAGAAATTATACAACAATTACACGGGAAATAGGATTACTGTGGAGGATTACATGACTATTGATAACAATCAGTGTATCATGTAAAATAAAACAATGGGGAGAGATTTTGGAATGGACAGTAGGGACATATCCCTACCAGTGTGAAGGTGTAGCTGATTTGTCCATGCCGATATACAGTTGGGTACATAAGTATTTGGACAGTTAGAAAATTTTCGTATTTTTGCCAATGTGCAGCACCATGGTGATTTGAAACAAAGCCATCAAGATGTGACTGAAGTGCAGACTTTTATCTTTAATTAACAAATTAACAAAACAAAAATATTGACTGACAATCAGTTTCGTGGCCAGGTGTTTCCTGTTCTTCTGTTATTTCATGAAAAATTAAGCAGATAAAAGGTCTGGAGTTGTTTCCCAGCTTTGAACTTGCATTTGGTAGCTGTTCATGGGAACTCTCAATTTGCGGTCCAAAGAGGTGTTGATGCAAATGAGGGAGGCCATCATTTGGCTGAAAAAACAAAACAAACCTATCAGACAGACGGCAGAAACTTTAGGAGTGGCCAAATCAACAATTTTGCACATTCTTAAAAAGAGGAAATGCACTGGTGAGCTCAGCAACACCAAAAGGCCTGGAAAATCACAGAAGACAACTACAGTGGACGATCGCAGAATTCTTTCAGTGGTGAAGAATAACCCTTCACAACACCTAAACAGTCAAGAACACTCTTGAGGAGGTAGGTGTATCATTGTCAAAGTGTACAATCAAGAGATGCTTTCATGAAAGTAAATACAGGGGGTTTACCACAAGGTGCAAACCACTGGTCACACTAGACAGAAAGGCCAGATTAGACTGCCAGATCTAAAAAAGTCTGCCCAGCTCTAGAACATGCATTACGCATTGCTGACCAGCTGCAGCCCCCGCAGTAGCAGTGGTGGTGTTGGTGATGAGTGGTGGTGAATCTGAAACAGCAAGTATTTATAGTGTAAAGGTTTCAGATGTCACAGCATTGAAAACGCATTCACTGGACAATGGTTTTTATGTTAGATCATTTGTGAGGCTAAAAAGCCTCCCAAAGCGAATAAAGACATCAGGTCCTTTTTAAAGAAGATCTGAAGTGTAAGTAACAGATGAGCTTAATCAGTAAGAATGTTCTGAAATCGATCCAAAATTGTATCTTCTTTGAAATTAGTTGGAGAAATATTTTCTATTTAATGTCTCCCTCCCAATTTCCATGAGTGGATCGAAAGCAGAGTGATTCCTGCATATGGGTCATTAAGACATGAAAATTATTTATAAACTAAATTAGCCACTGCTAATTGTAACAACTGATTTGTTTGTTAATGTAAGGTATCGTTTTATTCCTAAAATCCTGTCTGCAAAAGCCTGAGCAACACAGAGACACAGACAGGAGAGCTGCAGGCTCTCAAGTAAGCTCTGATTTCCTTGTGAAAGATCTTGCCATAAGTTCAGTAGCTGAATGAGAAATTATACAAGAATAACGTTCTTGATATAATTTAAAGATGAGAGTGAGGATCACCGTGGCTCTGCCATTAAACTCTTGATTTGTGTTTACCAAATCAACAAAATTAAAGAATCTCATGTGAGATTTGAAAAATGGCTCACAGCAGATTGCTGGTTCAAACAGAGTAGCACACTACCTACAAGCTTTTTTTCTTGTAGTATTTAATTGAAAATCTATCATGAAACAGTTTCAGGCAAGTTACATCAGCAAACACATAGTCAATTCAAGTAAACTTTCTGCAGAGTCAGGCTCTTTATGTGTGTACATGTGTGCAAATGAATGAGAAAAGAGAGATAGAGAACAAGTGTGCATATTATTTTGGCAATCGGACAAGAAATGTCCTTACCAAAGATACAACCAAACCTAAGCCCTTGATTAGAACTTAATGTTACTGTAATTTTCTTTTCTTCAACTCTATCATAGTTCTCCTCTTTAAGTGTGATCACCAGGAAATCACCTTAACGCTGCACCAAATCAAGGAACCAACGAAAATCAAATTAAGAGAATATTCAGCACAAGCAAAGCAGAGGGATTATAGATGGTGATGCTTGTCTGTGATTTTGCAGCTTGAAAATGACATACTGTGCTTCTCTGATGAGTGTGATGAGTAAGAGGCAGCCTCTGATAATGAAAGAGAATGTAAATCAACCCATGACATTCTTAACTTCTCCTAGGGTCAAGAAAAATCCATAACAAACTTTTACAAACCCAGCAAATATAACTTCAGAGTTAAGCTATGGTCAATTCAGAAAGTCTCACAATGAACTGTTGTTACTTACAATTTGTTCAAGCCAACATCGTGAGGCTTTAGAAGGTTTGCTCAGGAGGCGGTGGATGATAGTAGTAAAATCCGTAAGTTAATTAAATCAGTTTATTTAGTCAGTGCAGAGGTAAGATTTTATCCGAAACCCCTTTATTTATAGAAAGGAGTGAAAAACAGCTGGTAAATGAAGAGTACCGTAGCACAGTGTCTTTGCATGCTTAAGTGCCTCCATATGCAACCCTGCTCCCTTCCCAAATCTACTGGTAAACCTCTCCCCAAGGTCACACATAGGATGATAGATTCTGCTTGGAACTATCCTGACAGGGCTGAATTCCCATATATGAAGCCACACTTTGATGAGCATTGGCTACACATCGTATATTAATCTAGTGTAGACTTTTCTCTGAGTTCTTTTCTGGGCTTTCTCTTCTATATTGTACACCGCCAGTCCATAGGTTCATTGCTAATGAATAGGTGATTATTAGGCTGACAATTGACCGTGATTGGATAATACCTTGCAATGCCTAATATGGATGTCTTCATTTGAAACTGAATGGGGTTTTCAGATTAATTACCAAGCAAAATTTGGAGGCGGTACAGACACATTCAAAGTCAATTGATGTGAAAGATGTGAACGCACAGAGAGAGGTGCAGATTCACTCCAGAAATTCATAGCAATCCCAGGTTGTATGATCCCTTCATTGATGCACAGAAACAGCAGCAGAAAAGAACTAGTGCGGTGGCAAATAAGTGGAACTATTGAAGAGTTCCTGGTAAGTTATAAAATCAGTCTGTCTCAGCTGTCAGTCAAACAGATACACAGACACATTTGGTGTGTTTTCTTTCAGCTACTGGCGAACTGTCTGTGAAATGTCACACTAAGGAAAACACAGCTGTTGGGTGTTCGGGGCTAATGAACATGGAACTCCAAAAACATTTGAGCACTTAAATCCATACCAAAGCAGAAAGACAAAAATTTACTTTGGTTTGTATCCACAAGTCCACATCAAACCATGGATTGCTTTGAACCATCTTGTCTTGTTGGCACATTCAAGTGCTTGTGAGAAGCTTTATCATCTGAGATTTGACTGTTGGTGGCCAAATAACATAAGAACCTGAATACAACTAATTCTGAGTATTTAAGTTCTGACTATTTAGTGTGTGCATACTAAAGCTGCTTCATTTTCGACTGTGGCGTGGTCAAAACTTCCAGTCATTTCTAAATACACAGACATGATATAAATATTTTAAATTCACTTTGACTTACACTTCCTGAGGATATCATTATCTCAAATAGTCATTGTGAACACACATCCATAAATCTTCTTAGAAATCATAGAAAAAAGATGCTCCATATAGCTCGGCAGAACTTGCTTGAAAATCCTCATCTTTTTAAGTTTTCTTCTGTATTAAAGTAATCCAGTGGAAGTTGTCTGGTACATCCATGTGTATATTGCAAACAGGAACTGCTATTAGCAATTCGGCATATTTTAAATGATGCCAGTTGCCAAAATGGCAGATGAGTGGTGGTTGTTTGTTGTCCTGATGTTGGCGTCTTGATGTTGTCTGAGGGGGGGCGCACAGAGTCATACTTGGAAAACCCCCCGCTTTATAGTGCAGATGTGAGATAAAGCTCTTGAGTGCACAAGTTCTGCTTGTTTTTATAAAGTCAAACCTGAAATACAAACAGTAACCAAACTTGGAATGTCATAAAAATATGAACTTGTTAGCATCTTGCATCATAGAGGTCCCTGTCCAGCAACTATATTCTTTTTAACATTACACTGGTGAATTGTGTTTTTATCCTAACTATTCAGGACTATAGTGACTACATTCATAGGGGGGGCTGGAAAGAGTACTGAAATATTGCACTCAAGTAAAAGTACTGTTACTTAAAAGAAATTTTACTCAAGTATAAGTAAAATTATAAAAATCTACTTGGATAAAAGTACAGAGTAAGTCAGTTAAAATGTACTCTGAGTAAAGGTTACTGCATTACATTTTTAAAAGGGGGAAGGGGAGGAGTAAAAAAATGTTATATTGTGATGATAATAATAATATTTGCTAAAACTATTAAATTAAAGAACATCTTTAGGCTACCAGGCGTATAAGCTTTGGTATTTCAATAATAGGAATGGTTGATGTTGTACTCAGATGCCATATGTCTCTGTTCTTGTCTTTTCATCTTTGAAAAAAGGTCAAGGTACCTCCTCTCTACTCTAACTGCAGTGCTGCACTTTCTGCAGTAAACTGTACCAGTGGCCAAAACAGAAAAATACATTGAGAGCAACCCTAGATTAACTTGACAATGACACAGTGTATTGAGATAGGTATCTTTCTTTAATTCTTTGGACCTATAAAAAAAAAAACGAGGTTCTTTCCCTCTGTAGAATAAGTGTCCATTCACCCCACACTGCCTTATTCCCTTCTGAAAAGAGCTTTTATTGCGGCTCCAGATGGACTGGCTTTAAATCTGCAGTTTAACCTAAAACCTGTCAGAGTGGGAACTAACTCCATGAACAAGTAGCTCTATTTTGGGCCTGGGAAAGAAAACTATTAAAGCAAAGGGAAAGAAATGTTTCTATTTCAGACTATATCAGAAAGAAAGAAAAGTGTGCTTTCACGCCAGTGACAAAATGTGTTAGTTTTAAAGGAATATTTCCAACTAGCAATGCAGCAGGGCAAATTTTGTTTTCAAAGCCTTCCTGTCCAGTTGGCACGCTGAACTTTATTTCAGTGATTGACAGCAACTAACGCTACACTCCAGCAAAGTAGTGTGTACGAATCCCCAGAAGACTAGACAATTCCTCTTGAGCCAGTTATACAGCAATGGACTTTCTAATGTGTTGAAAAAATAGGCTAGGAAACAAAAGCTGATTATAATTTTAGTTCTACAAACATTTTTTGGATGCAGAGCTTCTCTGCACGCAGAGGGAGAAATTCACTGTTTAAGTTAATCTTCAATGGGCCAAGCTAAAGTGCCACAGTTTTTCCAGGCTAAGTAATGTTAGAGTGAACCCCTGTGAAAAGCAGAGAAGGCGGGGGGGGGCAGTCATTATTATGAAGCCTTATACTCTTGCTGTGAAAAAGGAAAGGAAAAGTGAAGTCATCTGGGCATATATTAGCTGTTACACCTAGCTTACCTGTCAAGTTCATCCTAGTCATAGTTTACAGCTACCCAGCATTGGTGCCATTATTATCAATGATAATTATTATATAATTATATAATTATCATAAATGATAATTATGATAATTATTAATGATGATAAAGTGGCAAAGCTACTGTGTCTTTACCTCACCATGCCGATGTCCAACGCTACAGCTGAGAGGAGTTTCTCAAGTCTTCCTTGTTTGGAGACCTGCATCCAATCTACAATGACTAAGAAAAAGCTTAACTGCTTTTCCTGCACATACACAAAGACCGAACTGATGAGTTGGACATGAACACAGTGTTAAATAGCTTTTGCAACGGGAGTGATAGGCACACACAGTACTTTGGAAAATAAGCCTAGGGGACTAAACCTTGCTCTGTTGTGGTGCTGTCTATTTGTATGTTAGTAGGCATATTGGATGTAAAGTTTTAATAGGAATGAATGAATGAAGGAATGGGTTTTGCTTCTTTTTCCAACCTTATTAAACATACTATATTGACTGATTGGTTGGTTGGTTACATTATAACCAATCAACCAACATTATTATTATTATACATTATTATTTTCAGAGTGAAAAACATAAGGGTCTGTATCTACAGGAGGCTGGAAACGACTTTTGAGTCAGCACCCACTTGTCCTTAATTTCTAATATAGCAACGCACAAGAAGTGTTTCTCAGAAGAGTGCTGTGGGCCGTAGACAGCCTTCCAAAATCACCCCTTGTTGGCAGGCCAATATGCTAAAAAAAATGAAAACTTTGAGGAGAAGAGGAAATAAAAAAGTAGTTTATATGAAAAAGTTCACTAGCCTATTACGTCATCCAAAGCTGGAGGCTCCCCCACTTGAAAAAAACTCATTCCAGCGCTGCTGTTACCCAGCATCAATAAATTGGTCCATGTTGCTCCCTATCAACTAATCACACCACGGTTTGACCGAAAATGGATCAAGCTCTACCTTTGTTGTCTGTTTCAGTGTGGTTGTTTGGCCTGCACCAAGGTTCAGATTAGCAGTACTGAGAGTAAATAAATGTACAGCCCCAGAGCAGAATAGAATAGTCTGGCTTTTTATTTGTGTGTTTTCATTCAGGTAAGAGTATAATTTGAATCAGTGTTTAAGTAGATAAAAGGAGACATGTAGGGCAATTTCCAACCACGTAAAACCGTGGCTACACTGATTTGGTCATACCACTGCCATTAATATCATTAAACCCTACTTCAGCATTGGGTTCCTGGTACTCTCTGTATCATGGATGCCCTGTTGTCACAGCATAGCTCTATTTCTTACAACATGAAGAGATATACCAAAAATAAATCACAAGTTCCCTACCCAGTTTCCTCTGTGAAATTGTGTGCGACTCCAGATCCCTTATCAAATAATTGATAGAATTCTCATAGATCCTACGCTTTGAGGTTTTATGTAGTTTGTATGCTTTTGTGTGAGAGAGGATCTGAACTTGCAGCATGTATTTAGTTTCTTAGTGTTTGTCTCAGAGGCAGGTTCATGTTTACTGTGCCATATCGCAGCAACAGAGAGTCATTCTTCACTTCCAATCTGTCTTCATTCACAGGGGGCTGCTGTCTCTGAGATTAACTCATCTTTCTCTGCTGGTCAATTTAAAATATATTCCCAGACATATTTCCCATTTGGACAAAAGTTGCTTTGTCAACATGCAGGTCAGATCCCGAATATTTCCTTGGATGAACCACCCTGGCTTCCATCTCTGGAAAGAACAGATAAGTGTAACACCAGACATCATTAGTAGTTTTATAGGTCATTTATCCTTATCATTCCTGTACTTTTTGTTACTCCTTCCCCTGTCATTTGGCAGGTACATTGTTGAAGCATTTGTGCTTACATCAAGAATGCAGGGTTGCACTGTTTGCTTGATAAAGTTCACATCTTCTGTCAAAGCAATATACACTAGTGTTAGTTACAGACAGGCTGTAAAATATGCAACCCAACAGAGAAATCCCATATTTGGACTGATTTTGGATAACTGGCAAAGAGTTTGCAGTTTCTTCACTCTCGCTAAATTATCCATCCTTCACTTGGCGTGTGCAATTAAGAATGGAGCACAGATTACATCACTCTGAATTTCAGCAGTTGCTATAGTCCCAGAACATCTAATTACAGGGCCTTCACACAACAATCTTCAAGGTTCTCCAAGAATGCACAAAAACAGCATGAAGCAAGACAGCAATAGTAATCAAATGCAGCCTAGCAGGGCAAAGAAACACTTGCCAACTGCTTTTTTGCACTTGCCTCAGGCTTATACAGGGGAATAGTTAGCATGTCCTCTGAGCGAATCATATCAAGGCCTCCATCATTCTCAGTGGATCTTAACCAGAAGTGGAGGAGGCTTGAGTAAAATGTGAAGACAGCTGCTTGCTACTGTTTTAACACAAATAATCATTTCCGCACATCACCTAGATTATTGTAAATCGAAAACATTAGACGGAGGGGAGGTAGAAGTGTCTTATTAGTGGAAAGTAGTGTGTATCACTCGAATTAAGAGCCAAAAAAGATTCAAATCAAATACTAATACTTTCTTACACATTGGTAATTAAATGATACAAGCTGCCATATGACTTCTTTGCTGGTATGTATCATTATTCAAATAATACTACTCTGTACTATCTATAATATACTGCTGTAGAAAAAGTGCTGCTAGGCTTCTAATGGATGCAAAGACAACCACCATATTAACCTCCCTCCCCCACCATTAAAGTTCAGAGTCAATTTTAAGGTTTTGCTCATTACCTTCAACACAGTCAATGGACTGCCTTCAGCTTACATTTCTGAACTTTCAATCCAGCATGCAAACTGACAGACAGGGTTCTGTAGGTTAACTGCAAGTCGGTACTGTTTTATCACTTCATTCCGAGAGTGCTCTTTAATTATTCTCTGATTTTGTCTGGTATTGTTGTGTATTTTCATGCCATTTTGTAACCTCTTTTAGAAAAATGTTAAGTAAGAAGACCTCAAATCTGTACTTTGGCAAAGCGGCGCTTTAAGCTAAATGCTGTATGCTAACATTCTCACAATGTCAACATGCTGATGTTTAGTAGATATATTATTTACCATGTTAGTTTAGTGTGGTAGCATTTTAACATTTGCTAATTATCAATAAACACAAAATACAGCTGAGGCTGATGGGAATGTGAATAGTTTGCAGGTACTTGGTCATAAACTAAACTATTTGACAAATTAAAATTTTGACCTCATGAATGAATAAAGGAATGAAAAGTGAAGCGATCACCAAAGCTATGGCAATATTCATCCTGAGTGGAAACCTGAATTTCTATACCAAATTTCATTGCAATCCATTAAATTGTTGTCAACATATTTCACTCAGAGGGATCAAATATCTCATAATGGTTCACCCTCTGGATGTCACCATGAATGTTTGTACAAAATTTGTGCCAGTTCAGCTAGTCAATGTTGATATATTGCACAAAATAAGACACATAAATGGAAAAGTTGGAGCATCACCAAAGTAATTAGGATTCTTCCTCTGGGGACTGTGAATGTACAAAATTTGATGACATATTCTGGGCCAAAGTGGACTGACAATCCAAAGAGCCATTCTGCCCATATGCCAAATAAAAATTATTATATAACTAACCCAAATTCTATTCTGAGCAGGTGGAAAAGACAGCATTCAGTGTTGCAATAACATTCTGATACCGTTTTATTCCCAATTTGAATTGAAATGTAATATTTTTTTGGCTAATCCTTCGTTATCATTGGGGTCATTCTGTCTCAGCTTGGTGTGCCTCTTTCCGATTTGTGTGAAATGAAGGGCCTCTGGGTTAAGAGGAGAATCTGCAGGCGCAGATAGCGGTTCAGAACGAGCCGTGGCAGGATGTGCTAACTGCCAGCGCTGCCCCTCCTGGCCTGGGTGACACCACTGAGCACCACAGGGCCAATGACTCACTATTGCCACACTGTCTATGCTGTGACTGGACAAACCTAATCCTCACTCGTCATGAGCTCACTGTCCCCGAGCATGAGACAAAACAAAGCAGCATGAACACTCCAGGCTGCAAAAAACTGACGACTGGAGGCTGCTGGACAGCAAGGACAAGATGACAGCATGAAAATATGTATTTCCTTCACATGTAGTTAAAAAACGGGACAAATAAATATCAGGGCAATGCTTCTTAGATCCTGGAAGTTAATGTGCACAAGAAGACTTTTGTGCTCAGTGAGTTCACTCAAGGGAGTTCATTAAGTTAGAGCTACTCCTGCCAGACTTGTACACTGATTGTACTCTGAGGTAGCCATTACTTTCACACTGATTTGGAACCAGTGATTGTGTCAAGACTGATTGGACACACACACATACAGTGGCATTCCAATTACATCAAGCACCATCTAGCCAATGGTTGACTGTACTACAGGCTATTTACATTTAACTGAGAGACAGGGAATGAACAAATGATTATCCTGTAGAGGTATTTCAGTTGCGCACCAGCTTTAAAATCAAAGCAGCAAAGAAACATCACTTCCCATGATCAGTGCCACACATTTGAACATGACTTTTAATCTCCTTCACCCCAGTTGGTTCAGTTTGAATGCACACTCTGTATGTAACAAGTTCTAAACTGTTCTCTCACAGACAGAGACAAAGAAACATTGATAACAGCCTATGTATAATGACATACCACATATTGTCATGTAATACATACAGGTATGTTAAACCCTCACCGACACTGGTTATTTGAGGCCAAACTGATACATACATTTTACAAATACTAACACTTAACATAAGTGAACACTCTGGATAAGGATCCCTTAAATTTGACTATCAAAATTGCACTAATCAATATTTTTTTTATACAAATAATTAATCAAATGACTATGTGTAATGCTAAAGAAGTTGTTTATAGTTATGAACCCAGCCAGCTCTGCAGTTCCCCTCTACGTTTTGTTTCACGATCTGCAACTGTGCTGTTTTGTTTCACTCTCACCCCTCTCACCAGCATTGTTTTCAGGCTCAGCAGGCAGCTGTTTTCACAGAAAAAGCTCTGATAAACCCACTTATGCCACCATCCCAGCACAAAACAAAAAGCAGACAGACACAGATAGCAACTGGCTAATGCACATAGTGGAGCATTTAACTGCTAAATGAACAGATATTTCCTCTGGAGTTTGGTGGAGACCAAAACGACTAAAAGGATAGCAAAGACTGGACTTAATTTGCTGGTGGCCTGAAACACAACTATAAGCGAATGCTAAAATTGCTTGGTGTCTGTTTGATGCGAGGCAACTGTTTGCTAGCAACTTTTCCAAGTGATCCTGTGTCAATGTTGCATTTACATTTTGCTATGTTGACCCCACGTGGCAAAAAACCAACAAAAAAACAATAAATAAGGATTTAATGAAATGTGATCATGCTATGTGCTGAGCTGAACAACAACCTTGTCAGTTCTGTTTAGCGGATAAACTATTCAACTGAGATACCATCGCTTAACTATCTCCAACATATCTTTGGAATTTCTCTACTTTAACTTATCATTTAATGGCCAAGATACTGTACAAACCAATAAATCTGCAACAAGGCAATATCGGCCAATATGCAGACAAGATTACTGCATTGCAGGGGTCCATGTAAACTAACTTGTTGCTCTGTGCACGTGTGTTTATTGCTGATAATTTGTTCCTGTAAAGCAATATTATGATAAATATGTCAATAAATATTAATACAGCAACTGTACGTCACTACTGTTGATAGTGAAAAAAAATAGACTAGGAAATATACATGTTTGATCATTCAGACAGAGTAACACTGTCATTATTTTGAACAGAAACAAACCTCAGTCCATGGGGATGAAATGATAATCTGTGACGTCACGCTGAACTAAAGCCCAGAGCTGCTTCACTGACAATAAATATGTTGATTTCAGACAGTAATTTTTTTTTGGTTTTTTTTATTTTCAAAAGTTTCATATTAGGTTAATGCTCTTTGTCTCAAATGATAAAATGTGCAGCGTCAGACGCACCTTTCCATCTAGCATAATTCATTCTTCATGCAGCTGTGCATTGGTTTGCTCTCACAGATGAGAGGGCACAACAAACTCTTCGGACTTGTTCCAGCTACAGCAGACAATAGTTACTGTTCCGAAAAAGAACGGCCTGCTTAAGGGACAAAAGTAATATATTTTCAAATTAAAATTCAATGGTAGTTTTAAGGCGGCTGTTCAGTATTCTAGTGCATGAGCACACCACTGTGAATCACAAAGAGGTACACGACTCTCATTTCAACATAATCTCGACAATCAATCAGCCACACCACAAAGAAGTCAATGGGCCTTGACAGTATGTACCTGTCAGATCATTGCCTCTAATGCATTAAGCTCTGATGCCTCTGATAGACATCGACAGCTCCACACACAACCGAGTGCTCCGCTCTCTCAGATGTGGCGACAGCCTTTTGTCCAGCCACCTGCCTGTGATTACTCAAATCAAAAATGCATAACCAATTGGAGTTATGGATTCATCTCCACTGACAGAAAGGAAGCAAGACCCGGCTAAAGAACAGCATATGAGAAGCTATGCTATAGGTAGCAGGAAAAGCAGAAAATATACCTGTGATACAAAAAGATTTTTTGCAGACTGTGATTTTACTATATTGAATTTTTCATTTCTTGTTAAAGTTCTTACAAAAGTATTCGCTTAATTTTTGTCCTCACATTTGCGCTTGTGGGGAAGACACAATACAGTCCTTGAGTGTATTCATATTGTTTGAACCTTAATGCAGGATATGCTACATAAAAATCTAATACTGCGGGATGCTGTCTTAGCAGTTTTGTTTCCAGAGAAAGCTCCTGGAGTAATGACATTTTATTAATGCATTGAAGTAATAAAAACATAATCTAATTCTTATTCTGGTGTTTTTGAATATCACATGATTCAGTATTTTTGATATTACAGTAAACAGTGAAAATGTCTTTTCCTCTTCCTCTTTCATGCGGAATAAAAATGTTCAGCTGTTATAAAAAGCAGCACAAATAATTTCAGTAAAGAAGTAGGTTAAAGAATGGAGCTGTAAATGCATAAGGGATTTGTATGGGACATTATCTGCAGGAAATACACCATCATAGCTCAGCACTGTTAAGATGTGTGGGGAGTGTGTATGGGAGAACGTGTGAGAGGGAGTTTCTTTGCAGCCTTAAAATCCTAAGTTTACCTGAAATTGTTTCGTATAGCTACGATGCGGTTGCATTTGTATCAAAGCCCACAGAGCAAAGTAAGTAAACAGACAGAAACATCAAGGCATATGTTTAAGCGCTGAAACCATTCTTAATGAAATACATCCCAGTGTTTCTACTCTTTCCTGAGTGAGCAGGGTTTTCGTATCAGTTCTTGTGTTACAAAAAGATTACATCATTAGGTATAAAGTGTGCACTTGATCCTGCATTATGTGACTACAGGAGTTGGTTGCTTGAAGAGGTAGTTATGTCAACCAAAGAACTGCTGCTGTGGCGTACATAATTTTCAGGAAGCTGTTGAGTCTTAGGGGAACATATTATTTTTAATTTTTACATAAGAGTTTCTTAATTCTGCCCAAAAAAAATATATATATATTTCTTAAGAAACTTTAGTATGATCTGTTTAGTGACTTCTTATTTAGAATTCTAGCCATGCTAACAGTGGAGCTCTAGGGGTAGCGACAGTGCTTTGGTCCAGGCACAAATTTTGTGCGCGCATTCATAGTGCCCGGAGGGTGAGTCCTAATGACTTATGTGATCCTTTGCCCCTAGTGCCACCATGAGGTTGACATTTTTGGTTTTGAGTGAAATGACTCAATAACTATTGGATGGATTACAATAACATTTTGTAGAGGTCTTTATGGTAATAAACGATAATGACTTTTCCCAACTTGACTTCCCAACTTTTAATGTAGTCCAACACTGAGGTTTGCATTTGAGGTTTTGAGTGAACATCTATTGGATGGACTGACATTTCATTTTATACACACATTTGTGGAGCCCGGACAATGAATTGTAACATCTTTGGCAGTCCCCTGACCTGTCAGAAAAAGTAATGATATTCCTATCAGCCTCAGCTGTGCTGTGCGTTTAGTACTATTTAATCAATGTTAGCATGTTAATATTCTTAATTGATATGATTCAAGTTTTAGAAACTGCCTGTTTAACATCAGCATGTTAGCTGTGTCATTTTGTGCACGTTGGCATGATAACGTTAGCACTGCTGGACCTAAGTACAGCCTCACAGAGCTGCTAGCATAGCTGTAGAGTCTTAGTCTTGTTTTAACTTTATTCTGCCTCACAGGATTTTTAAATTATGAGCTCTAAATCTGATCATTCTAATCTGAAGTTGCTTGTGCAGCCTCAGTTTATGATCAACAATGAATTAACTTCTTCCAATTAAAGTGTGAGTTTGAAACAGTGTGCAGTCTGATGTGGACTGGTGGTCTTGGCTATTTTCCCTCTGCTGCACCACATTTAACGGAAGCAGACAGTCTGGCTGTGAACTCCCCGACAAATTTATGAGGAGTAGGTTCTTTGATCAGACACAACTATCCCCTGATGATGAAAGAACACATAAATACTGCATCAGCACATTTGTCAATTATTACAATGACCCCTCCCTCTGCGCTCAGACACCAACACACACATTCACAGCCCCTCCCTTTAAAGCTTTTACATAGATTTCCTCCCTTCATCGTCCCTAATCATGAAATTTGATTAAATTGAATGTGAGATCACGGCAGTTATAAAGAGCCAATTAACACAGGGCAGAGTGTGCTGTTGGAGCTATTATACTGATGATATATGAATTTATGGCGACAAAAACCCTCTTTTGACTCAGTGATTGGAAGCAACAATGTATGCTTCCCACACACACTTTAAATATAATGAGCACGAAAGAGCAGTAGAAGGGATTTAGATAAGAGTCCACCTGTTTCATAAAACAGCCATTAAACAAAGGTAGACGGTTTGACATACAAACATATAGCGTGAAACATATGGGAGGGTTGGTAATTACACAGTAGAGAAGTTCAAACCCAGCGTGCACTGTGCTGCTACTGTGCCTCTTTTCCTTTCTTCTTCCATCAAGAGAAACTAGGGGTAACATCCGAGCCACGCCAAATTGGATCTGAGAGAAGGGAAAAATCTGCCTCTTTTTATCAGTGTCCTCTGTCACAAATCTCAGAAGTGCGCCACAGTGTGCTCAAAGCACAGCTGTGAAATAACCTTGATAAAAATACCACCGAGCCAGGGATTTATTCTGTTCTTTTCATGTTCTCTGATTTCTAAATAAACACCATAACTGAGTTACCACCAGCTAAATGACATTACAGGTCTTTATCCAATGCAAGCTCACTGAGGACAGAAACTCATTTAAATTTTATCGACAATGTGTTCCTGACACAAGTATAATTGATGCTTTCAAAGGTTTGAAGCAGAATTTAGGACTAGTAGTTCTCAATTAGACTTCCTGGACTTCATTTAAATGTTCCAGTTCAATAACAAAAAAAAATATGACAAGAAGTAAAGTTTTAAATGAAAATATCCACTGGAGTGCTGATGAAGTCAATTACCAGAAAAAGTCCAGCTGATAGTTTCATCTTACTTAAACATTGTAAAACCTAAACCAGTGAGAAAAATGCATCTGACAAGGTTCAGACAAACACACTCTACAATCAATATATGTAACAAAGAATGAAGACAAACATGATCAGTTTATTAATATTGTGTGCTATCAGCTGGAAGTTGACATGTTTTTGCATACAACTTTGTGTTATTCCATTGATTTGAGTCATGTTTTCCTTTTCCAGTAGATTTTAAAAAGACACACTTTCCTTTGCAGAATATAATCCCTCTTTCTTATTTCTTGGTCCTTGCTTGCTCAAGGACACGAGTTGCAAGGCTTAAAGGACTGCTACGGGCAAAAGAAGAGGAGCTGGATGTGTGCCACAGCACTGGGGTGAAGGACCACAGAAGTGGATCATTCTGAAGACGATTACAGATCATAACTCTCCACTGAGAAAGAGCCTAAGAATATCTGGGGGGTTAATAAAATGTTGGTGTTCAAAAAAAATGTTTCTACAGGACAAGCCGCACCCCTTGACGGAGATACAGACGCGTGAGGACAGACACATGGCGGAGGCAAGAGACAGCACGGGCAGCGTGCTTAGTACTTAAAGATGTAGACTGAAGGCGATCCTTGCTTGATCCCCTTTTGGATCTTGTTAAGCTCAAGGATAAGACAAAGGGAGGGAAGATTTGATATTCCTCTCAGGAATCCCGGCGAGGTTTCTCGCTAGAGCACACCTTGTGGCTTCAATTAATAAAGAGGACTGACTTTTTAAAATATAAGGAATAGGGCCAGTTCTCTGAAAACAGAAAAAGACCTTTAGTCCTTATCTTCACTTTATCACAATGACATTTTATTCAGCAGATTTTTTGGCAATATTTGGCGTCTAGTAACTCTCTGCCCTGATAATATTTCTGCTTTTCAACCAAAGGTTATAGTCACAGTCACACCAGAGTACCACAAGATTTCCCTCCCTAATTATGGCTTCATTATGCTGTGCAGGCATTTTTCTAGTATGGATCTGATCCTCTCATTTCCTGGAGCGTGTTATCAATTTTCATCACTATTCACAGTGAGAAGCTGTGTCCTGCAGCTTTATGACACACAATGCTCAATTAGGATCATACTGTGTATGGTTACTGAGAAGGCCTCGGCATATGGCAAACATCATTACCATACACTTCAAGCCAGTGAGTCAGCACTCATAAGAGAGGCGCTGTCGAATAAGAGTCATCCTCTGAGCCCCGACAAAGAAGCATCATCAAGGTGTACATGCACAATGGACGTGTGAGATGTAGTCTGAGACTGTTTAGCGGTAACTTTCTGGAAATGCATTAGCTTTCATTCTATAGGGAATCAGTGTAGGTGTCTCTTTTATTTGTACCATAGGCTTCTATATGAATACAATCGGATGATGAATCTTGATCACAAGGCAGAAAAGACAATCGAGGTATGGTCGCTGACTAAGAAAGATATCTGTCATTGCAACTGATAATAAATTGACTATTTGTAGCTGCAAAGCTTAACAGATTTTTTTTACTTAAAGGTATAACATGAAAAATCCAGAAAGACAGAAAGACAAAAAAAGACAGGCATTATCTGGAAAAAATATTCATAACACTGGTCAGGAAACATTCAAACATGAAATCCTTTTCCTACAAAACACAAGGGATTCATTAGCGAGCCCACCAGCTGCCCCCAGATCTGTATATTCTGGCTGCAGGGCAGCCAAAGTTAATGCTGCTCTCTTCCATGTGGGACTGAATGATTGACGCAAATTATGTCCACCGAAACTGAAATTTACATTGCCATTGTTTTAGCAAGAACTCAGATAGACAGGAAGGGAGGGCTTTTTTATGACATGATGTGATGTGGCTACTGTCACGTTGTGATTTCAGCTATGGAGATCTCACCACCACAGGTCTGTGTAACTTTTCCCATAAAATACTTATGGGCTTTGAGATTAATTTTGATGTAATAATATGACAATCCACGCGGTAATAAAGCCCCGGTGCTTTTGTTGCACAGGAGAATCCCCGTCATATTGAAATATTCATGAGATAAATGTTATTTAAGGCCAGCGCTGCTCTGAGCATGTCGTACAGGTGCAAAGCCACTGAGCACTGGCTGCAGTGGATTCTTCCTGATACATAATAGATAACTGAAGAGATATGACCTCTGATTAGTGTCGGGGAGTATAAGTCAGTGAGTCGCGTGCAGGATAATGCCGTTGTGGCACATTCGTTCAGACCGCAGCGGACTGACACCCGCACATAGCAGTGACTCACGGGATGTTACTGCCCTGACTCCCCTGTTTCTCAGGTAGGCTAGTATCTGTTCAACTGGGTTGTGTCTGGCTGCACACTGTTTGTTTGGTTGGTTTTTTTTTTTTTTAAATGAAACAAACAAACAAAAATACAAAACAAAAACAACAACACATATTAATAGTTAAAAGAGGGGGCTAGAAGACACACGGGCAAATAGGCTGAAATTGTGCTTACCTCCCAAAAGTAACAGCGCCGACTGAAGCGCAAGGATATGCAACATGTTTCTTTGAGCCGTGAGGAAAAGAAGAATACCCCTAAAAAATGTATGGAAGCCGAAAGGGCTTAATTCAAAGAAAAAAGGGCTACTTGCAGAATCATTAGTAAAAAATGAAAAAGCATCTTCTCTTTTTAAAAACAAAAAAAACTATATACATATGTCATGCCTCGTCCAGTCATATGCAAATGCTAAAAAAAAATCATAACGCGTGTCAGCAACAATTTTTGAAAGCCTTTTCAGTCGCGTCGTATCAACTTGTTTCTGTCAGGAAAATTCAAGAGCCGAAGAGAAGGAACTTGCACGCAGCTTTGCGTCTCTCTTTGAAGCATGTTTGGAGGGAGAAAACGCTTACATGGCTGGCACAACCTCAATGGGACCGCCGTTGCGACACATTTCCACAATCATTCTCGCTGAGTTCCAAATCAGTTTCATCCAGAGGCAACCAAAGTGAAAATGAACTCAATCCCTTTTGCCTCAGTCGCTCAGTTCGTCTGCTCTGTATCCTCCGGCTCGCCAGGTTCCCGAAGTTGGCTGCGGTGTGGCGCGGGTGGTCCCACGATTTGGTACGAACGGAGGCAGTTCCCGCCCGACATCATGCACGGCGAGACGTATCGCAGGGGAGGACTGCCAAGTCCCGACACAGGTCACCGAACACCACCACCCAGGCGACCTTAAGGTTTTTTCTGTGAAGTCCCGACTGAGCGCAACTCCAGCAGCCACGGCAGAGCGCGCACAGCGCCCTGCTCCCGGAGCCGATTTTTTTCTGCTCGCACTTGGAATTAGACTCCGGCGCCGGGGGGGGGGGGTTCGTTGTTCAGCGAAAGTCCGGTTTCAAGCCTCCATCTGTCTGTGTTTTATGTAGACAGGCTGTGGGCTACAGTTTGAGTGGAGCTTACGCACTGTCCGCGCGTCCAATGCGCGTCGAGCGAGGCAGAGAGGGAGAAAGCCTATAGCAGTGACAATAACTGGCAATGTTACACATGGGGGGGGGGGTGGGGGGGGCTCCGGTAGCACATCATACTCCGCTGATGGTGTTGAGAGTAAACATCAACATTTTTATCACACACTTTTAAGCAAAGGAACTCAGTTCAAACCCAAGGGCACCTCCCTCTAAGCACTGTTCGTCCTCTAACAGGATTGTCGGAGCGCGATTTTAACCAAAGTCCTAACTCTACATCTTCCCTAAATTTAGTTTCCTGTCGACGCCGCTAGACTCCGCGAACTGTGAAAAGAAAGCTTTTAAAAGTTGATGGGCATGAGTACAAAACCACCTGGCAGGCACTAGCGACCCCGTGTGGCAGGAGATCGGAGCTAAAAAAAAAAAAAAGCTTTGTGATGCTCAGGTTGTGTGGAGGTGGAGGACAGAAGGCAACAGACATCCAGCACTGCGGACAGGGTAGAGACAAAATTAGAAATCGGTGATCAAAGGGAATGACAGCGGGGGAAAAAAAAACAACGAATCTGATGTGACTATGTTACTGATCACGTCTTGACCCACCCCTGTTATCCTGAGAGAGATGCATCCAGTCACTGCAGTATGTTGAGGCATGTCTGTAGTGCTCAACAGTGAGTTGTTGTATTCTCAGCTTATTGCTGTTGGGACGTCTTCATTCATTCATTCATTCATTCATTCATTAGTTCATTAGTTCATTCATCCATTCAGTCAGTCAGTCAGTTAGTCACTCGCCCTACTTTCCATACTTATTCCCATTCGGGGCCATCAGGGACATAAGGTCCATCCCAGCATGGATAGTTTTTTCTTGAATACGTGTGCAGCAGCCTTCTAATATGACATAGTGGACCACCCTATAAGATAAGAAGCCCTTTTCACAAGGTAATGTAGTTCAACAAACAAGCGTGCATGGCTTTATCGCCTCCATCATACATGGCTTTACACAGTATTTTTATACAGTACTTGGTGATATTAAATGTAGTGGAGTGAAATAGCTGAGGCTTTGTTTGTGCCATTTAAAGACCGTTTTTTCATACATTTTTGTTTCAGTCATTCAGGGACTTCCAGCTGTCACCACAACCAGCAGCCAAAGGACACTGTACACTGGCAGCAAATCACCTTTTTGTACTGCGTTTCTTATACCGCTGTTAACTCATATTGTCTTTAGCCTATTCTTTTACCTATTGGCTTTAACCCTTTCATCATCCCACAATCATTTTATTATATTATACATTTTTATTTAAATGTTGCGCTTTCTGTACAGTTTGTATTTATGTTTTTTTGTATTTTTAATTAATTACCATCTGCGACAGCAGGGCTGGCATTGTTTTCACCTTGTAATTCTGTGTGTGTGTGTGTGTGTGTGTGTGTGTGTGTGTGTGTGTGTGTGTCATTATGACAAAATGTGATCTTGCTCTAACGGGAACTACCACTGAGGCGGCTTCGAGTACTTTGGCAGGTGTTTATATGTCTGTGGACAAATGTTGTCACCCTGCAAGATACAGTTGCAAAAGTTTACAGGTGTGTAGTTGAGATCAAAATGAAAGCTGAGTTTGAAAATGCGTGTGGTTTGACCCATGAGTCCAAGGAGTTCATGTAGTAGTAATTACTACTGAGTATTCATGTAATAATGTAGTAAAAAATACTCATCAGCTGTGTTAAAAGCATTGTCAACAGGCTGACCCCTGAAACATTTCAGGATTTAATGACACAGCTGCAGGACCTGACAATGGAGATGAGGACAGTTTGAAGGAAGTTATCGACCTCATCTTTGAGAGGGCCATGCTGAGACCAACCTCATCTGTGATCTATGCCAACATGCGCCGCTGTCTCTCAAAGATAAGTCATGCATCTGTCCCTGGGTGGTAATTTTATCCTTTTTATTATCACTTAAACTTGTTTTTCTCCCAGATTTTTGCCAGTTTTTTTGCACTCTAACCTTGATTTGCTCCAATTATGAGTTCATTTTGAGTCTTCTACAATGCTCATGGCAAGAATGGGGAAATAAAACATCACAGAGCAATTACTGTTAAGTGCATGATATTTTTGTTCTAAAAAATTTTTTTCCCATGTAAATATCACAATGTTTTCCAAAGAATTTGAGTTTTAACAGGCTTCTGTATTGTCTCATCTTCAGGTCCAAGTCCAAACCACAGCTGACCCAACTGCCACAGTCAGCTTCCAAACTCTTCTCATCAGGCACTGCCAGACTGAGTCTGAACAAAACCATGGCACAGACAACGTTTTTGAGTGGAGACAGAGATGGCTGGAGACAGCCGAGGATGCAAGAAATATGTTCTCTTTGTTGAATTATCATAAATATTAAATTTTTTCTTCATGAAAATAAAAATATTTCAATAATTTGTATTGACCTTGACAAAGACCACAGTTAAACATGTATGTTTCCTTGTAATATGTCAACAGGAAGAAGAGCTCAAGCGACTGAAGAAAGAGCTGGATGATGCCAAAGCTTCCCGTCGCAGGCCAGATGGTGTTGTGAAGTAAGGATAAAGAAAGGTCCATGAACACTAAATAGAGAACTATCAGATGTTTCACCCACGGTCTAATTATT
Source organism: Xiphias gladius (assembly GCF_016859285.1). Taxonomy (NCBI): domain Eukaryota; kingdom Metazoa; phylum Chordata; class Actinopteri; order Istiophoriformes; family Xiphiidae; genus Xiphias; species Xiphias gladius. The sequence continues at coordinate 21,866,071 of NC_053418.1, read as the reverse complement.
CTTTTCCTGAAAATTGGTTTGTTTCGCATTTTGATTATGAGAGAGAGAGTCGTGCTGTTTGGAGATGTAGTTAATGTAATTATCACTCAGTAGAAACGGGAACAGGAAGAAGAGCTCAAGCGACTGAAGAAAGAGCTGGATGATGCCAAAGCTTCCCGTCGCTCAGTCAATAACACCAAGTTTATCGGGGAGCTCTTCAAATCAAACATTCTGAGTCAGGCTGTCATGCACAGGTGCATCAAGAGACTCTTAAGGACCTGAGATGAGGAGTCTCTGGAGTGCCTGTGTGTGCTTTTCAGGATTATCAGCAAGGATCTGGAGGTGTTCTCAGCCAAGAGGGTCATGGTATTGCAAACATGTACTTTGACAATATGGATGGCCTTAGAAAGGAAGGGAAGACATCATTCAGGTTTCCCTCATGCTAAAGGACACAGTGGACTTGAGACAGAGAAACTGGTTGCCTGAGATCAATCTGAACGAGGTGAATGGTAAGAGCACTGACAGCCAATCCTCAACCTTGCAGCCAGTTGATCCTGTAACATCCTGAGGATAAAATGGCTGTAAATTGAATGCAGCCTCAGGCTCTGCCGCCCAGCCCAAGCTCACTGTGGATGAAAAGGCACAGCTGACTCCGGACAAGAGTGAGGAAAGTGACAGCCAGCTACAGCTAAAGGACAAAGAGACTGGCCCCACTTGCACTCTTCTTGTTAAACCCTCACTCACAGAGGAGGACATGGAGACCATCTCTGAGGCCATAATTGATCAATATCACAACAGAAACAGCTTGACAGAAGCCCTGCTTTGTGTGGCAGAGCAAACCAGCCCCTCTGTCCTCCATGTGTTTGTCAGGTCTGCTGCGGACTTGACTTTCGAGTGCAGCATTAACACTCAGAGGAAGATGGGCCTGTTGCTGCTCTAAATGCGCGAGTCAGGAGTCCTGCCAGCTGAGCAGCTCTTAAAAGGTCTGCAAGACATCGTGGAAGCTGCAGACTACATCGCTGCGGAGGCGCCTGACATCTGGCTCGCATCGCTGAGCTTATCAGCCCCATGCTGTATAGGGGAGGCGTCTCCGTGGCTGAGCTCTTTGCAAAAATCAAGACTCTTGTGCCTCTTGAACAGGCTGGTCTGCTGCTGGCAACACCCAACCCCCACCCTGTGCTATGTTCTCGAGCTGTGTTGGTGGGGGCGTGTTGTTGCATGTACCGGTGAGACAATGAAGTCCAGCTGGAGGACCAGATTTATGAGCCTAAAAGGTTATTAGACACCAAAAACAGCACTGTGGTTTGTAACACTCAGACAGGATTTCACAACTCGTTATCAAAGTTATCATGGTGGCAGCTGTTTTATCTTTGGTTGTGACAATTTCGAGGTAAACAGCAGAAAAACAGCCTTCACATTACAGTCATCCACCAGGCATTTGTCACTGTATGTACAGTAGGGTCCAACAGTCTGAGACAACTTTCCCATTCTGAGCTTTGACAGATGACATCACGTGTTTAAAAAAAGTTGAACTAGATTCAGCATTTTTGCCACTGCATCGTTTTGAACGACTCCACCTCGATGTCCACCCAGCTTTTTCTCACACAGCTTGAATGTCTGTCTGATTAAGGCCTTGGCCTGTCCCAGCTCACACCAGACACCAAAGTGGATAATGGTTGAAAAATAAACTCAAAAACCTCTGGATCATCTGGTTTTACTTCAACTAGTGTAGTGCCCATTCAAAATGTGCTTGTTATATCATTTATTTATAGTTCAATATTTTGTTCAGTCAAATAATCATCATATTTCCACGTCACTGCTGTGTTATGATATTAATAATTATAATAGACCCTATTTGTCAGACACCTGATCACAAAATACTGGACCACAAATTCCGCAAATTTATTAGGTACACCTAGATAAAACTAATGCAGTATAATAAAACAGGCCTGCAATAAATCCTGCCTTCATGATGATAATGTTCCGTTTTTATTGAATCTGTTTGAAAGATGTGTTGATTTATTTTAATGGTCATTTTGGTGGCTGATATTTGTGGTGCTGTTGTACTGAACTGGGTTATACTGAGAGGTGTTCCTAATATTTTGTCCATCCCACTTATATGAATCTGAACTGAAGACAGTTTTATGTAGGTGTACCTAATAAACTGGTGTACTGTAGATTAATTTAATCACTATGTGTCATGTTTTCTCACTCATACATGGCCGTTAAAGGAAACAGAAAATATACAACAGCCAAATAACAACGTTAGATAACGCATGGTGAAACGTTACATTACCATAACAGCAGCAGTGCATAAATTACTTGTTCCAACTGTTAATAATCCTATTATATCATGCTTGCGTGGGGATAAAAAGTCACCAAAATGGTGCTGTCTTGCTGTGGCTGCATCTTGAACTAAGCGCGCTGGGATGCTTTTGCTTCAGACGATCGTACATAGCAGTTGTACTGCTGTGATAAGCAATTTGCAATTTGCAGAGCTTGGGTCTCTGTCTAAACGCCTCCAACACTGTAGATGATCCTGTGCAAGGTTTGTAGCTGCAGGCTGTTTTCCAGGAAATCCATGCTGTGACCGTGCGCAGCCATCTTTTGTGACGCGTCGTTGTCCTAATCGATGACGTTGGCTACATGGATGCGTCGTGCCAGCCCTAACCGACTGTCCTTTAATGTTTCTCTTTTTCTGTTTCTCGAGAACCGGTCATCCAAAAACCTCTCAAAGTCAACACTGCACTTACTTGAGTCCTCAACAATACACACTTGAAGTCTGAAGATGATCAGAAGAGCGGTTGTCGAGGAAATTGAAGGACAGACAGATAGACAGACAGAGATGTCTCCATTTATTACTAGGATGTATATGGAAAGGCGTATCACAACCTATACTTTGACTCCGTATGGGGTGTATGCGGCATCTAAAAAGGCCTGACAAAGAGAATGAAAATCACCAAGGACACTACTGTCATTCACACAGATAGAGTGTTTGGATGCCACTTCAGTTAGTTGTTATGAAGATTTTTGCAAAGATAAGCGTGAGCCTGAAATCTCTTTGACCACTAAATCATAGTTACAGCCACTGCATCTGTCCTAATTTCAAGGCATCCTCTCTGGTTGACTTCCAAATTTCATTTTTCTCCCTAAGGAGCCAAGCTTTTAATCCCTCATAAATGTGTGCAATTTGATCTCGGAAACAAATTCATTCTTGTACAGCTGCAAAAAGCATTAGAGGTGGGGGGAGGACCCAAGTGTTGTTGTAGAGAAGTCAGTTCCCTGGCTTTAATGGTGGGCTGGAACATCACTCACACAAAGGCTGGTAACCGTCCAAAAGTAGCTCATTCCAGAGCCTGACACTCAGTCAAATCCCTTGAAGCCCTCACTACACTGAGGTCCATTCAACTGCTGGCTTAGGTAACATCGTCTGTAGCTGCTAGTCATTAAAAAAAGTAGTTGAACTTTCACTTCTGCACATGGTAAGTCCATTTTCCAGACTAAATTACCAAGACATTGGCTGCTGTAAAAGCTCACACACCATCCATGTACCTCCTAAGGATGATACGACACATCTGCTTTGGAAATATAGAAGTTTTAAAAACAGGTATAGAAATCCCAGGCAATATTTGAACAGTTAAAACAAATGATTGTGTCTTGACAGTTGAGATCTGCAGACCTCTCCTAGGACAGGTGTTAAGACTTTGATGTCTGGAGAAAGGTCTCAAGTCTTTGATGTCTTGAAAAAGATCTGGAAGCTTTCATGCCTTGAAAACAGAGCGAAAATTGAAATGCCAGACACATTCAGATTCAACAAACTGCATTTCCACTGTCAGACACCTATCGCCTATTGGAAACGTTAGGCAATTTAGTTTTTCCTATAAGGACACAGAGTTTCTATCAAGAATACTAAAATTTGGTGGGAATATAAATTATATATATATATATATATATATATATATATATATATATATATATATATATGTATAGCTTCTTTTTTTGGGGGGGGGGGGTATTCAGGTTTTATGAATACCAATGGGTAAGTAGAAACATACTAGAGGCTGTGTTTTTGAAGTTTCCCATTGTCACCCCATAACCTTCAGTAGGTCCCCTGGGGTATATACTATCCTATCCTCTACATTATACATAATGAATCGTCCCTTGTGTCTTCTTTTGGTGGTATCCTTCATCCATGACCTTAACCAGCCTCGGTAGCTTGTCCTCCAGTCATTTGGTAGACAGGAGGCCCAAATTCATCACCACCTTTCATTCTCCTCCCCTGGCCTATCTGATCTATGATAGCATTAATAAAAAACGCTGCAGAATGCCCTGTCGCCCTCTGTGCCTTGCCCACTCCCGGCCTGCACAGATTACCACCAGCCATTCGAAGCCCATTAAAACTGTATTTACTTATCAGCCTCTCGGGGGCCGTCACTCTGTTTTCAAGACTGATGCCCAGAGGGAAGGCAAAGAGTGACCTTCCTGTAGCCTACAGTGCTCTAAGTCACTAGTCCCAAATGATTTGCCCTTTATTTTGCAGCCGAAACTCTACTGAAAGCAATGTTAGTGCCTTTCAATGACAAGATGTAAATATTTTAATAACTCTGTAAATACAATGAGAACTAAAGGGTGCTTCTTTAAAGCAGCTATAATCAATAGATTTATGTTAAATAGTTAGACATTTTGAGAAACACATTCACTTTCTGGTGAATAGATTAAAAAAGATTGATACAATTCTCATGTCTGTCCATTAAATATGAAGCTACAAACAGCAGCCAGTTAGCGTATCTTATTGCAAAAACTGGAAACAGGTGAAAACTGTCGACTGACTCCGTCCAACAGTAACAAAATCCGACTATCAGCCTTTCTAAAGCTCACTAATTAACACGTTATATCTTGTTTGTTTAACTTCACCATTTTACAAGGGGTTATAAGTGTGCTACACTGTTTCTTACCTGGGAGCATTAACTTTATGGAGTCTAAACTGGATGAATGGCTGCCCAAAAATTTAAACTGTTCCTTTAAATCAATCATATGACTGCATGTATGTAAAAGAGGTCACTCACTGTGATGAACCCACAGACAATTGTCACTGACTGCAGTTACTCTCAGCTTTACGGAGGGTTTTAGCATCTTTCAGCTCATTGTTTTGGATTTAAAGTTGTTGGGCTGCCAGCTGTTCAGAAAAAAAGGCTAGAACAAGACAAAGCTAGAAGAAGAGTTAACACTACACATACACTCACCGAGCACTTTATTAGGAACACCATATTAATACTGGGTAGGGCCTCCCTTTGCTCTGAAAACAACCTCAGTTCTTCATTGCATGGATTCCACAAAATATTGTAAACAGTATTTTCAGATTCTGGTTCATGTTGACATGACTGCATCACATAATTTCTGCAGATTTGTCAGCTGTACACTCATGCTTCCAATCTCCCATTCTACCACATCCTAAAGATGTTTAACTGCATTCAAATCTTGTGAGTGAGGAGGCCATTGAAGTTCATGACACCAGTGTGAGACGACTTTTGCTTTGTGGCATGGCGCATTATTATGCTGGAAGTACCTATTAGAATATGGTAAATTTTTGCCATAAAGTGATGAACATGGTCAGCAACAATACGCAGATAGGCTGAGGCATTCACACCATGATTGATTGGTATTAAGGGGCTCAAACTGTGCCAAGAAAACATTCCCCACACTGTTACACCACCACCGCCAGCCTGGACTGTTGACACAAAGCAGGCTGGGTCTGTGGATTTTTTTTCATCAGACCAGGCTACATTTTTTTCTAGTCTTCAACTGACCAGTTTTGGTGAGCCTGTGCAAACTGCAGCCTCAGATTTCTGTTCTTGGCTGACATGAGTGGAACCCGACGTGGTCTTCTGCTATTTTAGTCCATCTGTCTCAAAGGTTCAATGTTTTGTGTATTCTGAAATGCTTTTCTGCCGACCACAGTTGTAAACAGTGGTTATCTGAGTTACCATAGCCTTTCTCTGAGCTCCAACCAGCCTGGCCATTCTCCTCTGACCTCCCTTCAGCAAGGAGTTTCCGCCCAAAGAGGTGCTGCTACTGGATGTTGTTTTTCGCACCATTCAGATTAACTCTAGAGACTGTTGTGTGTGAAAATCCCACGAGATCAGCAGTTTCAGAAATACTAAATCCAGCTTGTCAAGCACCAACAATCATGCCATGGTCAAGTCACTGAGATCACATTTATCCCCATTCTGATGTCTTATGTGAACATAACTGAAGCTCCTGACCTGTACCTCCATGATTTTATGCATTGCACTTCTGTCACATGATTGGCTGATTGGATAATTGCGTGAATGAGCAGGTGTACAGGTGTCCCTAATAAAGTGCTCGGTGATTGTACATTCTCCAGGTGGCCAGAAATATAACTCCAAAAGAATGCTAATGTTGCTCCATATCTGCTTGTATAGTGTTGGCGATATCCAGTTCAAACTTGAGAATACTATGTCAATGTTTTCTGCTGTTTCTACTGCCCCAGAGTGGCCAAAATGAACTTACTGCACGGTAAATATAGTAAACCATCACTACAGCTCCCACTACCTCTGTAATTTACCCAGGTGTTTTTTGACAGGTCACCTTGCTGAGATACTTAAAAGACAAATGTTGCAATGCTTCCAGTTATAGTGACCGCACTATTAGTACTTCAGTGCATTACTCTGTTTGCCTCAAAGGACATTACAAGCTTCTTCTAGTTGTGGTTGGGCTGACTGCATATATGCCATTATATTTGACTGACAGCTGAGCAATCACCATAGCATACATGGGACAAGGTGAACTCCCCTCATTCTTTCTTACACAGACAGTTATTTCTTATCAGCTGGAATGTGTCATGGTCTACTTTGGGTGTGCTTAACTTCCCCTGACCTTTAAAAGGGGCTGATTATTTCCATCCACAATCTTCATTCTGCAATATGCTGCCAGCACAAAGGGATATTAGGCCCAGACCTGCTGGTCTGATAATTCTAGCTCTCAGTATGGAACTGAGGGAAACCAAACCACAATGCCCTGCCACTCTATTATCATTTCAGCACCTACACCTTCACCTTCACCATTATTCTTCATCTTTCACCTCAGCGTGCAGCTTTTTCAGGAGCTGAGGAGTTCTGTGTGTGTTGCCGTTTATTACATCTTAAAAGTACTTTGTATCCACGGTAAATAACTTCTCCTTTATGTATCACTCTCCCAGGACAAATTACACAGCTTTTAATACCCCAGAATACTTTGTAGCTACGTAAATCTCCTTGGTGTTGGGAGACTCCCATGCCTCCAGCTCCCCCGCCAGCACTATTTGATAAAAATAGAGGGAATCCAAAGGGGACCAACAGGTCTAAATGTTTAATAGATTCTTACTCTACTTGTGGTAATCTCCTAATCAGAGGTTCGAGGGGGTCACATCTATCACCCGGGGTAAAAATAAAAGTCTTATTGTATCCTGCTTCTTTTCACCTCGGGAGGAAATGTGAACCAGATAAATGGTGGCCTTGTTTCAAGAGAGGCTCAATCTATTGCCAACGATTTGTGGCCAACAAAGTAATTCCGAAACTGTTCTTCGTATTGATAGATGGGACCTAAATTTTATAAAGAGCCAATTTATTTGTATGGGGTATAGGAATGGAACTGCAGTTATCTTCCCTCTTTTTTCCCTCTTTACCTCCATTGTCCAATCCAACTCAAAACTAGACGACAGGAAAAGGACAAACAGCACAAATAGTAATGTTTTTGAAAGCTTTGCTCCTAACTACTACCATTACTCTTCAATAACTATAATCTTAGTGAGTTGTTTCATCACATGCTGTATTGAGAAAGGTTACATTATTATATCAATGTGACTTTGTGAGGTCATTTTTTGTTAGTGGGGTTGAATTTTAATCTTAACAGAGGACTGAAGCAGAAAAAAGACATAAACAAGCTCAGTAGTTTAAGTTATATTAAGTTGTGCATTTCCTAGAGGGGGAATACAAATAATAGCGTTTTAGAGAATTTTTGCAAAACCCATTTCAAATCTTACGTTTTGATGACCACAGGCACTTGAAATGCGATGCTTTGTGAACAAGACTGAAGCTTGCTGTGCCATAGTGAGGCTCGTAACCTCCTTGAGAACCTGCATTAATGCTAAGCCTGGGACCTGGGAGGGGATCCTGCAGATAAAATACCCTTTTTTTTTCATGGCCAAACGCTGGCTGTATCGTGCCACCTGCTGTTACTGTTGTCTGTCAAGAAACAGTATACTCCTGTGACCACGTGGGTGGTAAGGTACAAATTAACTTCAGAGTGAGAAAAGAGATTGTCTGCTTCACCAGGGAACCCTGACAGGTGTGCACACAAAGACTTAAGAACTCATCACTGGCAGATTTATAAAGGAGAGGTAACATAGATTATTCATGAGCACATGGCTGGAAAACAGAGGGTAAATCTAGTGTGGTTGGAAAATAGCAAAAGAGACTTCAGCCACATTAGAGGGATTCTGAGCAAGCTGCCATGCGTTCAGGGAACAGTTATTTATTGATCAGGTGACTGGGATGTGAAAATAATAACTTGAAAGTACCAAAATGGAAATTAATCAATCTTTGTTTTCCACTCCAGAGGAGAGGCTCAGCTCTCAGTATGCCATTTGATTCTCAGTGCTATTTGTTTGCGTTTCTGCCCATGTCTACATTTACATGACGGGTTATGCATGTTTCCATGCACGTGTAAAACCGTGCACTCTCGCATGTGCTGTATAATAGCAGACAGTGTACCACTGATTCCAGGCTGTAGTATGTTTGCTTGCGCTGCACTGCTGCCACCTAAAGACAGAGTTTGAATCAACCATTATTTGGTCAGCAACCTACCTACAAACACAGCTGCTGCCAGTGTGTTCAAATGATGAAGTCATCCTATCTGATCTATTTATGTATTCATTTTAACCCATCTTACTCAACTGAATCTCCAGTTTTCACACCTTATTAGTACATTGTAGCTACAATACGGGCTTCCTAGAAAGTGCTATCATTATGGTAAAAAAAAACAGCTCCAAGGCAAAATAGCATATTCCATGTTTTCTTGTCACTGAATGTTCTACAGTTGAAGTGAGTTCATAAGTTTCTTCTTGGTTTGGCAGCCTTTATCCTCATACTCAACCCCCACTATCCACACAGCCCACATTTAACACATCCCGTTTGTTTTCATACAATTCACCCTATTTCATTTATTCACTGGTGGTCTCACACTCCTAAAAAGGATGTGTCAGTTGAACCTATGTGTCTTCCTCTGCAAGACATTTATTGCATTACTTTGCAGAACATGATACAGTATGTTAGCAACAGCATATTTTGTGTAAAATTGCATTAACATAAGCTACATTCAAAAACAGACACAGGTGTGTTAAAAATGACATATTTTCTAAGAGAGAACTTCTCGGCGGTTCTCAAAGCAAGCCATCTGTCAGCAAACCCAGACACGGCAGGGGTTTGTTTTCTAAACAGGACAAAGGCAACCAGATGCTGTCAGAATAATGCAGTAGTTGTCAAATAAAAATCTGAACACTGCCGTCTTTGACTAATGTGCCATATGGACAAACAAAAGTTGTTTGAAACCTGTGTTTCAATTGTTTGAGTTGGGGGTAAAATATTTTGTTGATCACATTTTTTTCAGTAAGAACATCAAACATCAAACTAAATATGTCTAATTTTTTCTAATCAAGTGTTTGGTTGCTGGAAGAAATGGACATAATGAAAAATGGTTTGTTAAATACATGACAGAACATGACTGATACAACATTGTGAATTATGATCAGTGGAATTTGACATCTATAGCTATTTAACATCTTGTGTTATTTAAAAAAAATGTTTTCAGCGTTGCTGACTGACTTGCTTAATCACTAACGAGGGACATTCATTTTGTTTGAATATTACTCACAATTTACGATTGGGATGTCTGTTTAAATGGAATATTTGGAAAAGCCTGTGCTGTTTCCTGAGTAAAACTTTGTAATTATCAAAGTTGAGCACCACAGTTTTAAAGTGGCAATCTGGAAGGATTCAGTCCTGGCTGATTTGGTGACACCTGTACTTACTGGTGGTAACAGCAAATGTGGTTTAATACCACAGGTCATAGAATTGTGGGAGCAGCAAAACATATTTGTCGTTTTCATAAAGAAGTCAAACAACAATTTGCCTTTTTCCAGCATTCTGTGAGCAAGCGTGATCTGATTTTATGTTGCACATGCATGAGTCCGTGGACAGCAGGGCACGTGAAATTTTTTCTGATAATACTTCTGTACTTTTACTCAAGTAGGATTTTCAAAACAAGACTTTTACCTGTAATGGATTTTTTTTTTTTTTAGATTGCAGTATTGGTACTTCATCAAAGAATCTGAGTACTTCTTCCACCACCGGTCAGCACCATCATTTTAGTACAGATACATTTTTTTCTTCTTCATAAATTACGCACAAGAAGAAGTACTGGATAAATACTCATATTATTATATTATGAAGGACGGAGCGTAAAGAGGAACTGTCGTTACCGTTGTGTTTTAAAGGGGAATGAAAACACTGTTGGACTAATGTGGGCGTGGTGGCAGCAGAGACAGTTTCCTGTTTTGAAGGCAAACGACTGGCGTGAGTATCCGAGTGAGTTTCTTATAACTTCCCTACTGTAAGTATTTTCTCTCAAACACCAATAATTAATAATTAAGGGAGTAAATGATAGTAGATAGAGTACATTTAGTTAGCAATGCTTAGTGTTGACAGTGACGTTTAAAATTTACCTGCTAGCTAACAATATAACTACATACTAAAGAGCATTAATACAGTTGCCGTAAATCAGCAAACTGAATGTCACGTTCACTGACGTGAGGATTAAAGTAGTCGTGTGAGCAGAGATGACATAGTTACATTTATTAGGACAATATGATATTCTGTAAAGCACAAAGCGTTTACGTTAGCAATTTAGCGTAAAGTGTCGCCCATTTTTCTTTTGTCAGTTGAACTCGAGATAACGTTTCGAGGGATGAGTTGAACTGAAGCCCCTGGTATGGCTTTCATTCTCTCTAGCATGCCCTCCGCCCCTAACTGGCACATTTGCTTTGTGCATTCAGGGACTGACTTAAGAGTGTTGTGAGGAGCGGAGGAGCCATGCCTTTCCTCCACGGGTTTCGAAGGATCATTTATGAATACCAGCCGCTGGTAGATGCTGTAATGTGTGTTGCTGGACTGGAGGAAGGAGATGGTGGAAGTCAGGAGGACAGGTGAAGCTGAAGCCATTGATGTTATTTAATCGATTGTTTAACTTTTGCCATTGAGTCACTGCATTAACAAATTGTTTCGTCACAGAGGGAATAAAACTTAAGTTTTCCAACAGTCATTTTTTTTATTTGATACTTGTGACACTGTTCATATTATATATATCTAAAACTATTCGTATATAGCCCTCACTGTTATTTACTGTATCTCCATACATATGTACATTACTGTGCACTTCTTATTGCAACTCTGGTTAGATGCTAAACTGCATTTTGTGGTTTTAGTACTTGTAGTCTGTGCAATGACAATAAAATCTAATCTAATCTAATCTAATCTAATCTAATACTTGCCAAGGACAAAGTAACTACTTCAAAATTGTGATTTAGCTCAGTCATACTATTAATGTTTAACTTTCAGTGGCAGTTCGTAGTACTCATTCTGTGGTTGAAACGCTGGTGGTCTTCCACACAGTTTGAATGGAATGGTGCTTCTTTCTGCTCTTGTGTGCAGAGTCAGAAGCCCCGAGGACAAGTCTGGTCTGTGTAAGTCTCTAGTGGAGCTTCTGGAGCGAGAGTCCCAGTCAGAAGTCTTTGTAGAAGGCATCAGCTATGCTCTGTTTAAAGTTGCAGAGAGGGGACTGGTGTACGCAGCTGAAATCCTTCTACGCTATGGAGCTTATCTGAACTTTGAGGGTGAGTAATGATTTGGTATTGTGCTATAAATGATGTCGAAATTGTAAAACTTAATGTAGAGTTACAAAGTTGTTTAGAGGAGAATTTATTAAAGAGTAGATCATCTAGCAATATTGGTCATTGTGGTTATTGTACTTAATCCCACATGTCCTATAATGCATCATTCATAAAGCAGCAGATCTGAGGCTGTGATGGCTTGTTTGAAAATTCAGGTATGCTTATTTTAACAATTGATGATGCTTGTTTTGATTGTTCAATTGATATGAATGTTTTTAAACAACTTTGTCCTCAAATTATGTGCAGTGCAATCACTAAAAGCATGGTTTACTGTTTTCCACTGATATCTAGCACCAGGTTTAGACAAACATGACATGTCACCTCCAGTAACACACCTTGAATTTACAATTTTAGGGCCAAACACACATTTTGGGATAACTACATATGTAAAAATTCTAAACACAGTTGGAAGTTTCAAACAGGACTGGCATCTCAGACACCATCATATTAATGTTAATGATACCTGTGTGAGAAAGAATGTATCTCTTTGCAGTTTGTTGGTTATTACTCTAATCAAAAGAATAGCATTAAGTAGTGTCAACCTAGCAAAGTTGACAAACCTTAGGAGCATTGCTTCAAAACTGGGATTATGGGGCAGCATATGCATGGTTCATTTAAATGTCGCCAAGTGGTTTTACTCACAGTACAAATAAGGGTGTTGCTGTAGTAAGGATAAGTCATATTAGCTAGTACAACCAATAATATTAACTGTATCTATTCCAAACTGTATCTATCTATTTGAAGTTGTTTGCGAACAACTTCGCGTGCCAACCTGAAACATACTAACTGTTAAACTTAAGTTGGGGTTCTTGTGGAAGCCAAGTCTCAGATCGAAATGTCATATTGTCAAATAGACGTTTAGAAAATGTTATTTCAGGAAGCTGGGGCTCTATGAATCTACACCATTTATTGTGCAATTACGCCAAATGAAGACTATAATAGCACATAGGGTTTAAAGAGAAAGAAAAGGATAATGTCATGAGAAGCGCAAACTGTTCAATAACTCTGTGTCATGTAGGTTTACAAGCTGTAACATGTTATTTTCAAAGGGAAGTGTATTTTTGCTGTATGAAAACTGTGGAAGTTAATTCGTTTTCTAGCGGCCATCTTGTTTAAACTTTTTATGTGTGGGATGATGGTCGTCTGGTGCACGCACAATTATTTGTGCTCTAAATTCATGAGGAACATTCAATTACAGATTCCACTTCAAAACATGAGTGGATCTGCTCCACAAGTAACTGCATATGTATAATGAGCACGTTGTCATCCATATACACTTGAGAGATAAGTCTCCCTGTTGCAAATTGCAGTGGAAGCCTGTCAGGGCTTAGCCAGACTCTGCTGCGGTGACCTCTAGTGGTTGTAGAAATGTGTTTCCCCAGGGACATAATTAGGGGATCCTGGCAGGGGCTGCTTCATTCATCTTTCACATTTCTTGGATGCCTCTTTCAACAAAGTTAACACTGACAAATGCCTCCACAAAGCATACAAAATCCTCGAGTTTCTGTATTCTTTTTTTTTTTTGCTTCTCATTTAAGAAAATGCTGGCTTGTGTTAGTTATCAGACAGACAGTGTTGTGAAGCAAGAACATATGTAGTTGCGATAGTTATCAGTCTTTATCATAGTGTATACATACAAGAGCATGTGTCAGTATTGTATAGACACACGTATCAAATAAAACAATCAGTTCTTGGGCCACTGGGAAACCACGGTCAGGTACAGGTGTAGTTCTGTTCCATGCGGTGGCCACCACAGCCCACAGTATATAGAAGGTTGTGTTGCTTTGCCCAGATACATTAAAAGAAAATGACGTATCTTCATAAATCTTCAACTGTCTGATTAATATTTCCTCCCTGTGATCCAGACTCAATTAGTTCAATATTGATATTTGTTTTCCATTCTCCAGACCCAGTGTCATACTACAATCCACTGCATATAGCAGTTTTGCGGAACAGGCCAAACATGGTGAGGCTGCTGGTCGGGCACGGAGCAGACATTGAAAAGAGAGACAGGGTAAGGCAACTGTCTAACTAGGATAAACAAGAGTCTATGTCGACTCTTCCTTTCAGTGGACCTTCTTTGATTTTTTTTCTTTTTTTTTTTTTTTTTAATCATTTGGTGTAAATACTATATGCTCTATGTTACTTGGCAGATCCATGAGAGCAGTCCCTTGGATCTTGCCAGTGAGGAGTCAGAGAGACTGCCCTGCCTGCTCACCCTGCTGGACCTAGGCGCTGATGTGAATGCAAGAGATAAACATGGTAAATTTACATTGCCCAGCTTAATTCCAAAACATTCATTCATTCACTCATTCATTCATTCTGAAAACTGATTGCTTTGGTCTCATCTCCAAAGGGAAAACACCTCTGCTCCATGCCTTGGCAAGCAGCGATGGACTCACTGTGCACAACACAGAGAACATCCAGCTTCTTCTTCAGAGAGGTACTGACTCTGAAACACTTTCATCTTCACTTTGCCTTCCTTACCACTTTTGGTCATTCAAATAACCTCTCAAACAAGATCACGGAAACTTGTCTTGGTATGCATACCTGCCCACCTGTGCGCATTTTGATTTCAAAGTAAACTGTCAGTGGTTTCAGGCTAAAATATGCACATGCAGTTTTTAACGCAACTGAAAATGGAGCAGAGCCAGTCCTGAAATCCAGACATGAAGTGACCGACAAGATTTTCAACTGCAAGATGTTGAGGACTAAAACCATGTCTTCTTCAAAGCATAACAGTATCCTCAATCAATCTCTTCAGGATACTCAAGGTTTCATGTACAGTATAACTACAGGGGGCCTTCATGTAGACCTTGCTCCTTGTTTTGTCTTTTTTTTTGGTATTTACAACCAGCGTACCCCGACCCCAAAAAAGGCACACAGAAATCTGCATATTCATATACAAGCCAATGACATTCATACCCTTTACAAAAAGAATCACAAGCAGGATGTTGCATTCTATAACCGGTATTGTTACGGTTTAAAGTGAGTCCCAGTCACTCAAAAGTGACTATCAGGTCTCATAGTTTTTATTTTTACCAGAGCCCAGTTTGTAAATAGTGAAAAAAAAAAAAGACTTGGATAAACCATATTCCACTCAGATTTCAGCAAAAGACGCTAAGATGCTCAGTTTTAACACATGAAGATCTCTGCACTTGTCATGTTGACTACTAATCGTGTTGCATAATGGCTTCTGTGTCTCTGTGACTATGATAAGTGGAAAATAACCCTGATGATGTCATAGTGATGTAGTTTGGGGGGGGGGGGTAGCTTGGACACTTCAAATTCACAACTGAATTACTTCATTAGAAACTGGCGTTGTGGAGTTGAAAAACATGGGCATTTACCAGCCAGAGAAGGTTTAATGAAAGATGCTATCAAGCGGCATTATGGGAAATCCAGTGTTTTCAGAACTTGAGCCATTCTAGGGACTAAAAGTCAGGATATCTTTATCTCTATTAAAAAATTGTCTTGTATGTCCTCCGAAGTTATGGAAGTACAATACTAAATTGCTGGAGTAAGCAGCAGTGGCTCATTCTAAAAACTAACCAGTAATTCCTCATTATTTCTGTTTCATAATGACCTAAACATAACTCAGATGTCAAAAGGAGGCATTGCTTAATATTATCTATTGACCATTTTTGCTATTTATTTCAACTACACTATCTGAGATAGATGTTCTCTAATGTGCACATAAAAGTAGCTTTAGATTTGATCACAAATGAGGCTCTGAGTGATGCTCTCTTCACTACAGGTGCTGACGTTAATGCTGCAACTGTAGATGGTGAAACAGTCGAGTCCTCATTGGTGTTTCTGGTTAAGGAGGCTCTGGAGGCCAACATGGAGGACGCTGCTGAGATTGGTAACTTCTGCTTGAAAACCACACAGCTACTACTGGCTCACGGTGTGGACCCCAGCTGCTGTCTAAATGAGGATGGCGAGCCCTCCCTGACACAGACAAGCCTGGAGCACTTTGACCATCTCTTTCCGCTGGCTGTGCTCTTAATCCAGAGCGGAGCCTCTTTGGTTTGCTCCTATCACGGCGACTCCTGTTGGTCAGGTTACAGCCTCCTTTTCCAGCGGCTCCAAACAGCCCTGCGGCAGTGCTCTGATCAAAGTCATGCCTCCGAGCTCCTGGAGCAAGCTGAGGTGTTGCTGGATTTAGCGAGGGTAAACATCCCCATGCTGCATCTGCCTCCCCGGCTGGAGCTCCCTGTGCCTGGTCGGGACACTCACCCATATGCTCAGGCTCTGGTAGACCTGCACAGTCGGGTAGTAGAGCATGAAGCAAGCCCTCCTGCTTTGCGTTGCCTTTGCAGGGCATTAATAAGGAACCACCTACAGCCCTGGCCACTGGAAAACAGAGTCAAAGCCTTGCCATTACCAGACAGACTGAAAGACTTTCTTCTCCCTGAGCACACATATACCCCAAGACCTGGCTGGGACTGCTTCAAGCCCCAACAGAGCCAACGCTGACGATATAAGCTGCTGACTAGTTTTTGTTCCACCTAGAATCTGAAATGAAAGACTGATATGGCCAAAAATAATTTGAATAAAATGTCTGGGCATTTGTCCATAACTGATGCTAAACCTAATAAACTGTTGAGGCCTTTGTTGAATTCACATTTTATGATGTCTGTGCCAAATTTACAGACAAATGTGTGTATTTTTGCTTTAACGTACAAAATAATGTATGTACAAATTAGCATTTGAGTTGTAGCTAAGTTGTCACTGTCATGGTTTAACTGCTGTACATCCGAGTGAACCGAATTAATGTGTAAAGGAAGTTGCAATACAAAATAAAAGCCTCCAGATGGCAATGTTGCTCCTGCATGTCAAAAGTAGCTCAGATGCCAGGGTCAAAGATTTAGTTATTCTCAGTGCAGCCTATTAAAGTTGTTCTGGCGCAGTAGGGTCCATCTATATTTTATCCCCACAACGTGATGGTAATGTATTGTGGAATTTTTGTATCTTCTCGCTTATCATGAAGATAGACCAATAAAACAGTCGTGTCTCTCCAACACTGTCCTGATATGTATACCCAGTCAATGCTAGTTGACATTATTTCATATTTGTCAATATATTACTGTTTTTAACCGACCAGGTAGTGGCAGTGCAGCGCTGAGTATGACTCTTACACTCACCTGCTACCTGTTATAGGGGAATAATCCGTGCTATATATTTGCCTCATGGTTGTGTGCACACACCAGACATCAGTTGAGTGAATGTTAAAATGTAGCAAGAATAAAATGCTAAAACACTGCAGGAAGAATGTCCCAGTAGATGTTTTGATATGGTTTTACTGTGACATAATGTAGCTGCAGTGGCCGCTGGCGTGGAAAGTTTTACTAAGCATTCTTAATGCTTATGTTGAAATTCAGATGAAATTAGGGCCCCTCTCCTCTTTTTTCTGCCGCCTGAAAGAACCGTACTAATGGTACAGGAACACCATAGGGTTCATATGTGTTTGCATCCATGTGTGTTTGACGAGCAAACTAAATAGGACATTGTGTTACACAACTAACCCCTTCCTGACATTGCTGAAGCTGGAGTGGCTCCAAGGCTTGCAGGCGCTCCAGCTCCTCTTGGTTATCTAGGTCACAGCCTCTGAGGAGAAGAGCCTCAGCAGCAGCAGCAGCAGCAGCAGCAGCCCTGCATGACACACGCTTCACTCTCCTGTCCGTCCGAATCTCCCTGCATAGGCTTGACAAAACCTCAACACTGGCCTTGGTTGAATGAGGGAGAGAGGGAGGGAGAGGGTTGCAGGAGGCAGAACAGTGGAAAAAAAAAAAAAAAAAAGGAAAAAAACGTTAAAGATACAGAGACGGCATATGTGGAATGGTTGTGGGAGCTCTCATGGAGGACACACGGAAATGGAAATGGCAACGTTGGATTACATTTATACATTACACTAGCTGTAGGAACATAATCCACCCAACCCACAATCACAATACTGAGAAAAAAACTGCCTTCTTCCATAGAGTCCAATCCCTGCTTGTAGAAGGTGATAGAATAGAGATAGTGGGGGGAGGGCTAAGCCAGTACTCTCCATCCAGCATTTATTGGAAAACAGTGCGAGTGAAGCTTGGTACTGAAATTAGTTATTGATCTATTCTCTCCCTGAAGCCCATGGGTCTTTCCCACCACACCTGCTCATTCTCTCATAGCCTTTTCTTTCAACCCTTTGTATCTTTCAACCTTTGCTTCGAGCTCCAGCATGAATTTGCTTGTTTTTTTTTTTCTTTTATTGTCTTTAAATCATTTACAAAGTGAAGACAATTATTCCAAAACTGACTTCCTGCATCATGACATAATAAAACCTTATATGTAACATGCTTGGTATGTTGTCCCCTTTATTTCAATATGTTATTATTTCTTTAGATAATGTCCTTCCCATTTTAAATCATGTATTTGCTATTTTTCATTCTCTATGCTTCTTAGTCTCAACCAGTCCCTGACGCCATCTTTTCTCATCATCTGCACCACAGACTAAAGAATATGGAAGCTTGTTAACGTCATACCTTTAAAAAAATGAAATGCAGTACAAGGGCATATAATAAGACATAACAGAGTCAATGTATTGAAGGATAAAACCAAATTCGATTGACTCAAACTAGAGCTCAATATGTTGATATGACTTCTTACAAGTAAGACATTTTAGGCTGTTGCAAGCAAGGTAAAAATGAACGCTAAGAAATACTGCACTGCATGTTTCCTGCCAGCAGCCATGAGCATAAAACCTGGAGAATAATTCCAGGTTTCTTTTGAAAATGTAGGAAAACTACATCGAAATTATATATGAATACTGTTTTTATGTTCGTGTCAGTGCTTGTTGGCTTAGTTCCTAGTCGGGCCCTAACCTTTTCATTAAGCACCACATCACCCACTGAAAGACATTGTGGTCTATTTCAGGCCTTTTCTTCTATAGAGCAGAGCCTGTGCAGAATGTGCATCTCCTTGTCTTTCACTAGACATTGTCTAGACACAGGATAATTGCAGACATCACTGAGCACTCAGCTGCTGCCTGAACCCTCATGGGAGTTGAGGTGGACTTTGGAGGGAAATGGCCAGCAGTCAGTGAGGGGGTCATGCCGCACACTCACACCCCTTTAGATTGTGTGTTTATGTGTTTGCTTGTACATCTGCATACTGTACTGTATGTGTTTGGTGGTGTGAAGGCAAGCGTGGATTCAGCCGCGTGTGGGAGAGAGAAAGAGAGAGAGTGAAAGAGAGCGTACACACTGACACACACAGTGCTCATAACCGCAGATGTGGTGACTTCATCAGAAAAAAATGTACCCCGTCCTATTGCTCCACTGGTGTTGATGGAGCTAGCTAAAATTAATGGCTGTTAATAATAAGACAAAACAGCAACTTCTCACTTGATATCAACATATTCTGCACTTGTGTTGGCTTCCAAACAGCATACTTTATCTCTTTAACAATAAGAGTGTTTTTGTTTGGCTTAGACACTTGTCAGTGTATAGCTTTGACTGGGTGTGTGTGTGTGTGTGTGTGTGTGTGTGTGTGTGCGTGTGTGCGTGTGTGTGTGTGCGTGCGTGCGTGCGTGTGTGTGCGCGTGTGCGTGCGTGCGTGTGTGTGTCTGTTTTGTCGGGGGTGTCGGTTGGTCTCTGAGAGATGGTCGCAGGTCGCCGAGTTCACCCAGGGTATAGGACTAATCTCAGTGGGGGTGGATTGGATGCAGGATAACTGAATCCTGTTGGGGCAGGCCACCTTCTCATTCTGCTCCAGGTGTTGGTTCCTCTTTTAGATTGACACATACTGACTGTTATGTTCACCAGCCTGTAAACAGTTTTATTCAGCCTAGTGCTATAAGATAAGAGCTAAGAGCTGTATGTTTTTTGTTTGGTAGATATACTTTTTTGGGGGAAAATATGTTAAGATTTAGATTTATTACAGTGTCAGAAAATGTAGAGAAGTAGTTTTTCCACAATTACCATAGTTTCTTGTCCACTTTAATCAGTTTTTATACATCTCTTAGTTTTTTAACCAATCTAAAATGTTTTTTACTACATGCAGATAGTTTTTTGTTGACCTTACGTGTCTGTTTTTCAAATCTCTTTGGTAAGAAAGAAAAAATAGCTCCAACAAGTGAAGTAACCATACTGTTACATATAAGTATCAACACAAGTGTGTTTTTGTTCTTCAAAGGGGAATCATTTGAAAGTCTAGCACAGCAAAAAGTTACAGTTCCTTACTTCAGCTCCTATTTTAGAAGCGCACAAATCCACCACCCTCTACATTTCTACAACTGACGCCATTTCACAGAAATTCCAGACAACTGGCGCCTGAGCTCTGCCTCCAAGAAGGACATGATGAATAGGACACACCCTTGGTATGCTAGTGAATGGTAGAATATATGGCACACTGCAGTGTTACAGCCTAGATTCATTACAGCCTCTCGTCCTAGCTCTTTTCAGTGTCGTTTTCTCTGCTTTTCTCCCCCTTGCGTTTCATGCTGCTCGCCTATTTTTAAAAGCTTGAATTTGAGTGAAATGCACTGAGGCACCAGTAAGGCGAGCTACAGCTCTTTCCAGCACTGGTTCCTGATCCACCTCTTTGTTGTGGTCTATGCATGCCTGCTCTAGTCACATGACTGCGTTTCTATGGCAACTCGGGTTTGAGTAATCATTTGCGTTACGACCTTTATTCCCTTGAGGAAAGGGGAGGGGGAGGTTAGACTGAGCCAGTAGAAAGAGGGAGCAAGAGGAAAGAGAAAAGACAGGCAGAAGGGGAGCGGCAGAGAGGCACAGGGAAGGAAAATAGGCAAAAACAACGGCTATAGAGGGAAAATGTTGCCCTTTCTTGCCTTTATATTTTGTATTTCATCTCTTACTCTTCGTACCGCACAACAACTTCTACCTTATCGTTTTCAGTAGTTGGAGAGAAAAACAGAAGCCTGCCACTAAACACTGGGTTGTGTTTCAGTTCAGTTTCACCATTATATCTTTTGTGTTGTGACTCACTCAGTGACTAGGGCAGGCGAATGAGTTTGGTTGGAGAGACAGCAGGCATGTATGTTTCATAAGGGCCTACACACACACACACACACACACACACACACACACACACACACACACACACACACACACACACACACACACACACACACACACACACACACAAACACACACACACAGCTCCCCTTCATTTCTTCTCAGAGGAAAAGCAGTACTGTGCCACATGTGCAAGTCTCAGCAGAAACAGATTCTGTATGTTCCTGTTTCTTGCTCTCCCGGCTGCGTTGTCATGGTTACCGAGCTAGTCCACCAAGGCATGCAGCTCCTCACACTTTTTCTCACTCTCTCGCTCTCTCTCCACCGTTGGGTGATTCAACCCATCAGTTGGGTTGTGTCATCTCCTAGATGGAGTTTCTAGCTCCCAAATCTCCTAAATGGAGTTTTTTAGTTTGGACCTGTATACCAATTGGAATCTAGTTTGAGAAAATTGAACAATTGTGTGTGTGGGTGGGTGGGGTAAAAGGGTGGGTTTTGTGAGTGTGTTTTATCAGCAGTGGGGGGAACCATCATTTACAGGAGGTTGACTCAACTAGGGGGCTGGTGATAGACACTATGGGGGTTGTGTGGTGGTGGTGGAGGTGGTGGTGCTGGCTGCTTCCAGGTGCCTGTGACTGGGGCTGAATATGAATGAGGGGCCCCGGTTCTCCAGAGATGGCGACTGGGGAGAGAGCTGCTAAAACCAGAGACCAGTGGAGCCTGGCTGGTTGAGAGGCCCCCACAAGCTGCTGACAGGAGCTGGAGCTAGCCATCACGTTAATTAACGTTTTTACTCTAGCAGCGGCAAATAGGGGGAGTGGGTTAGAGAGGGATGTGGGGGTGGTATATGACTCATAGACACAGTATGGTTTATTCATGATGGAGGAAGGGGATGTGTGTGTGTGTGTGTGTGTGTGTGTGTGTGTGTGTGTGTGTGTGTGTGTGTGTGTGTGTGTGAGAGAGAGAGAGAGAGAGAGAGAGAAACAGACATTTGATTTGCGCACAGTTCTCTGTGTGTGTGTGTGTGTGTGTGTGTGTGTGTGTGTGTGTGTGTGTGTGTGTGTGTGTGTGTGTGTGTGTGTGTGTGTGTGTGTTGCCTTAGTAGATCACTGATTGGCAGCAAGCCAAGATATTATTATGTCTTGAACATAATATCAGGCATTCATGGTTAATTTTCATTTTTTTGTTGTTTTTTTTCCTCCATAATTCAATGATCTAAAATTAATTCCTTTTATTTGAAACTAAATCTTTCCTGTGATTTTGTGATACATACATGTTACAGGAAATTTTTCACAACACATGGTAAGATAAAGATAATGCGAGCCACAGGCTAGGAGCCGATACATTTATTTCTGTTTCTACTGTTAGCGAGACATTATTGATCACAGGCTTTTGAGGCCTGTCTGGGAAGCATCACACTGATGAAATGGGTTAAGGGTGCCTCTCTCATAGGTGACCTGACCTTGTCTCCTCTGCCTCAGCCCCTGACAGTGATCCTCGCCCCCTGGAGGGATGCAAGGGATCAATAGATTGGTCTTTTACCCACACCAATCACCTAGGACTCCATATCCAGGTCGAGCAGAGCTGAGAAGAAGAGCTGCTGCGATATATGGAACATTCCAGAAGAAGCATCTCCTCCTCAGTCTGTTACCTTGCTTCATGCCAGAGCAGGGATACGAGGGCTTGTGTGTTTGTATGTGTACATGTGTATGTGTGTGTATAAGAGGGTGTAAGGGGGGGTAACATTACAGCTATGCTATTGTCTAATTGTCTCCTCTTATCATTAGTGACAACCATGACCTCTGTTATTGGCATATCTGCATTCTGCCTGCACTGCAGAGCCTCCACCACACTACTCGCAGCGTTTTCTCTCCCAAGAGCGGCAAGGCCCATGCCTCATAAATACAAACACAATCTCTCCTACACCTCCTGACTGCAGGACAGGACTCCACACATATCTGCCCGTGGAGCGCAGCCCATTTGCATACATATTAAAGTGACGCCTCAGAAAAAAGGAAGAGAGAGAAAGAGGGGGGAAGAGGGAAGGAGAGGAGGGGGAAGAGAGAGAGCGGGTATATGCAAACAAGGCTTTCATCTAATATGCAAGAACCGGCATTGCTCTGGCATAAATCTGCATCTGAGCTCAGGCAAAGAGAGCGGAGCCCATTTGACAGTAAATGGGCTGGGGATGGCTGTCAGATGCACAGGGGAACACTGTGTTACCTCACAGAGAACAGGGGCGATTGATCAGTATAGCATGTCACATATAGCAAGAACTATAAGGTACCAATAGTACATGCTAAGTAAAACCTGTGGCTGGAATTAGAGGAGAAAAAAAATGAGTGATAGATGATAGAATATGTTCAGAAAATATGGAATGCTGTAAGGAATAGTTCAACATTTTGGGCAATACGCTTGTTTGAAGTTTGGTTTTTACATGGATAAAACAAACAATATAACTTGTTAATTAGTGAATTTTAGAGGTGCTGGTAGGAACAATTTGTTGCCTTTGAACAGAGCTAGCTATTTCTCCTTGTTTACAGTCCTTATGCCAAGCTAAGCTAACCAGCTGCTGGCTCCAGTATCCTATTTACCATGCAAACATAGGAGTGGTATTTATTTTCTCAGTTCAATCTTGCCAAGAAAGCAACAAAAAATTTCCCAGCCTAACTACAAAATGTTAGCTTGCTAGCTCGCCATACTAAAACTAACGTATAAGGTATATAGTAATAAACTAAGGTAAAAACCTTATCCCCACTAAACATAAGCATGTTAGCATTGTAGCTGCTAGCATTTTAGCACGCAGATGTTAAATAGCACTGTAGAGCCACAAAGAACTGCAAGCATGGCTGTAGGCTCGTAGGCTGCGTTCAAACCAAATTTCACTCTGCATGAAAAAAATGCAGTCCTTCTCATTCATTTGAATGTAGGAATTGTAATGATGCAGCAGATGGGACATTGAGGAGCGGTCGTCCAAAATGACGCTGCATTGTGTGTCAAAAAAAGTTGAATCTGGTCCAGCTTTTCCTGCTACGCAATGTGACATCATCAGGCAAGGTGCTGCGTTGGCCAATCACATACATGCAGGCGCACATCCCTGGTGGATTACCTTATAACGTGAACGCTGTATTTCTGCCGTTTACCTTAAGATAACACAGTTACCGCCATGAAAACTTCCCAGAGTTGTAAAATCCTGTCTGTTAGTGTTACAAACCACTGTGCTGTGTTTTTGCGTCTAATAAGCTTTTAAACACATAAATCCGTTCCTCCAACTGGACTTCACAGATCTTTTTTTCATTGTCTTACTGGTATATGAAACGGCATGCCCCCACAAACACACCCCCACTGTGCTGTTTAAAGCTGGGCTTTTTCATTGTGAACACGTCTTTCGTCTTGTTCTACCTTTGGACACAGCCAGGCTAGCTGTTTTCCCGTTTCTAGTCTTATGCTAAGCTAAGCTAACGGTCTGTTTGCTACTGCTACATATTTATCACACAGACATTTGAGTGTTGTAAATCCTTTCATCTAACTTTTTGCAAGATAGCAAAAAAAAAAGAAAGAAAAAAATATTTACTAAAATGTCAAACTGTCCTTGTACCGTAACTTTGCTGTGTGATCCAATGAACTTGTCCTGAAGAGTATGTATTGTACCTGTAACAGACAGATGTTTTGCACCACTAGAACATTTTTGGTACAAGCAAACGTGGAGCACATGATGGCAGTGCTAAAGCAAAAAAAAAGTGCAGTTGTGAAACTTTACTTTCTGTCTTCAGAAACTGGAGTACTGCCACGAGCTCTGGGTTTCCCCTAACTCTTTGAGTATTTCATGTTGGACACCCTTGAACTCCCTTTCCTGTTTTCCTGCCCAAGCATGTCACATTGAAGCACGCCATTCTGTCTGTACAGGTGATCTTACGCACAGGAAATGGAAACTCTGAATGTGCGGGTGCTGTGTATACGTGTGTGCGGATGCAGTGTTTGTGCGTGCGTGTGAGAGCGTTGGAATAGTGTGTTTGTTTGTGTGTGTGTGTGTGTGTGTGTGTGTGTGTGTGTGTGTGGGGGGGGGGCGCTGAAACAGGATATGTTGGGAATAACACAAAGCACAAAAAGTGTCACATGATCTGAAACACAGGGTAGATTTATTTGGCTTCAGAAAGAATCTGTTGCATGTGGTTTGGAGGAGAGAATGTTTTCCTTCTTTGCTCTCAGTGTGCTCAGACACAACACATGGAAACATTTTCTGAGAGGCCATGGGTCTGT
Organism: Xiphias gladius; assembly: GCF_016859285.1. Lineage (NCBI taxonomy): Eukaryota > Metazoa > Chordata > Actinopteri > Istiophoriformes > Xiphiidae > Xiphias > Xiphias gladius. The sequence goes on along the minus strand of NC_053418.1, from coordinate 21,840,808 downwards.
GAAAGAAAAAAAAAAAAAAAACTCCAGACATTTTATTTCTTCTCCCTCTTTTCATAGCTTTTTGGGTCCTTTTTTTTCAAACTGATTGAATTACATACATCTGCTTGCCACATGTAGAAATATCTCTCTAATGAATATATGTGATGCACTCAGGCATTGTGACGTGCAATTAGTAGATATGTTAATACTTTATTTTGGTGAGAATTAACTGTTAGGGTGGTTTACCAAGTGTTGGGCTCTTCACTGACTGCGGCGGGGATATATCAATGAACATCCTATTTACAGCCTCTGTTTCAGTCTGTAATAAATACACCTCCACTCACATGAGACAGTTGCATGTCTGCTCTATTGTCTGCCATAAATATGCTGGAAGGGTTGGTTAAATATTGATAACACCAATTTTCTGCACCCCCCAAAAACCTTCCCCACACACCCTCTCTCCATCAGCACCACACACACAAACACGTACGCAGACACACATCACACACACATACCAAACCCCTCCTTCTTTCTCTCCTTCTATCTGGTGGTTATTTCACCCTCACAGTAACCTTGCTTATGCATATTGCATATGTAAATAAAGCACCCCGCCTCTGAAGTAATTGTGTGCATCTTCTACAGAGCTGCATATCTCAGCTCTGTGTTTAAGAGGACACACTATGGAAAGACCGAATTCTCTTTGTTTAGCGGGTATTCTTTTCTGTTTGGACTCAGCCACAAACTCAAGAACTGTAGTTTCATTGATAAGAAAAGCACTGCAAGTACAATCTTCCATCTCTCTGTTTCAGTTTTTTAGTAAGGAAGGAGTTATGAGTTATGGGCGGGGCTGACTTCCTTGCCCAGAATTTCTGGAAGATTATACTTACTCATTTATTAACACAAAGATTCTGAAGTAACTATGATATTTCATTTTTAGGATGAATACTAATGTGGAAAAATAGTTTAAATGTAAAAAGGGTAAGCTGAGAGCAGCTATGTAAATATGTTAATATAAATTTCTGAAATCATTTCAGCTTTCAACACACAGCTCAGTTATTTAACAGTGAATTATCGGATGGAATTGTTGTCTGTGTCAAAGTTGCAGTGAATTTTTTTTTTTTTCAAAAACTTTGAACTTATGTGTTTTTAAAAAAAGTTGGGTTTTCTCTTCTCTTTTCTCAAAACAAAATGTCTGAATATAGTAAGTCTTTGTTACATAGATTATTTTCTTTGTTTATCAAAAATGCACAGCAAAATTTTCCATTGGAATCTGGAGCAGAACTAATCTCAGGGTCAGCCGACAACAAGATGCTCTGATAAAATTCAGATACAAATTCAGATAGGGATCAACAACATATTAATCCATCAAGTGAAACACTGCACTATAATATACTACAATGATACTGTATGCAATGAGCAGAAAAATTGTAAAATCTGTGCAATGTAATGTGTAGAGTAGTGTAGAGTAATGCCTAACTTACTTTCAGTTTTTGCTGAGATTTATACGTTAGTGGTTTTAGTGTGTTAACTCAGCTCTTTGGTAGGATTTGAGTCTGAAACTACATTGTATAGAAGCTGTTTCTTAGATTTTGACCACATCATTTAGAAATCTATAAGAAAAAAAAAAAGAAATCAGACACATGCTAGAATGTAATGAAGATGCTCCACAAACTACAGCCTCAAAAAACCAACAGCTTTCTGAGACAGTGTCAACAATTATCTAAAAAAATCACAACAGAAGTAGGATTTATTACATACTGGTAACTGTTGTATTGGATAACATTACAATATAAAAGGTAGTTTTGTGGTCGTTCTTACTACAACTATTATAAACTAAATCTAAATTGTACTATCCTGTACTCGTCATAAGAATAGAAATTGAATTACAGTCTTAGTTTCAGTTTCCTTCGGTCTCAGTAGTAATGGGATTGGAATGCGGCAGAATGGAGAGAAAATAAATAAATAAGATCATCATTTGGTTAGTCTCCCGTGCTTCTTTATCTGCAAACATCAGATTTTATACAGACACAATGTAAATAAAAGTTACTCACGTCTCTTTTCATTAAAGACATCGAAAATCAGAATTATTATGACCGTGAACTTTATAAAGATTAATACTACTAAATTAGATTTTCCCAAAAACATATTGATATTAATATTTAATGTGAAAAAGATCAAGATGAACTTGCATCCTTTTTGCTCTAAAGGTAACATATAACTCCCAACTCAGTATTTAGGTTTTTTTTTTTCTATTTATGTTGTTATAATAATTACAAAGGTGTTTTGTGATCTTTCTGAAAATCCCAGCAAGGAATTTCTGAACATCATAGTTTTGCCCTAAATGCCTCTTTCACTCTGTGACTATGTTGCTATGATGATACTCCACTATACCATATGCTATACCATACTGTACACTAAGCCATACTATACAGCATTAGACTTAGGTACCAAACTATATTCTCGGCTAATTGACTACCTGTACACTGATTACACTGAGGCAGTTCTAATAATCAAGAATCTTTGTTTCCTAATCTTTGGTTCTTTTTTAATAGTATGAAGTGGTTGTAGTATGGTAATACTATATAACAACATGAAGAAAAGCATGCATCCATCAGGTCAAGTTCCAAACACATCATTACATTTAGTCGCCATCAGCTTTAACATATACATTTGTTTCATTACTTTAGACATTTTTTTTTTTTACCAGAAGTTAAGTTTGTTCAATAACCTATACCGATGAAAATGCTGGATGAAATTAAACAAAATAATGACATACTACACTAATCTATGACGTACTGAGCTATACCATGATATACTATGCTACGCAATGCCACCATACTACCCCACGATGTACCATAAAACATGATGTCAATCTGCTTTCTGCTGTTTAAACTAAATTCCTGAGAGGGCACACATGTAAGACTCCAATTTACACTATTATCAGAGCACGATAACCGTAATAGTGGCTGTCCTCCTGATTCACCTATTTGGCAGGAAATCAAAGTCATATGCAGGTGTTCAGTATGATGTCAGCCATCTGTGTGTGTACACACAAACAGATGTGGGGCATGGATGACAGATAATCTCTCTCTAAAGAGCTTTTACCTCACACATCTGAGAGCCGTGACAATATTTCTATTATCAGAGGCAGTCCTTGTGATATCATTGTCAGGTTCAGACAGCACATTCATAATTTACTGTATGTGTGTATATGGACAATAAACCTATGTATGTGTAAGTGGGCATATTTAAATTGGCTTTTGGGGAATTATATGTGCTAGTTAGGTGAGTATACAGTCACAGTATACTTAAAGTAGTATATACTATATAAGTGTAGTTAGTGTAATATAGTATAGTATAGTACAGTATACTGGTATAGAATAATATGGTATTGAATAGCACTAAGACTACATTTCTTTTCTCTCTCCTCTCTGTTCTATCCTGTTCTGTTTTATTTGGGTGATTAGATTGAAGGTTTTTCTGCCTCTTGAGGAGGCTGCATTCAGAAGCTATGGCCCTGCTTCATGGAACAGTCATCCAGAGGAGCTGAGGAGAGTGGAAAATGTTAGCATTTTCAAATGTACAATCCAGATTTGCCTTTTTTGGTGTGCCTTTGCCCTGGTTCCTTGATTCTCCATTATTTCTGTTCTAGTTTTTCCTCCTAGTTTTAAACACTCAGTTACCAGTTTATTAGGTGCAACTAATAAGCCAAAACTAATGGAGTCTAATACAACAGCCTTGCAATACAGTAAATCCTCCTTTGTGATGGTTATAATATTCCGCTTTTGTTGAAACTGTTTTAGCCGATTAAACTGTATGGTTATTTTGGAGGCTGTAGTTTGTGGGGCTGTTGGGTTGTATTGCGCTGTGTTGACAGGTGTCTGTATTATTTTGTCCACCCCATGTATATCGACAGAAACATCTGTATATAACGGAAACACCTGTCTGTACAATGCTCTACAGCAGGGCTGTTGTATTAGACTGCATTAGTTTTAGCTTGGTGTACCTAATAAACTGCCAACTGAATCTATTGTGGTGCTGACATATTTCATTTATTCTTTCTGTCCTTTATGGCTCTGGTAAGCTGCTCGAATGACTTCTTTACTTACACAAAAAGAGCTCTATCAATAGGTTTGATATTCTATTCTGTTTTGTTCTATTATATTATTCTCAGCTATATTTTATTCCTTTCTATTACTCTCTGTTCTGTTCTATTCTGTTACTCTGCACTATATTGTACTTTATTCTATGACCATCTACTCTTTTCTATTCCCCTGTACTATAGCTGTTAGACTGTTTCTCTCTACTGTATTATATTCTGCCCCATTGTTATTACTGTCTACTATATTCTATTCTGTTCGTTTCTACTCCTCTCTTTCTTTCTCTTCCTCTCCACTAGATTCTATTCTATTCTACAGGGACAGTAAAGTCTAATGGTTTTGTCCGCACTGAGATTTAAAAAGCTCACAACACATTCAGTGAAATGCAGCATGCCCGCTCCTACGTGCATTCTGAATGAGGCTAGTAGTGATATTTGCGTATAACAGAAGCACCGCCTCCCTCCCATTGGACAATGTCTACGTGAGGGCGTGGCAAGGAAAGATGAGAGTTGCAAATCCATGCCCTTACTGGGAAGACATGGAGCGCTATGGACACAGTCTACACGAATCAAGTAGGAATCTCAACTAAAGACATAAATATTTCTCCAGTTAGGAAACAGACGATTTGAGAGACTGAGAGGAAAGAAAGGGTGGCCCGGTTGAGGATGGAGTGTGCATTTGACGCACAGAATCTGATCTCCATTTCTTTGAGGAAAATCCAAAGCTCCAGGACGCAGAGAGGAGGCATCAAGCTCCACAAGAACTTACTGGTAACGTACGTACTGAGAAACGCCAGGCAGTTTTATATGAGCAAAAACTTGTCGCAAACGCAGAGGACGCATCAGTATGAGGACGTAGCTGCGGTCCGCGAAAGGCAAGAATACCTTGAATTGACTGGGAGCTTCACGGAGTTGGCCGATGACTTCTACTGCAACTTTACTGGGGTTGAGTCGGACACTTGGCACTGCGGAGCGCACCAGCCCCACGGCCAGCCTGCAGAGGTGGCGCACCAAGACGCATCTGCCTGCGCAATGGTCTCACCAAATGACTCTGAGCTCATGGTGTCGGAAGCCTGTTGGAGTTGTGCAGACAAATCCTCCTGGGAGTTACCTATCCCAAACACACAAGCCAACCAAAAGACTGTCCTGGACTTGGACACGCATGTTGTGACTACTGTCACGAATGGATACTTCCACTCAGACTGTTGCGCGCAGCCAAAACAGCCGCAGGGCGCGCAGTGCTACACGAAAAAGCGAAAGATGGACACAAGTTATCATATTGTTGATCCAGAGTTTTATTTGCCAGACTTTGGGCCAGTGCCATGCAAAAGAATGAGGACTGATGATGAATCATATTCAGACTCGGACCAGTTGGACAGCACAAACATCTCCAACCTGATCTCAGTGTTGGGTCCAGGTGGACTATCTGAGTTTGTGAGTTGGCAGCAGACGGACCTTGAGCAAATATTCGCCGCTCAAACAATTTGTTTAAAACATACACTGTTGACAGGCAGCGGGTGGACCAGAGCAATCGAAGCATTTTGATTTGTATGATTGTTTTTCTTTGTATCGCTTTATTTTATTGCTTTCAAATAAACCATGACACGACTGCAATTCTCTCTCTCCTCTGTTATTGAAAAATGTTGATGAAATGTGATTATATAGAGCAGTCATATTCATCTCGGATTAATTTTGCACCTGAACATTTCCAGTGTCAATTGATATAATTTCTCCACACAGTATAGATTAATGGTACCCTTGCATTTAAATCTTATTTTCTGGTGATTCGTTGGAGGGTACTGGAGTCTGCCTTTGGGTTGTATTTCCTGAAGAAATGAGTTTGACGCTGTTTCTCTGGAAGGATGTTTGACGAGCTCCATCATGTGGCTAGTAAAGATCTGTGCAGCCTCATGCACCAGACCAACGCGGAATATCATTCTGTAAATGTATTATTTATAGCAGGACCTACTTTTATTAATCAATAAAACTAACATTAATTATAAACACTGATGTGTTGGCCTTAAATTGCAACGTCTGCTCCTGGTGAATTATATCGCTATATTCGTATTAAGTGTGCGCAAGAGTGGCTTTATCATAGATAGACTATACATCAATGGGGTTTATAGTGACCTTTTAATTAAAAAAAAAAAAAAAAAGGATATAATTTTGACATTCTTATTCAATATACTATATAATTTGTGACTGACACAATCAAAACTAACGAATATTAGTTTAGTAATGGTTTCTATCCATCACGGGAATCCATTATTTATTTTTCTAGTAAAAATGGAAATAATGAAAATAGGTTAGTACAATGAAATGAGGCAGCTTTTATTGCTGAAAGAATTTGCGTTGATTATTCTCAAACGGCAGTCACGAATGTACCAAACTCCACTTGGAAAAATAGGAATTTTAGTTGGGAGCTCGCGGTTGTCTTTGCTCGCTGGGTCCGAGGGGGGGCGGACAGCTGAGAATAGACAGTTTGTTTGTCCTTGAGACATGACTGCCCGGGGGTCTCTCATCTATATTACCGGGACAGTAAAAGACTTCACCTCGTCTGTCTGACAATATGTTGGGTGTTTTTGTCAGATCCGTGGTGAGTCCGTTCTTTTTACATGTATTTTCTTTTAGTGCGTGATAACGAACGCAGCAGCATTACGTTTAGTTTTACGGCATCAGACTGAGTGAAAGGGGTGGGGCGCTGTACAGGACAACAACAATGTGACAATATTAGGTTAAAATGTAACTCATGTTTCACCACTGTAGGCTGTCAAAACGCCCGGCATGCTATTTGTAATGGCTGAGTAATATTTTACATTGTTGTTCGCAGCCCCTCATTGTTTCATTTTGCATAACGCCAGCCTAGCATAGCCGATAGCCTAAGGTTAGGTTAATGCGCATGCTGCCAAACGGACATCGGAAAAAGCATCATAGTGGTCATTTTATCCGCGGCTTATTTCCCTTTCAGTGCTATCCTTCTTTTTATATTCTTTGTTGTGACATGTATTGTTAAAAACTTAAAAACTAAAAATGGAACACCCGGGGTCAGGATGTTTTTATTTTGAAAACCATTGCCGGAAGTTCTTTATTGTATTCCGAATTACTTGAAAGAACTGAAAATTCTGCCCATTAATGTGAAATATTTATATCACTGCTTCGAAATTCATGTGTATTCCCACTTATAAACACGCATGTTAAATCCGAGGGCATTCCGTCCAATTTTTTTTTCCAATCTTACCATCATTATATCAGATAATGACTAAATATTGTCATCCAATATATCATGTTAAAATGTAACTCGTGTTTCACCACTGTAGGCTGTCAAAATGCCCGGCATGCTATTTGTAATGGCAGAGTAATATTTTACAGCGTTGTTCGCGGCCCCTCATTGTTTTATTTTGCATAACGCCAGCCTAGCATAGCCGATAGCCTAAGGTTAGGTTAATGCGCATGCTGCCAAACGCACATCGGAAAAAGCATCATAGTGGTCATTTTATCCGCGGCTTATTTCCCTTTCAGTGCTATCCTTCTTTTTATATTCTTTGTTGTGACATATATTGTTAAAAACTTAAAAACTAAAAATGTAACACACGGTGGGCAGGATGTTTTTATTTTGAAAACCATTACCGGAAGTTGACTAAATATTGACAACCAGCAGTGAGCATGAGGGCACAGATAGATTTCTTGTTTTCATGTGTGTTTGCTTTAGCTGCCATTCCAAAGGTTCAACAGTGTCAAGCTTATATTTATAAACTGGCAGAGCCTACAGCAATGGGTCCATTGCTTGGTTGTTTTGGTGTCACATTTCACATATGAAATCATCTTACTATAAAGCATATGCTTTTGTAAATAATTAGGAATGCTGTCCACAGCACTGAATCCAGTTCTTACTTGAGACCATTTGCACTGAGTCATTTACTATTTGAGGCTTCGATTGCATACACTTAATACTCAACAACACGTTGACACCTGGATTTATGAGGCAGCATCAGTCACCTCTGTAGTCCAATTAATCTTCTGGTTCAACTAGTCAGTCCTCTGTAAGATTAAATGTCAGTAATTACACTTTTATATCAATGCAGTGAGCCATGTATTGACATGTAGTCCGTTACAATACTTGAGCAAAGAGTAGCTGTGATACTTTCCCTGTGTTATATTTTTCCAGTGTAATCTGTAATGAGAGAGGAGTTTATCAAATTTGTGTCTTTTAGCTCCGGCCAGGCGTGGTGAAGCCATGTCGCCTGGTCAGATCAGTAACACGGATCCAAGAAAGGACCATGGTGCACCAGGAGGGTTTACCTAAGTTGCCTGTGCCATCCTTGAAGCAGACATTTGAGCGCTACCTGGCCACTCTGGAGCCCATTGTCAGTGAGGAGGAGCTGGAAAACACCCGGCAGCTGGTGGAGGAGTTTCTCAAGGGTGGTGTTGGGGAAAGGCTGCAGAAAGGCCTGGAGCGACGGGCACGCAAGACAGACAACTGGGTAGATATTTAGTTGTATTTAGCATTTTTATGTAGCAGGGTGGACAAACTGAGGGTAAATTCGTCTTGACTTGCAAGTGCCTTGACTTGACTAAACAGACTAAAGCCTACTAGCTGCTGAGTCTGAATCAAGGTCCTTTGTAGTTAAATGCACTGGGACTGACTTTTCATTTTGCAGTGAGGTCTATATGGCAGGCCACTGGGGGGAGACATGAGAGTATTAGTCTGACTCTGCAAATTCATGCTTACTTTACAGTTTGATATTGTTGTACAACGAGTTAATGTGAAGTCTTTTTGAAAGAATGAATCTGGATCTGTTCTTGTATCAGACATCTATATGTCTGTATGGAGTAACAAATGCAAATATTATATCCTGCTATCTGTCTACTGCTGTGTTTGTGTAGCTGTCAGAGTGGTGGATGCAGTCAGCCTATCTAGAGTGCCGTATGCCGGTGGCAGTCTACACCAGTCCCGGGGTTCTCCTGCCGCGCATGCACTTCCACGATCGCCAAGGACAGATGAGGTGAGAAAGCAGGATCCTATATCTAGGACCAGCCAAAGTTGCCAAGCTCACAAAAAACAGAACAGCCGGCGCTTTTAATGTGTGCTGTCAATTTATAAAGTTGTTTCCAAAAGTGATGACCTTCTGTTGAACTACAGTATAAACAAACTCATATGAAGCTGGAATTTCAAGCTGACCTTTGAGCAGGCTTCCCTTCGCATGCTGGCTATTTAAAGCATTGCTCAGCTGTTTTTGACTACTGTGACCCATGGGATATGTAGTTAAGATGGTGGCCCCAGAGAAATACTCCAGTGAAGCCAGTGCTAGAGTTTTAGGTATGCAGGGTACAATAGACTCTTCTTTTGTCAGCTAGTTACACAATTTGAATGACATTTACTTATTAACGTCTCCGTTCAGAGTTGACAACTGATAATTGAATTTCGTGTTGTCTGTGCACTCCTTATATGCACTGTAGCTCGTGGATATATATGCAAAATAAATAGGACAACATCATATGGTTGACAGGAACACGATTATATCTCTAATGCAGATTTGCTGCCAAACTGATTGCAGGAGTTTTGGACTTCAAAAAAATGATTGACACGTAAGTTTGCCTGAAACTAATACAAATATCATACTGTTGTAACAGAGATCGCATTATTACCATTTCATGCAGTTGGTCTACAAAACAGCAAATGGATAATGTGAGGTGCTGTTTCACAGTGAGACCCTGCCTGTAGAGTACCTGAGTGGGAAGCCGCTGTGTATGGATCAGTATTACCAGATCTTGTCCTCCTGTCGTATCCCTGGTCCAAAGAGAGATACTGTTGTAAATCACGCCATCGGGAAAACACCTCCCTCCCACATCACTGTGGTCCACAACTTCCAGGTACTCTAGATGGCACTGCTGTTCTTCTCCTTCTTGTATCCTCAACATTTCAGCAAGACGTTACAACATAAACTCATTTTACAATGTCAGTATCACCGGTGCAGTGGCTAAAAAAATTCCGGCTCTGTGGCTAAATGACCCTGACCTGGCTTTTCCCCCCAGTTCTTTGTCTTGGATGTGTACAACAGCGATGGCACCCCACTAACTATTGACCAGATTTACATGCAGCTGGAGAAGATTTGGAACTCCTCTTTGCAGACTAACAAGGAGCCGATTGGCATCCTTACATCGCAGCACCGCAACACCTGGGGAAAAGCCTATAACAACCTGATTAAGGGTAAGCAGGGGAATAAAAACTTAATAAAAACCCTCAGTATCAGCTAGATGCATCTTCTAATTAGAAAGCGTATTTGAGAGAAAATGTGTTTAGATCTTTAAGGCCGTTTATTCATCCTCAGATAAGACGAATAAGGAGTCAGTCCGTGCCATCCAGAAAAGTATCTTCACAGTTTGTTTGGATGCCCCAATGCCACGCGTGTCAGATGAGCTGTACCAGAGCCGTGTGGCTGGCCAGATGCTACACGGAGGAGGAGCTCGCTGGAACAGCGGCAACCGTTGGTTTGACAAGACTTTACAGGTCACTTTGAGGAAAAAATGACTACATCTAAAATAATAAACAGGAATATGGCAATGTCGTAGAATTTGAATGCACTTGTAAATCTTCCTCAGTTCATTGTTGGCGAAGACGGCACATGTGGACTGGTGTATGAACATGCACCTGCTGAGGGTCCACCCATCGTGTTTCTCATTGATTACGTTGTTAAATGCATGTAAGTTTAATTCAGTTTTTAGATTAGCGTTTTGTCTGTTTTCAAATGAACTCAAATCGACTTATCGTTCCATATTTTTCTCAACAGGCAGAAAACTCAAATAGTCCGCTCCCCAATGGTTCCCCTGCCGATGCCTCAGAAACTGCGTTTTAACATTACACCTGAGGTCAAGAGAGACATTGAGAAAGCCAAACAAAATATGAACATGTATGTGGAATGCAGTCATGATTATTACTATTGTCTCAGCTTTGATTTTGTGTAAATAACAATTTTCTTTGTTTTACTAGAATGGTACATGACTTAGATGTGAAGGTGCTTATGTTTTCTCATTTTGGAAAAAATGTGCCAAAGCAACATAAGCTGAGCCCAGATGCTTTTGTGCAAATGGCTCTTCAACTTGCCTACTTCAGGTAAGAAATCCACTTTGGTAGTTGAAAATTACCCTGGACATAGACATTAAGTGCACTGCATCATATATCCCATGTGTTGTTTTTGAAATCCAGGATGTATAATACTTGCTGCTCTACGTATGAGAGTGCATCGTTACGAATGTTTAAATATGGGCGAACAGATGCAATCCATGCAACTACTGTAGACTCATTTAAATTTGTCCAGGCAATGCAAGACCCAGCTAAACAGGTACTGTTGAACAACTAGAGTTTCAGAATTAATGTACAATTTAAGGCATGTAAGCTCTCTGACTGAACAGTACTGTCAACAGAACACAGAGAGGCTGGCGCTGCTACAGAGGGCCATTCAGACACATAAGGACAACACGTACAATGTGAGAGCTTGACTTCATCAATATAAAAGTCATTGTGATTTTCCCTGAAACCATCTGATTAATATAAGTTCTGTACACTCCACTTCTTTTCTAGGCAATTCATGGACAAGCGATAGACAGACACCTCCTCGGGCTGAAGAGGCTGAGCATTGAAGACCTAACCTCCATGCCTGAGATATTCATGGATACTTCTTTTGCTGTGGCTCAGCATTATAATCTCTCCACCAGCCAGGTATATTTGCATCTGAGAAAATCCAGAATTTATTATATCTGAGCAAATTATTATGTGTCATCACATTTGTTTGTCTGAGTATTTGCCCTCATCTCTCTTCTTTCTCCGTGTCCAGGTTGGCTCCAAGACAGACTGTGTGATGTGCTTTGGTCCAATGGTGCCAGATGGCTACGGAGTGTGTTACAATCCCATGGATGAGCACATCAACATCGCCATCACAGCCTTCAACAGCGTTGAGGAGACAGACGCTGCCAAGTTTGCCCAGGCGGTAGAGGATGCTCTGTTGGACATGAGAGCTCTCCTGGAAGACACAGCTACAGTCAAGCAGTGACCCCACACTGGAGCCTGGCATGGTGTTTATGTCCCACTGGGCCGTATGGGAGCTTGAACTGAACCGTTGCCGGAGTCGCTGGCAGAGTGCCACGCTGGCAGAGACGCACAATGTACTGAGTGTGTTGGAGCTGAGGGGAAAACTGTTTTCAAAGGATTGTGGGAAGTGGAATGTGTGATGGTTAATGCACTCCCTCTGAGATGAGAAGCAATTCTCTATGATGGAAATTCTATATTTTATTATATGGTGTTATATGTATCTATAAACTTTACAGAACATAATTTGCTAAATGTAATAGTATAAATATTTTTTTTCTTTGTTCATACTTAACCAGTTTCTGCTGCAGTCTTCAGAATGACATTGTCCTCACTTGACTTAAAGATTTTGAGTGCTTTGGTTTGTTTATTATTTATTTCAGGTCAAAATAATTAACCAATAATTCTGAAAATCAAGTTTAAAAGGATCTTGTTTTCTACTCAGTCTTTCTACTGAACAGAATAGAATTAAATGGCTGTTAGAAAAACCTAAGTATTCTAAACTAAAGAAATGTTAAACATCTAAATCGAAACCTCCTCAAGATAGGTAATATTTAGTATCAAAGACTCATAAAGGAATATTCAGCTCTGAAGCTTCCTTGGGAATGCAGGTAGTCTCCATGAAATTCGATCTCAGCCATATTTCCAGAGGAGTGCCACAGAAACAGCTGTTGGCCTTTAAATACATTGGTCTTTAAGATTTCCATGTCCCGGATCTGAACAAGAAAAACAAGACAAAATATTGCAGCAGTTATTACACTTGCACTTTTTTCCTACCAAGTATGCAGCACGATGAAACATCAACATGAGTTAAAGAGCTTGTCTGCACCATAATGTATGTAGACTGGGAGTTGGTGGTGTTGAATACTAATCCTATGTGCAGCGCTTGGATTCTGATCTTCACCGAGGGAGGGGCATTGATGAGCACTCGACAGGTGTGGTTAGTGTTGGATGTTGTTGGGTTCTCAAAGGCACCGCTGGGGGAAAACAGCTGAATGTCACAATCTGTGGGGCGAAGACAAGGAATATTTCATCTTTGGTGAATGAATGGGGTAAACAAAATACATACGAACACGTGCTGTCAAATACTGTCCAATGCAATGAGTGTTTCATTTGTGAGGGTCAAACTGTTGAACATTTGTTGAAATTGTGTTAGACATGCTATAGTTTGTAGCATTAAAGCTTTATAATATTTTCATGTTCGCAATATGTATTGCCGGGCTTTTGTATTGATTTGCATTAGACTGTGCAAGTGCTCACACTGTTGCATATATTTTTCTAGATTTAGTTTTGAACCTTTGTGTTGCAAAAGGCTCCAACATCGGGCTAAATTTACTTCTAGATCCATTTCAAGTAGCAAGTAAAACATCCTCTTTCATAAATCATCATCCTATCTTTTGAGACTATAAACAGAATATCTTTTGGGCCTTAACAAAGTACAACTCTTTAGCCCAGCTCTGTACACAATGGCCATACACACTGTCTTACCCTGACGGTGGCTCCTCTTCATGTTTTTCTGTGACTTGTAGGTGAACACAATCCCATTCCCAGGGGTGAGCAGATTTTGACGAACCAGCAAGACGTTGGTTCTACTGGTCACTTCACTACTTGCTACCTGCGCACACTTCCTCAGGAATGCCAGTCGGTCAAAAAATGCCACATACTCCTCTGCAGGAACACATGCACAGAGTTACAGACATTTGGTGCAATAGCCATGGCATAGGAAGTACCATTCTTTATATGTTTTAAAAAAATAAAACATACTTTTTCTGCAGTTCAAGGAGCTAGATTCCACTCTAATGTGTATAACCTCATCAAGAGGTCGACCTATGGACACTGTGCAGCGGCTGGTTACATCTCTCAAATCCACTGTGCCAGATTCCTCCAGCAGTAGCTGTCCACATGCACCTGGAAAAGAGCACACACTGGTATGATAATCCTGCATCTGCCTTGACCCCTTACTGAAAATGGGTAAGGAGTCCAAGTGTTTATGCCTTTAGGGGTTGGGGTGCTGGTCTGTGGGATGGTGGTGGCCTCTGTTGGACTTGGGGGAAGATGGCCCATGCGGTGCTGTGGTGTATCTTTGTAGCTCAGAGTGGGGGACGGGAGGGGGTCGTCTGTGAGGTTAACCAGCATGACAGTCCGCGTTGCAGTGGTGATGTTAGAGGCCACATCTGATGGGGGCGACACATCTCTGCAGCCGCCCGTGTTGCAACCCTGGATGGTGATGGGTTTGGGCATGTGCATGCAAAGCAGAGGGCTGAGGGGCTCCGGCTTAGAGGGGCCGAGACAGGACACAGCTCTGGACTGGATCCCATATCCACAGGGTACTGAACACTGGAGAGGAACACAACACAGGAGGTAAGCTCAGGTCATACTGTCAGCAACATCATGCATAGGCAGCCATCAGTATTATATACCACAGAATAAAAGGTATTCAGGTAGACAGTGGACATGTGGAAAACTATCATAGTATTGGGGGTTATGTCTGGAGTTAAACGGGGGGGGGTTTAGAGTCCTCTTTGCTGAAGGTTAAAAACTGTTAAAGGGCCACACCAGTCTATCTCTAGTTTTGCATTACCTTTTGTCAGTGTTACATTATTATTGTATGGTAATGAAATTTAAGTGCAGACTAGTTTAAAAAGTGTGCACTGCATAACTTCATAATAATAATGGACAAAAATGAGTGTGGACTTGAAAGAGTCTGATAAATGATTTTCATACTGTATGGAAAAATAAATGAAGCCAGTGGATTTGTGAAATTGTAAAAAATAAAGTAGCACAGTTTACAGAATGGTTGAAAATGATGTAAAGTAGGTATAATTTGAAAAAAATTAGCTAAAACACTGGTATGAATGGTATGTATTACACACACATGAAAGTACAGAAATTGAATAATAGGAAAAATGCCAAGACTATTACCTCTACTATCATTAGAAATAATAATTTTTCTATTTTTACCAGTTTGTATTCATACTCTCATTTCTCTTTTTCCTCATTGTACTATTGCTAGTTCTTCATCTTATCTTGGGCTGCAACCGATGATTATTTTCGTGGTGGATTAATCTTACAATCATTTGCTTGATGAAATGATTCATCATTTGGAATATACGGCGTCTGAAAATAGTGAAAACGATCCACCACAATTTCCCAGATCCCAAGGTGCAGCCTTGTTTTGCGTGGCCAATGGTCCAAAACCCACAGATATTCAATTTAGAGTGATATAAAAAGCAGCAAGTCCCCATTGGAGTGGCCGGAACTGGAGAATAATTGACAAGTGATCTAAATGATTAATAGACTATCAAAGTTTTCTGTCAGTGGATTAATGGATAAATCAGTGTATCCTCTCAGCTTTTATCAGATCCAGTCTAATCAAATCTAATTTGATTTTCATATTCCTGTGAAATGTACCTGGCTCCATGGCTTCACCTCCCACCTGAAGGTGCAGACTTGCACCAGGCAGGGCACTGTGGTGGCCGGTTTGACAGCTGCATGGCAGTTTTCCTCTGGCACCACACTCTCCTTGCCGTGGACAAATTGGACACAAGACACAATCCTCTGAGCTACACCCAGGTCACAGGACACAGAGCAGGGTGACGTCCTGAATACCTTCCACCTGGACAAGTGACAGTGGTAGTGGGATCGCTTTTGCCTGTTCAGAGATTGACTTGGACCTGTGTGTGTGTGTGTGTGTGTGTGTGTGTGTTGTGTGTGTGCGCGTGTGTCCCTGTGTTTGCGGGTCATTTACCTTGCCGGGCAGCTATGGGTGTTACATGAAACCACTGCTGTGGGTTTGAGTAAGTCACTGCACTCCGAATCCTCCACAACCACCTCCTCCCCCTCTGCTTCCTGAGCACAGTACAGCACCCTGTTGGCCACCCCTCCTCCACATGTTACACTGCAGACTCCTTGCTTAGAGCGCCACCTGCTTGTTAAAAATATCTTACTGCTGTCATTTGTTGGATCCCTGTTTTAAACAACATAGCTACCTTTCTCTAAATTCATACATAGTGTACTACATACTACAGGAAAGTATGACACTTAGGTATCTCACATGGGTGGGCAGGGAGATGTGTTGCAGACCTCAGACTGAGGAGAGGGTTTTGTAGAAGCATCGCAGTGGAAGTCAGGCACCCCCAGTCTGGTCTGGTGGTCCACACAGGAAAACCACACCTGCAGGGTTCCTACATAAGCATCAGGCTTTGGTTGACCTTATCTGATGAAGACGTACTGCTTCTAAGTGAAGGTGAGTATATTTTTACACTTACCTTTGCCACAGGTCTTTGAGCACTGGCTGATAACAGGGCTCCACACATACACAGGAGCTTGTCTAGAGCGTGGCAGAAAACCAGGCTTTTGCATGGGCTGGTCCTGGTCAAGAAAACAATGTTTAGACATGCTTCACATTGTGAAACACAAATTTTAGTCATTTTCAACTTTACCTCTCCCTTAGATTGCCACCCAATGGGACAAACGTCTACCACACAGGGCACAAAATCAGATGGTTTGATCTGCTTTGAACAAAAGCTTTGATCCACTTCAACATCCTGACCAATTTCTGGCCGGACACATGAAACGACACGTTTCGCTTCTCCTGGCCCACACACTGCCGAGCATTCCCCTGGCTCTGAAACACGCCATCTGTGAAAACATGTGGGTTTTCACATACAAACTATTTATTTCACAAGTTCTAATACTGTTCGAACTGAGGTAGCAGGACAACATCTGAAACCATTCATATTCTGTGGTCAAAGGATGTTACGTGACCCATGCACACGGTATTTAATAAATACAACTCATGATCAGCACCTAATGTACAGTGTTGACTTTATACCTGGCAGGACAGTGTTGCAGGTTACATTTTTTGACAGCGTTTGGAGCTGAATCAGGTGGGCATTCTGAATCTGGAACCTGCACCACATCACCTCCATGTTTCTGAACACATCTTACAGGACGCACCTGCTCTCCTCCGCCACAGGAGGCACTACATGGCCCAAATTTCCCTGTATCCCACCTATAAAACAGTAGATTATTCACGTGTACCCATTTGTGCTGAACTGTAAGTGTAAGTCAGTCCAAAAGGAAAAACACAGAGATGAATATGAACCTAACCTGGGGGGACAGGGTGAGAGCTGACAGGTTGTCTGGAGTGGTACAGGTGGCGGAGGTGTTCCACAATTGTGTTCATCCAAACGGCTGTTTGTATCTTCATCTGCACAGACATATACATGCTTCTGTACACCTGTAAAAAAAATAATATGTGTAGAAAGAAAAACTAACTTTAAGAACACCTTCAATTAAATTATCCATGACTTTTCTTGAGTTCTTGGGCATTTTTTTTACATTTCAGATTTTACACTGTTGCATAGCTTTAATGTGAACATTTATAGCAAAGGGGGAAGTTTAAGACTTAATTGCAGTATTTTAAAAATTATTTGCATGGCTTTAAGTTGCAATTAAGGAGATTTACAAGGGACTAGCATGGATAAGGAAAATAAAATATACACATATATATATATATATATTAAACAAGTGTTTCATGTTATCACATTTTTTTTACTGTATGTGATCCTTCAGTTAATCAGTTCAGTGGACATTTCATGGCATTTTCCTACTGAAAACATCTGAGATCAGAACAATGACAAAATGAATTTGGCATATTCAACATGTAAGAGTGGTTACAACAGAAAGACATGGGTTATGGGACAAAAGCTCGCTCAAAAAGGTCATTACTGTTGCAAACTATTATGCAAAAGCCTCCTTCTGGGAACTCATTGGTGAAAGCCACTGGCTCCTGAAACAAAAATGGTTAGACTATAATGTGCAGTCTGTGAGTCTGTAAGGCCATCAGCCACAGAAATCATTTTATTAAGTTGGTTTTTCTTTTTATGCTTTTCAATATTACTCGTAATAACCAGCTACTTACCTGATCCACAGGATACAGAGCAGGGTGTTGTAAAGACAACCCATTTGCCTTTAGATGTGATGCCTGTCGAGTCACCGTTTCCAGTAGGTACATAAAACTGGTAACTAATGTTTGGATTTGTTTTCTCGCCATATTCTTTTCCATATTTGCGATAGACCTGCAAGGAGAAAAATCAGTGTAAAAGTTTCCATTCATAAAAAAAGAAATATATAAATATATAAATATATATATATATATATACATATATATATACATACATATATACATACACACACACACACACACACACACACACATGAAAGCTACAACCCTTTAGTTAACATTTCAAAAATTGTTTGTAGGTCACTGAGATCGTCTGTCCTGACCTGTATGTTTATCTCCTGTTGCAGCGGTCCAGGCAGCAGCAGCTCCTCCATTGCGGGTAAAAGGTCAGGGGTCAGGTGGAGGCGGTATTCTAGGCGGTTATCATCCAGTGGGGAGGGGTGGGTCATATTCAGTGCCATGCTGCCGGTTCCAGACACAATATACCGATCCCCAACCATTACAGCTGTAGACACAAATGCCAAAAACAACTCCCAGTTTTAGTCCTGTGACTCCTATTGTAGAAACATAAATATCTTGTAAAGTGATGACACTCACCCATGTGAGTGAAGAGAGGTGCCCTGTTTACAATATGAACCTGTGTGGCATTCACTGGCAGAGAGAGAAAGGTGGTATACTCTGAAACAGAAAGCACTGAATTGTAACTCAGGGAGGACAATACAGGAATTATTATTATTAATTAATCTATTGATTGTTTTTGCATTTAACTGGTTTAGCATTTAGTCTAAAAAATGTAAGAAAATAGTGACAAGTTCCATCATATGTTCCTTGATCACAAGAGGAAATCTTAAAATTGCAGCAAATTATCACATTTGACAAGCAGGAATCAGGGAGTGTGATACTTTCGCTTAATAAATCATCAAAATAGCTGTCAGTTCATGAATTCATGATATGTCACAAAATGTATTCAATAATTATACACTGGTGTTTTCTACCTCTGGCCTGACCAGCACTGTAGGAATCAGAGGTCAAACCGCAGGACGATCCATCTCCACCACATACCCCACACATATCCTTCACTTTCCCAGAGTGTAACACACCGTCACAGCCAAACAGCTGATCAGAGACAAACAGTGAATTTAAAAAGGTGTCGGACTGAGTGTAAAAAAAAAATGAGAAAGAGTAAAATTGCATCTGCTTTTCTGGGATGTTTAATCATCTGCACCTGGCACGTCCCTCTTAGACAAGCAGCTATAGAGCCAAAGGGAGCCGGACTGTCTGACCCACAGCGAGTCCCGTCCACAAACTGAGAGCCACGGCTCACTATGAAGTTTTCTCCAGCTGACTGGCACATATATCGGCACTGCTCATCCCCTGGTTTTGACAGGGACAGATTACAGAAGAAAATGCTAGAGATATAGTTTTATTCACTTTACACCTGGAAAAAATAAAGTTGTTCTTTAGGCCCACCTTGTGCAAAGCCTACAGCGGGGATCCATGTGTAGAAGGAGGCCGTGTTTGGTAGCAGGAAGAGAGGATGGAGGTCTGTCTGGGAACACTGCTCTTCCATGAAATCTAGCTGGGTGCGCTCACATGGCTACAGCAACACCAGTGGTAAAAGAAAAAAAAAAAAAAGCAACGATTTTGGAACTTTTCCAGCCTGATGATAGTGTTTGAAACCACCAATGACAGGCTTGCACCCAAAACCACTGCAGAGGCATTCATAACAGGACATTTCTCTTCATCTAAAATTGATTGTTCACGTTGACCCCAGCTCGTGGTCTCACTTTTAACTGACTTCTTTGCCTCCAATTATCTGAGTTCTCCAATCAATGCTCATATTTTTGGAGGCTTCTTGTGGGAGCACCGGCTGCGAACTACTAACAAAAAAATCATTAAAAAGTGGGACAATTCTTGGTACAATGATCGGCTAAGCAAACAGTATTGACCCGCTTTATGGGGGCCCACTGTAAACATAACTAGTCAGAACATACCTGCTGGTGACAAAGTTCAGCCTCAACATCCAGACCCCGGCAGTCATTCCCTCCGAAAGCAGGTCTGAAAATGATACATGACAGATATTTTACAAAATAACAAGTGTCGTCTAGAATGATGCTTGCATCATATTGTTACCTCGGGTTGTTGCATTGCCGTGTGCGGTGAGTGACTCCCCCACCACATGTCCGTGAACAGGGGGAGAACTCAGACCAGCTGGACCAGGAGCCATGCACCACCACAGAAGAGCTGAACTCATCTGGAGACACACAACGCCCCTTCAGACACCACTGCATAAAAAAAACAAACAAAAAAACAAAAAAACAAAAGACAAGAAATACACTTGTGCCTACTTTTGGTAAATAAAGACATAACTGATAGCACCAGAATTACTCACTGATCACAGAGCAGTACCTGATTTGGTGCACACTCTGTCCCGTCCAGCAGTGGAACCAGGAGACGTTTGCAGGAGCTGTCATCATCAGGGTTAATGTGACAGGACAGAACACGACAAGCTGGCTGATGGAAAAAGAAAACCACTATTATAACCATGACTAGAAATCCGGTAAGAATGTATATATTTGATGTGAAATGCCCCCTGGTGGTGCCAAGCTGCGATCACAGGTGACTTACCAGGTCAGGATTGGTGAAAGAGCAGGCTCTTGCAGTGCTACCAAAAGCTATACGACACTGGTCATCAACTCCGTAGTACAGACCAGGCTTCCAGTCTTGTAGGGAGCCCTCCATTGCAGGCAGGTCGTTTACACACTCAGCCTTCCCTTCACTGGGAACACCAACGCATGTGACATCTCACTCCTAAACTACTTACAGTATAAAGACTTAATGGGTTTTTCTATGCTTATGATGTTTTAAAGATTGTCAAATCAGGTGAAAACATTTCAGCGTGACTTATCGGTGCAATGCCCCTTCAACAGTGCCAGGTCTGCATGATGAATGAGAGACATTTTCATGCACAGCTGCTCTGAACAGGTTAGCCCACCTGAAAAATGTGAGCAGCTGCTGTCTGCTGCAGGGGGACCAGGTCAGATCCACACTGTTGTAGCCTCCATCAGAGGCCATCATGAACCCACTCCTGCTGCAGGCGTTTCCCACTCCATCATGGTTGATTCCAAAACTGGGTGAAATGAAGTATGGCATTACGCATGCTTAAAAGAAAGCGCTGCCTAATAAGTTTTTTACGTTGTAACGTGAATTTTAAAAGGGATTTTGGTACAATGTAATGTGTCTTGATCACTTCTTTGAATTTGTTTTACCTGTGGCCAATTTCGTGAGCAATGGTGATCCCCAGATCAAAGCCTGTGTCCTCTGTGATCACACAGCTCCATTCATTGGAGCAAGCCCCACCCAGCTGCGCTACTCCCCGAACCTGCTTGTTCCCATTAGGCAACACCAGGTCGTACCTGTTCGTGATGGAAGATATACAGTAAAACATGGCTTGTTCATCCATAAAGTATGAAACATCAACTTATAACACAGCGAGATACATGCAGCCAACAAACCTTGTAATGTACAACAACAGGTCAGCATGTAGTGGGTCGGTATCATTGGAGGGGTTTATCCTTCTGCCCCAGTCACACACACTTCTGAGAGATGAGGTGATGTTGGTAGACATTTGGATTTCTGGCTAGAAAAAGGAAGACAGTAGCAAGAGAGGAAAGACGCTGCTAAGAAGACCAAAAGAATGCACAATGGTCTTCTCTCCTTCCATCTTGGCTCTCTAATCTTCTATCCACCACATTTATACCTTCTATAGAATAATCGTATATTCCATAGTAGCAGAAATGTAAGATTATTCTACTTTTCCACACATTCAAAGTCTCTCTTGATAACAGAATTGGCTGAATATCAAAGTTACATGTACAGCTATTGAACTTTTGGATGACAGCGCTGAGATACCACGGTTAAAATCTGCTCAGTTCTAAATTGAATTCGAGTTGTAACAGGGAGCCTCTTACCTCTGGCTCCGACAGGATGATCATGCGGACCAGGTGCACCCGCATGTTGGCGCCCAGGGTCATGTCTCTCAACATCTCTGAGGCCTGGGTGGAAATTGCTATATATGTCAGTATATAATATATTTCAGGATGAGTGTAATGGGACTATGGTATTGCAGTGCACTCTCTAGAGCTGGGTATGGAAACACGTCAACATACAACATCTGAATGGATTTTTCACAAGAACTTGGTTTACCTTTTACTTTTCTTCATTATTTATTGACTATGCCTTCTTTAAGCCTCACGGTGCTGCAAATAGTGTTGGTTTAAGTTTGTTCCACTAGCTGTTCTCATACATTAGTTTTAAGGCACATAAATGGCAATCAATAGAACATGGGCTGGCCAGAAAACCGTCCTTTTACTGTATGTATTTGCGCAGACTTACAATATTGAGGTTGGTGAGGATGTATCTTTCTGTATCCTGCTTGTGGACCTGCTGGACATCAGGACCTACCACCACCAGCAGTTCCAGATGGGTGATATCAGACATCAGGGCTGACCGTCGCAGCCGCCCACTCTCTGTGAACAAAAAGAAGACACAGTAGAAACATGCACCAGAAATTTGCTTATGTATATAGCTACTGTTATTTAGTTAAACAGGTATAGGAAAGTCTTTTATATGTCAGCTGACCTTACAGTATAGGATGCATAAGATACTTCTGATAGTGTAATATATGAGTCTTCATACTGCCATAGGAACACATACCAGAGGCATCAGGAGAAGAATCAGGATAGGAAACTATATCTCTTTGACTGGAGGAGTGATGAAATAGCTTCTGGAGGGAACAAACAATAACACCATTTTTAGCTCCTTTAGAAACAGAGGCTTTAAACCTGTAACTAAATTTAGATCTGTGGCCCAAAATACTGAATGAAAATACAAAAATATTTTAAGGCTGTGGTTTTTTCAGGGTTATCATGTAAATCCACTGAAACACAGTTATGACTCTCAGCAGGTAGTCGGTTCCCACAGGAAGATAAACAGTTTAAAGTTGAAGAGTTCAATGTACTTTACAGAAGTCCCGAGCAGTGGAATCACTAACCGCTGGGATCCTGTTCACCCACAGCTTTCCACCTACCTCGTCCAATGGAGATCTCATTAGAGCGCTGAAGCCAGGCCGCAGTAACAGCAGACAGAGCAGAGTCATAAAAACCATGTTTCCCCTCTTCCTGTGCGTCTACCTGCTATGCTTTAGCGCTATGACAATATGTGATCCTTCTACTGAGGCAGGACAGAGCCCAGCCAAGGGGGTATGAGTAACATGTGTTTATGTAAACAGTAGGGACAAAGTTGATGAGTGACACACGTCATTTGCTGTTTTTTTCCAACTGTGGGACCAAGGGGACAGCTCTCATTGGTTGGGTGTTTTCTGTTCTTTATTTTAATGCTTTAACTAATTTGTGCATGCTTTATTTAGTAACCAAAATCCACCTTTTGGATGCTACCCATATTTTTTATTTAGGCCTTTCACAGCTGCAATCACTGCTGAATTAATCCCAATTATTTTAAATAATCTGAAGTGTTGTTTCTTGATGTCGCCAATAGAGGGCAGGCACAATCCTGGAAGAAACTGGGAGGGAGCTCACAGATTCCTCCACAAGTGTGTAACAAAATGTCATTCTCTATGTCTATGACAGATGAAAAAATTATCTAATGCTAAATTACCTATTTGGAAGATAGGAGATTCACACTGGAAACAATACAACAACTACGGTAAAGATAGAACTGCCATGCTTATTCCTCTGGGTCATGGCTATATTTATTTTCCTTTACTACTTAAACTGGGCCACATGAAAGACTTTTCTCTCTAGCTTCAACTATTTATAGTGAATTTTTTTTTTTAATAATTTGGCGGTAGGGAAATAATTTTAAATATATCCCTATGCTATGAGACCTAAAAATAGGGCCTATAGATTCCATCCTACTTCTAACACACTGCAGGTTTGTGCTGTTGATTCATCTTTATTGCTTTATTGCTTATGGGCAACCTTTTCTTCCTGCTATGATAATGACACAAATGTCCAGCAATAACAGGAATGTATTCCACCGTTTAGATAAACTCTAAAATGTTTTCACCATGCTGCAGAAAGTGCCCCCCCTCCTCTCCTGAGGGCGTATAGTTTATATCCATAAAGCTAGGATTCAAGCCCATCTGCCATTAGTCTGCCTGATATCTGCCGGTTGTCAGTCTGAATTAACAGCTGGGTGTCACAGGCATTACAACAGCATCGCTACTCCACTAAAACCTCAATGCCCTGCTGGATTTATCAAGCACGACTGTGATAAGTGTTGTTGGATCCTCATGCCCATGTCTGTTCAGAAGAGGGTAGGGATTGTATATTTATGACGTCCTAAATTATACATCTCCAGCCATATGGGATACTCAAGTGGGCACAACAGATGATGCCTCGGGAAAATGTTTTTTTTTTTTTGGTTGCATTTCCTGAAGAAGGAGGATGTTGTTCATGAAACGAAGTTGAACACTCAAAAGCAAAAAATCTCTGTTATTCTCTTAGACAGATACAGTCACATTTTTGTTGTTTTGTTTAACAGTATTTGATTGATAGAAAATGATTAAGGATGTTAATATCGGGAACTAGCATGGGAAGTGCAGGCCTGACAGACTGAACAATAAAATAATTGAATCTCTCGCCTTGACCATGATTTTTTTTATCGTGCAGCCTATCAATTGTTATTATAACCAGAGGGCCTTGGTTAAATCTAGCACTCCTTTCATGTCTGACTCACTGAAGCCACATTTCTTTTCAAAGTTTGACGTGTGACTATTTATAAAACTGCCAGAGAATGGATCAGATGTTGAATCAAAGTTACAGCCATACATAAAAATATCACCACCAAAAGGCCTCATAACGTCCGCTCTTCAAATATATGGGTGTTTCTGTCAATCGTTATGTGCTTTGTTTATGAGCGACTCTGTCTTCAAGTTGTATTGTAAGAAAATCTGTAAACTCCAAATTATTTCCTCCTGTCGATGGAGTTTTTCTGCTAATTAAGACAAATTTTGTGTTGATGGCCAACCCTGAGGTGATGACTTTCCAGCATGTAATGCAATACTCAGGGTGCTGACACTCCGTGGCACTACAAAATATACAGATATTTTCCAGGCAGTGGTTTCCTCCCAGTAGTCCCCCAGCTATTCTAGCATATGTCAGCATATCATAGGGATGTGAAGATGCTGCAGGGGCATTTAATGATGCCCCTGCAGCGTCCCCTGCACTGAGGATGACGATCATGGTGTGTGATTTCTGACGAATGGACAAATATCTGCATGTAATTACACAGTTTTCAGCACAAGTGCTTTTGTAGTAAGCGTTTGAATGATAGGAAGAAAAAGGAGAAATGACTGTCAGTAACTTCAGTAAATTCCATACTTTCTACTGTAACGGACTATAACATACTAAGCACAGAAGAATGGGAGTTGGATGCAATAGAAACATATTTTTGACGTCTCTAGAGACACTGTTTTCTGATACATAAGAGTGGGATAATCTAAGATGTGTTTCCCCTCTGACTTCTATAAGCAATACAGCTGTGACCAAAAAGGAATAGAAATTATGTCCTGAGGAAACGATGATTTAAAAAACACTAATATAAAAGTAAATTATATCAGAGAACAACTTTAATTGTTTCCCTTTCCATTCAAATGTAATCTAAGTTTAGCTCAGTTTACTCTCTGTCTTTGACTACCACCCACACTGTTAAAGATAAAATATGTTTCTAAAAAGAATCAAGCCTTTACTCAAAATCTGCCTGGTCTGATGAGAAATCCTCTAATGATTTACCCCATTTTACTCTGGCCTGGTTCTCCTGTGCCTTGTTCCCTCTATTCCTATGAGACAACTGTAACTGCAGTTGACTGCAATAAGGGACTGCAGGGAAGGGCACTGAATACTAAGCTGGCCAAGTCAGACAGCCTACATTTAGATCCAACCCTCCCATGAATGGGCAGAAAACTCCCATTGGGCTATAGAATGGTGGTGTAGCAGCTGTTAATGGTCAAATCCTATATATGAACATCTGTTGGCATGCTGCTGATGGGAGCTGATTTTAATATGCTGCAAATGAAAAGGTCTGACTGCAAAGTCTGGACTAAAGCATGAGCAGCATGAGTAACAAATATGAGCAACAAATGTGTTAAATTGAGACTTGTGGGAAAAATGACTCGTCCTTACATCATTCGTGTAGCCTAGTAAGCAATCAATACATGTGAAGACTGTAGAACATCAATCTTTTGCTTCAGACTAGTTTGAATTTCTGTCCTCCTGCCATAGCTAAAATGGCTGTACATCTGAAATTATTTTTCTCATTCCCATATTGCACTGGTTCTCAGATGGCATTGTGCTTTCCAAATCAGTAATTATAATAAGCTATGTTTGGAGAGACTTAACCTGAATTTTGCTGGTATGCTCTCTCAGTTTGACATCCCACTCTCAAGCTTTTAGTATTATTTTCTGGCCTCAGACTTACAAGATACCTGGCAATTTTTTTTGTGATATATTGGCTAAAGAAATAAATATCACAGCAAAATTTTGAAATAACTGAAAATTACTTAAAGGGGCACTCTTAAATCTAACTCATGAAGATAAGTTTACTTCTTATGTAGAGTTCTACTCAGCCTGTTAAAACAGTTGTATAATGTCTTGTGGTTCTGAATGAACTCTGAAGGGCAAATAACCCTGAAGATTTCATTAGACTTGAGACTTCAAGTTTTTAACAGAAACTCCACGTTAAGACCTCAGGGAGGGATTTTTGAAAGACATGAGCATTTGCTAGACAGAGTCAAACGAAAGATGGGAATTGTAGTGTTTTTGGAGCTTGGCCCATACTAAGGACTAAAAGTCAGGATATCTCAGCTTCTGCTGCATTCATTTTGACCATTCTTTGTGTCTATCTATAACTCTTATCACTTGCTAGTCCCCTTACTTAATTAAAGTGCAATATTAAATTGCTGGAGAGTCTCTTTAATACCTGCCAATAGGCTATAAACATAGACTTAATATTAGCTTTTATCATTCATAATTTTACAGTACTGTATTACATAATAATTATAGCTAACACACCATGTAAACAAATTGAGCAGATATACAGGCCTATAATGAGAGCAATTAAGCGTTTGAGATTAGGACCATTAATACAGCCCTTGCCACATAGCGTAATAATAATAGCCTAATTGGAAAAGAAGCTAGGCTTTAAATTGATCAAACAATTAATTGCATACGCTGTTGCAGTGATTAGCCAATAAAAATGTTAAGTACCTCCACTCATAACGTAATCGAAAACAAACTAGCTAGTCCCCATCGAAAAACTATCCTCGTCATTCGCTTGCTCGCAGTGTTAACTTGGCAGTACAACTGGGCATACAAGCCTCCTAAAAGTACCGTATCTGCCCTTATACTCTATCCCGATGCGAATGTGGCTCAAAAAGTGAGTCTGTGCAGACTAAGCCTTCACGGTGAAAGAAATGACACGTGTATATGCTCTTAAAGCAGACAAAGAGTTAGTGTATGACCAACGGTACCGCGACGTCAGTGTTTCTGGCACTGAGCAGTTGGTCGGTGCCAGCAGCAACGTCACTCCCTGACGGCGGCATCAGAGCAGCACAGTCGGCTATCCACGCAGCAGCGAGTCGCTCGCTCCGGAACCCGGCGGAGGAAGACAGCGCTGGACCGCGGCTCTATGCTTTGGGACCGACTCCCATGGACTGCGACTTTCCGCTTCTGTAGCTCAGGTAAACCCCGAGGACGCTTTACATGGAAAAGCTTCTGTTCATTTCAAAGTGTTTTTTTCTCTTTTTATTTAGTCAACTAGCTACAAGACAGCGTGGGTACCAAACGTTGCGAGTACAATGACTAGCAAGCCTCCCGCACTGTGGCTGTTGTACTGTAGCCATAACTGTGTGTTGCTATGGTACTGCCAGGCAACATCCCACCTGCTGCTGTTGCGACTAAATTCATTCCCCCTATGAACCAAAAAAGAAAGAAAAAAACAATATATGGAAACAAAGCGTACTTTCATATGTGTAAAGTCAGCCATTCATTTGTTATGAATTTGTATAGGCGTGTATTAGTTGTGTTGTTTTGTCCTAGCCACCAGTTTTCATAAGATTTGAATAGATTTAACGCTACAGTTAATTTTCTTGTCACTGAATTGTGGTAGTTTAAAATATAGTAATAACATATACTAGTCGTTGCACTTCCATTACCAACACTCTTGTCCATCCACATTGTGCCTTGCCTGTTGGCTACAGTCAGCAGCTTTGGCAGACAGTGGAAAGGTCGTTGTCTGTTTTTGAATGTTTTTCTAGTCAAGTGCTAATGCGTCTGTGGCTCTAGGTGACAACACAGTCCATTTTCCCTAAAACGTAGCAAATGCCTGTCATAGCCTTTGTAACCGCTCTCTCACTGTTTATTTTTATAATGTCTAAGGTAATACCCAAGACCGCAAAGCTTGAGCGAACACAAGATGGTGATTATCAGCGTGGCATCCCTCAGAAGGACATCACTGGCCATGGACACGAGGAACAGATGTTTGCAGTGAAGGTGCCTAGTACATACAGTAGTTTTCTATTCTGTGGCTCAGAGAGCTGCTCTGGTTAGGCATCAGCGCATGCCAGTGACAGGCCTGTGATACAAAGAAATTCCATTATCCCTCATCTCCTGTCTGCTTTGACAGAGAGGAGGAAATCACCATACCATGCTGTCGTGAGGCCAGGAAGGAGGGAGCATTATGAGTCAGAATGGAGGAGCAAAGAAAACTGTCACTCGTCAAATCCGCCAATAGGCTTGTTGGACAGCACACGCTTATTTTAAGAGCAAGACCAGATCCCTTTTTCGCTGTTCAGCTGGCATCTAAAACTGTTGAACTATGTAGAAACCTGGCTTCCTCTTGCATTCCATAAATAATTGCTGGAACCTTTTACTTTTTCTTAAACTGGTATTTCTGTATACATTCCATGGATTAGAGTTAATGCTTTGAGTGAGTGCAAAGTGCACTGGGGTTCATCCAAGGCAAGCTCTATTCATTGTATTTTAGTTTACACACCTCCTTATCTCAGCTGTCAAGAGGGAGGATTCTTTTCTACAGTAACTCACCCAGAGCAATGGAGATAGCGCTAGGAAAGGAGGGTTGGGAGGAGTGAGAAGAACAGAGAATGGCTGTGAGGGAGTGAGCATGCTTAACCCAGCCACTGAGTGACTCTTGTATCCAAGGACGAAGGTAGCAACGCATCCAAACGCCACTCATCGCCCACGGACTGCTGTGAAGAAATGAGGTGGACACATAGGCACTCGTATAGACTCAACAACCTGCCGGCCTCTCTTCACAGGGCCCCTGGGGTTTGACTCGTCTGTCTGGAGTGCCAGGGCTGATGACTGAGCAGATCATGACCAAAGCTAGAGCGAATCACACAGAACGATACAGTCATTTAGCTTGAATGGGAGTTGCCTTTTTTTTTTTTTTTTAAATCCAAACAAAAACAAAACAAAAGCTTGTTTCTCTTACTTCACCGGTGGCATTGCATCTAAACTGGCCTGCGTCTGTTGTATGTTTTTGGCAGAGGAGCAGACTGGAGAGGTGGTAGTAACAGGTGCTGCGTGCCAAGGTGGATTTGGAGGTGTGGAGGCGAGCCGAATATCATGGGTAAATCAAACAGCAAGCTCAAGCCAGAGGTGGTGGAGGAGTTGACAAGGAAAACCTACTGTGAGTACCTTCAGGTCTTTTTTTTTGGCTTGTCATCAGGAAGGAAATCCTGCACAAACTCTTTTCAGCATTACTGTATACAAATTTAAGAACATTCTGCCCTTGGTAAAAGAACATACAGCATGTGATAGGAATACCTAACATAAATTTTATTTCTGCAGTTTTCAAATCATGTTTCCACCCCCTGTGTTCCATACAGGCTTTACAGTAAATAGTCCTGCCTGTAGGGATGTATTGGAATTCCATACCAGTTTCTCATTATCGACAGAACAGAGCTACAACTAAATGTCAGCGGGGAATAAGCTTCCTGCTTGATTTAAATTTGCATTTAAATGTTGTGTAGCAAATTATAAGGCCTGGAAAAAGTTGTAATCAGCATCTTTAAATCACGCTGAAGGGATTTATGAATGTGGAAATGCTGAGTTTGTATCAGCTATCAAGTTTGGGGTTTTAGAGATTAAAATGTGGTTTTATACGCTCTTTATATGTAAATATTTTATAACATTATACACACACAGATAGCTTGATAAAATATAAAGAAACTACATTAATGCATTCATTGCCTTACATGCCATAATTATTAGTGGAATTCCTGCATAGTGACTCACAGAAATGGTGGGATCACAGGAGGGAATTACCCAAACCTGAGGCCTGGCCACAACATTGCATGTACATGGACAACTTATCAGGGAACTGCAGATTGACAGCTTTCACTTTTCTCACCTTGCTAGAGCTATCTTGTATGTTGATGATCTCCTGCTGAACAAAAAATGACCTCCCCCAGATTTCAATCAAATTTGAGCAGATATCACATTTGTAATTACCACAACAATATCTGCTCGGAAGAGACTATATTCATCATTTGTGAGTTATTTCTGGAGCATAGCATTATTATTATTATTTGAACAGCAGTGTGCAGGTGTGGGTGGGAGTTGACATCCATTGGCTGCTTAATGACAGTGTTATTTGTGTTGTGGGTCTCTCTACAGCAGAACCAAGAAAGGCTGTTGTGGCAGGAAATTGCTGTGGAGGAAGATAGGGCTTCGTGCTGGGCTGGGCTGCTTGCTGCTGTCCTTTACTCACTCCCTCTCTCTCTGTCTTTCTCTCTCTGTCTTTCTCTCGCTTTCTCTCTTACCCTTTCACCCTGTCTCTCTCGCTTATCCCCTAATTGCCCTCTTTGAGCAGGGAATGGAATAGTATAATTAGGATCTTATCTGGTTAGCATCGCTGAGAGGGGCACCAAGCTTTCTCTCCCAGCGTGATCACTCTCCCCTGTTCTGTTGTTGCTTGACTTGAGACTCTATCATTTCTGCTTTCCTTCATCCTGTTGGTTCTTTCTCTTGCTCTCCAGTGAAAAGCTTTGTCTGCCATTTTAGTCAACGCTTTCCTTTGGTTCTTGACAGATTTGGGACTTAGAAAATTTCTCTGAGCCTATGTGTCTATGTGTCTTTTTCTTTTTTGTTTCAGTGGTAGGGTGTTTTTTTCCCTGCATATAATGCCCTGTGTTTTGACCAGCAATCAACAAGGTCAGGCCAGAAATAAGTCCTGTTTAATTCAAAAGATTATCTATTGATGTCTGTCTTCTGCTTTGTTGTAGGCATCTTCTAAAGAAAATTCTATGACCGTGTAATTTAAATAGAACACTTTCATGGCCAAAGACAACATTAGGCCATGCAAAGGCTCTAGCCAGTGTTTTTCCTCTTCTTAGTGAAAGCTGTGGGAAATGGTTGCAGCCCCACCTTTACATTAGGGAGCTTAATTCAACCCAGAACTGCTCCTCTTAATGTCTTTTCTGGCATCACATGGAAAGACCAGCAGTCCTATTAAAATGTCTGCAGAATGTAGGCTAGGGCCATATAATAACATGATGATTTTGTAAGTTGTCAAAGCTATGAAGAGGCTCGTTGTGACAGACTGCAAGCTGGATGCGTTCTAGCAGACCCTGCAGGGACAACCAGTTGAGTGGGCCCTACACTCTCCTGCAGTTGGCTGATTGCATTATTGCCCATTGCCACTGACCGAGTTATGTAATAAATTTTATTAAATCAGAGCCATGGTAAATTGCCTCAATTTTTGACTACATTGACTTTTGAGGCCAATTTAATGGTAGCTTGGCTTGGCTGACATTATTGAGATTGACCCTGACATTTATTGCCCAGAAAAGGGTCACATGATGGGTTTCTTGGTGAAAAGGTGAGCAGAACAAATTGAGGCTGAGATGTATGTGGGTGAAGGCTACCTGAACTGGCCTCTTTATCGATAGCCTCTGTGTAATGCTGCTACAGCTCTGCAATAGTCTCATTATGGACTACTTTTTGTAAATCCCATGCTAAAGTGTTCACTAAAATCCTTTTTACCCTTGTCATAACAATATTTTTTGTCATCTGACCAGTCTCCCACAATGTGAGGATGTTGGTTAATCTTATGGAAAGTGAATTTCTAAGCCTGAAACTAATTGTTTACTTTGTTTCCCTGATTGTATACCTTTGTAGTAACCATGACTATGAGTTGCTCAAGGTTAACCATTACAGTAGAGGAAATTATCGATTAACTGGCTCCTTGTTGTATTTATAAGCCTCTTGCTTTGCCTCAGGCCTAACACAAGTGGTAGTAGATGGCATCTACCCTCAGACTTACAGCTACATGAATTTTAAAAGTCTCTCGCAAGGAACAGCCTGGTTAAACTAATGCTATTGATTTTTGGCCCTTCTTTTCATTAGTAGCCAAGGGCCGAAAATCTTCATCAGGGGCCCAGAGACTGAAAATTGCTTAGCTTACTTGAGAGAAAGTAAAGAGACAAGGGAAAGCCATCAGGGATTGGTTGATTAGACACTGGTAGATAATAGTGCTTGTCTGAGCATGATAACACATCCCGCCTCCTAAACTGTTCTCTTTCTTAAATCTGCGGCTGACCTTCAATCCCTCAGCCTTATTTGTCTTTTTGTGGCTCCCTGGGGTTTGCTCCCACTTCTCCTCTACTGTGCTGGCCAGGAGAATGATTATTCATCTCCTCAGACAGTATTCTAGAATTGATGAAATTTATACACAACTAAACATGGCCGGTTTCCAATAACTGCATGTTGATGCTGTTGAATATTTTTGGTCAGGTCAGAAGATATGCACAAGAAAGGATTGGGCCAGGATGATTAAGGATGCTTACTACCTGGCTCCTGTGTTGTATCTAACAACAAGCTACTTTTTTCTAGGACAACCAAAATTTTTCTCTAAACTAATATAACTCTTTATTTCTCTTACAGTTACAGAGAAAGAGGTACAGCAGTGGTAAGTGTGTGCATTCATTTTTAATGAGAATTTCCATTCCTGATGTGAGGCTAGTCAGTTATTTGCAATTGTGCATTTACTAGCAGAGCTCAGAGGAATCATGGGGTCTCATCTTGACCCACTTGCAAAAGCCACATTTATATATTCTGCCCAGGATTTGGTTTCTTGATTCCACAGGTAGTGTTTTTACAGTTGGTTTGGTAGTTGATTTGAAGCCATCTCCCTCACACCTCCCTGAAGACAGATGTGTTCTGAAAATAGAATGACTTTGAAGCCTTACGGATACGAAGTGACTTTGGAGGCTGATAACACTGATACAAGCATTTCCATGATGCATTCCTCAACAACCTTATTGCTCTATTTGCAAAAAGGGATGTCTGATAACAGAAGAATGGTGGGGGTGCAAGGTTGTTACACTCTCAGACACTTAATGACTACATGGCCAAGGAGCCTCCGCAAGGTTGCTGATTAGTAATCCTCCTTTCAGATTCTGTACCTATTAGTCAGTGTGACCTGCACAAGCATCATCTTGTAGAGGTCAAGCCGTTGTCTCTTCCAAGCCTGTACTCACATATATCAAAATGAAGCATATTTATGAAACAGAGATCTTAGGTCAGGACAAGTCACATTGGTGTGGTGAGAGTGATCATTACTGTTAAGGTGTGATTTTCTGAATGTTTTTCTGAAGGCACAATTTGATAGCCGCTGGCAAACGGATTAGAGACAATGCATCTTCATTACAGAGATGATTCAAGCATGAGCATTGTCATCACTTTTGTTTGCTGCATGCTGCTGTTGGGCTATTGTTTCTTTGGAAATGAAAAACAAAGAACAGTGTATGTCAGAAGAATGAGCACTGTAATAAAGTGATCACTCTTCCTTGTTCACACTTCAGTTCTTCTGCTCTGGTTTTGTATTTCACAACCTAATTCTGCATGCATGAAAAGAGCTGTGCCTCAATAGCTAGTCGATGTTCATGTGCCCTGTTAGGGAGTTTACAGGGGGAAGGAGCCAGGGCACATTCACAGCCACACAGCAGTAGAAGCAGCAGCATTACATATCACTGGGCATTGGCAGGTCCAGAGCCTCCAAGCTGGCCTGTCTCTGGGGCAGCATGAGTGCACTGGGGCGGAATACAACCCCCCCACCCCCACACACACACACACGCGCGCACACACATACCAACCCCACTTAAACCTCCACCCCTCGGCGGTGCAGCCAGCTAGCTCACCAACACTCTCCCTGTCTTTCACAGGAAAGCTTGCATGAGTCCTCACTTGAAGATCAGCAGCAATCAACACGGCTGAGTGTGAGGGATGAGAGGGAATTTTACCAGGGGAAATGCCAGATGGCGTGTAATTAGAGCAAAGGCACAGACACAGAAAAATTAGAAGGGTTAGATAAATGCCCATGTTGTGCATTAAATTTGTTCCTCTTTCTAATTCTCTTCTAAGGGAACATCATTAGTATGCCTGAGGCTCACCTGAAATCAATAACAAAATGCCATAGCGTAGTCATGTTCTTGCCATCTAGGCAGGTGCAAGAGACACATCCTGCACAACTCTTTAGCGAGCGACCATGGTAGATTCCAAGGAGAAGGAGCCAGTGCCAGTAATAAATACTTTATCTTCATGCTGGCTCCCCATTGGGGTCTAATGCACAATGTCATGTCTGCTATGTCCCGCAAGTACAGTGCGAAGTTGCATTACTATGCTACTTCAAGTACAGTCTGACCGTGTATGTGTCTTAGCACCAGTGTCACCAAGTCAGACATCTTGTGCATGATGTGTTTTTAGCAAATGAAGGTGATTCTGATTATGATTGATGAATAGCTGACACCGGGCAAACGTATAAACTGGTCATTTGCTTAATGTATCCGCTTTACCAATGTAAGTGTGTTTACTGCTTATGTAACTGCACTGGTCATATGTTAAATGTAGTAGTCAGCCTTATATGGGCAGTCCATGCCTTGTAAAGCAAATTCACGTGACTATCGACTGGCTGAAGAGGGAAAATATTATTTCAACAACAGTCATTTAGGCAAGCCTTTGATAAATCAAACCTCAAAGTGCATATTTAAGATTTTCATATTTAAGAAGTCTGATCGATTCAGAATTTTTGAGGTTGATATTTGAGAGTTTACAATTTATTTATATTTATAGTATATTTCCTATAACGTAACCAAAATGTTTTGATAAGAATCCCTAAAGATAAGATATTAAAGATATTGAGGGGACATTTTACAGCTGAAAGTTGTGAAAAACGTAACACTGAGAGCAAATATAACAGTTATTTTTAAAATTCACTGGAAATGAAATTACTGTTAATAACTATAACAGCAAACATACAACAAAAATGTACTAAATTTGCAATAAAAAGTTGTATATAAATATATATATATATATATATGCAACCTTTAAAACATAAACTATGCTGAATTATAATGAACATCAAATGAAATACAGTAGTGTATGACGTGGGCAAGCTTTTACGATGGATGTGAAATTTCCAGATGGAGCCGTCTGAAATCTGATGAATTGCTTCAAGTGATGTCAGTTGAGTCAGTGTCACTTGGGTCTGGCGACTACCAGTTGGAAAATGAATAAAATATGGGGGCATGGAGTTAGAAAGAAGTGGGCTCACCAGACCTCTTTAACCCACTCCTAATCTCTTTTTGAGGAAGGCGGTTTGAGGCTAAATCAGGGGTTATTAGCAAAACACACCCGATCCTTCAACAAAGCTGTTGGTGGTTGAGTTGCATTGTCGGTAATGTAGGTGCCAGGTTTTGACAAAGAAGAAGAATGCATTAAATCAAAAAAAGGATATTGTGAGTCCTACAATTTTTAGAGGAATGCAATGCTAATCTGATGGAATATTATTTTAGTTAACTACTCAATCATTTTCACATGTCATGTCCCTAAGGTGCTCTTAAAATTTTAACAGCTGATCACAAGAAAAGAAACCTTCAACAGGCACTCTTAGGCAAGGAACAAAGGGGTACTAAAGGGATATAGTATTGCACTCCCATTATATTTGAATGACTCATAAGAAACAGATATAAAAAAGTGGTCAAAATCAAAGCAGAAGAGGCCAAGATATCCTTTTAACCTTTTAGCCCCTACATTTCCCATAATGCATCTCAAGAGTGCCTTTTAATAGACTGCCCCTGCCTTCTAAATAACCACTTCTTTCAAACTCCATAACTCCAGTTAGAACGCAGGTTAATTTTTCAGATTTGTTAAAGCTTCTTCAGAGCCTTATTACCAAATAGTAGTTTAAAATTCAGCCTCACAGGGTCTTCATCAGGCTGTCTGGACCACATTATTTACGTGGTCTGTGATGTTAATTCAACTATATGGATTAATTTATCCTCCTGTCAATGTAAACAGGGCTACTGGAAAGCTTTTTGTCACCATTATTTATATGAACTCAAATGAAAAACTCTTTTCTGTACTGTAATTTCTGCCCCACATACACTCTGATATCAATATATCTCTAAGAAGCAGATATATAAACATTGGAATACAAATTTAATTTAGTTTGTTTGTCCATCCATCCATTAGCTATACCGCTTATCACTTGAGGGTTGCAGGGACCTCACTGGCAATTAAATTACTATTAACAACTATCTAAAACAGCACACATACAACAAAGATATATGAATTTAAATTGGAGTACCAAGTTAATTTAGTTTGTTTGTGATAAACTAAAATTTTCTGATATTTGACACACCTGAAATTACAGAATAGGAACAAAATAGACACTTCTTGTAAGATGCTTAGCTATCAAATAAAAGTAATTATAGTGCATGTTGAGATTTTTTCATTTCATTACATATTTTTGTTCACTGTGGCTGCACCTGTGACACCAAGAATTTGTGTCCCCTTCCAAAAGCAAATCAAACTGTGGGAATTTGAGTAAAAATACACTGTATAGATATATTCAGTTCAGGTTTTAGCATTAAACATTTCCTAGCGTGTAAATGGTTTATACCTAAACATGTACTTTATGTACAGTACACATATGAGCTCTAGAGTATGTTACACTATCATTCAGCACTTTATATTCATTGGTTTCCAGATATAATATTCCATAGTCACACATTAAAAATGACTAAAGAATTCAGGTGAAATGGGTCATTTTTGGATTATGATACGCATTGTGTGTTGTGCACTTTGAATACCAATTAAGTTGCATTTTGCATTATAGAGAGCTAGGCTTTCATTTTCCTGCATATCTCCAGATAATTCAAATGTGAGAATTACATGCTTCTGCTCTCTGCTCTCTTCTGACTTTTCGGTGAACTTTTTCCCTGCTGCTCCTCAAAGCGTCTCTCCATCTCTCTGACTCTATGAAGCTGGCTTCATTATCTCCCAGCAAGATTAAAAGTAAAGAGTTTAACAGGAGTGAGGAGCCAGAGTGTCAGTCGACAAGATCTTTCCTGACCTTTATTCTTCATCAGAACACTCTCTCTGTGGCCTTAATTACAGCCTTGCGTTATTTTGAACAGAATAACTGAATCAGAGACGAGCATGCAGCACTCCCCTTGTTTGAGCTTGTGTGCTGTTTGCTGTTGATCAAGAGCAAAAGCTTTTTGCAATGCTTTTTATAACTAGAGAGGGTTATTATTTCCCTGCTATTTCCTCTTTACCCTACTTTTCATCTGGCATCTATTTTTGTAAAGGCTAACCTCCCTTCTGTGCTTTCTGACCCATAACAGTCTAGTTATACTATGAGGCTGCTGCATTTCTTTATGAAGATATACAAGGAAACTACCTACCTTTGAGTGGCTGTGCTTGAAATTGATTATGAAATGCTTCTATATTTAGCCTAATATAGATGTTAAGACACTCTCTAGATACGTCATTTCCTGGGGCAAGAGGAAGCTCTAAGCATTCGCTATCAGCTACACATATTATCAACAGAGGACTAGAGAGTAATTTGATTAGAGTTAACCACTTTGGGCTTGCTATTGGATTAAGGCGATTTTCTTATCTGTGAATGAGACAAATAGCTTTGCACTTTACCTTTTTGATTTAGAAGTGGGATATGGCTTCAGTCGATCATCACTGTTGTCCAGTCTTGTCTTGATTAGGTATTCTCATTACATTATAAATGATATGTTAACTCTTTAAATAATCTCTATCTCTGCTTTATGTTTCAGGTACAAAGGCTTCATTAAAGATTGTCCAAGTGGTCAGCTTGATGCTGTGGGCTTTCAGAAGATATATAAGCAGTTCTTTCCGTTCGGAGATCCCACAAAGTTTGCCTCCTTTGTCTTCAATGTTTTTGATGAAAATAAGGTTTGTATTCAGATTTATATGTTCTGTTGTCCAATTACAGGGCAGAACAAATATCTAGCTACCTTTGTTACTTCAGAATGACAGAGAAATAGTTTCGGACTGGCTGTTCGTCTGGGGTTGCTTCAAGATGAGGGAAGTTATGTTAAAAGTGACAGTGTTTGAGGGTAGAGCTAATCTAAGGGTCTTTATTCAGGTCAAGTCAGTTTGTGAGAACAGCAGTTCCTTACGTCTGGCCAGCCAGAGGTTGCACTGAATAAAAGGGCAACACTGTGTAGAAATCCACTGTTATTATTCCAGGGCCCTTTTTACTTTTTTATGAGAACCGCGGGCTCTCAGGTTTGTATACGAAAGGTCATTTATTCAAACCCTTTTTGAATGAAGGCTGTTTTTTTAGACGTTGAAATTTTAGTCAAAATATAAAGTATTAAGGATGTTACTTACAGTGGGATATTCAATGTTCAGTCTACTCAATGTACTCTGCAAATTATTTTATGTATATTGTGTAATGATTGCCCTATTTCTGTTCTTTGTGTTTTTTGTTTTTTTTAAACACTTCAATGTTAGTACAAATAGAATTCTGATATACTGGATTTTTACTGGAGGACCTTGATAACAAAACACTACAAGCAACTTTTGAAATCATTCTGAACATTATCAGTCAATATTATAGTCAATATATAATATGAATTTTTACTTTTTATTTATTTATTCTTTGAATGAAACTTTTGTCCTTGTTATGTAGAGACATCTTCTAAGGATTTGAGGAAAGGATGATAAAGCAAGTTTTAACAGGGCCAAACTATGATAATCTAAAATCATCTGAAGTAATCCACCTCATTGCAGTTGTACAAGAGTATTCAGTTTGTGTTTAGGAAGACAAACTGTGGATGAACAGCTCGTGGGATGTTGTTGAGCCCCTGGAGTTTTATTGACTTCAGTTAAGAGGCTGTGTGTCAGGAAGATCAGAAAACCCCTGTGTCTGATGTTTATCTATGACCTTCATTAGCGTTACGCACCCCATAGTTAGAGAATGCATTGATCTTAACAGTTTTTATGACTTATGTAATCAGCAATGCATGACTTCAGCATTGTCTGGCTGGTCAGATGTCTGGTAGAGATAAAGTTAGCCGACCCCAAGGCCATGAAACAAGAGCTGAGGCTGGACTCATAGTGGTTACAGGTAGGCAGCTGTTGTGGCAGAATGTGATGCAACTCAATTCTTGAGTGGCTCATGAGAATATGAATTGACCAAAGCCTGAAGGTTCCACTACTAGCCAATTTATATGCACCGCTTGTTGTCCACAAGTTGTTGTTTTTTTAAATTTGAATGTGGATAGCATTTTTTTAAAATACAGCGCCGTAGTTTGATTTGAGTAAGTCTCATGCAGATGATTGGGGCTGGAGGTCATAACTTGATGAGTTGGTCTGAATCATTGCCGTTTGAGCCACTTTGAGCTTTCATCTTATATTTGGTGACTATCAATGTTAGCAGGCATTTCTCTCCGCTGCACAAAGTGTGGCCTAACAGAAAAACACTGGATATCACAGTTTTGGGAGGTTAATTGGAAATTTTGAGCTTCAGTGGTAAGATTCAGTCCATGGGAGTCTAACAAAGCTGAGAGGAAGCATGTGTCACATTGGAATATTTTCTACCTTGTCAGACGTATTTATCTGCCAAGCCCGTTCATGATGTGGAATCCTTGGAAAAATGTGAAACATCTTCATCCCAAACATACAGTGGTTATATGTTTAGCTGCTGTAACTTTTAGACTTTGAGCCAGTGGCATCCATCTTACTAATGACCAGAGGTGACATATTTCTGCCTCAGGAGAGAGCCAGGTGCAGGGCAAAAAATAGCAGCTGACTTGGAGCAAACGTCTGTCCCCGTTCTCAGCAGAACACAGCAAGGACATCATGAAAGAACAGCAATGAGTTTGTGAAAGTACAGCTAAAGTAAGTGTGAAGTAAAATGCTCATCTTGTCTCTGGGCCATTTCCTCTCTCTCTTTCTTTCCCTTTTGTCACTCTGTAGGATGGACGCATCGAGTTCTCTGAGTTCATCCAGGCCTTGTCAGTGACTTCTCGGGGTACTCTAGATGAGAAGTTGAGATGTAAGATGATGCACCCTCCTCCCCTACTTTTTGACATTTTAATATCAGGACTTAGAATTAACTACCATGTATAGAGGACTGGTAGGTTACTAAAAAACAGCAAATAAAAGATTATTAGAAAGATACAGCAGACCTCTGCAAGCTGGGGGTCAGAACCAAGCCTTTTCTTGAAAATAGAACACCCTAGAAAAATTTCCTTAGCTGTAACCGTAACTTTTAAATCTATAACAAAGTATGATGATTATTTATATCCAGAGTTACCACTGTAGGCACTTGAACTGGGAATCCACCATGAAAGGCTGCTGTCTATCTCTACTCAGTTTTCATCATTTCCAAAGACATGAAACACTATGTGCTTTGTGATCTATGAAAATATATATTTTACTGTAATCTTTTGTTCTACGTTTTGAGGTGGCAGTTGCTTTCTGATCTCAGTATGAGTTCACCTACAAGAAATAGTTATGAATCTGTTCCTTGTTGCAGTAAAACCCATACATTTTAACATCTTTCCTCCACAGGGGCTTTTAAATTATATGACCTTGATAATGATGGCTACATTACTCGTGATGAGATGCTGAACATCGTAGATGCCATATATCAGATGGTGGTAAGTTTTATGAAACTACTTAAATTTAAACCTGTATTTTTTTTAATTGTGCAAAGTGTAATGATTTGATATCCTAGGGGAACACCGTGGAGCTGCCAGAGGAAGAAAACACACCAGAAAAGCGAGTGGACCGTATTTTCGCAATGATGGACAAGGTCAGAAGTTTAATGTTGAAATAAAAAGTTAAAAGACTGAATTGATAAAGACAACGATAATGCACTAGTTGCTGTACCATTTCATGTTACTTTCTAACGTTGCACATCAAACTTTGCCTAACACAGATACAAGTGCAGTAATGATTATTAGTTTACTATCAAGAGGACTGAATCTGCCTTTCTTGCCACCCTCAGGGCTTTGACATGGACACTGCTAAGTATAGAGCTGTTAGCTGTAGCCATCACAGCATCACTAACACTGCCTGCAGTCTATTAACATCGTACATAGTGTCCTCCACCACTAGTCCCCTGTGCTATGCCCACTTCCTCAGCCCCAAGACTCATCTTTAGTGAAAGATGGGACGCAGCCCACATGGGTGTGTTTGTCAGTCCACTACAGCCAAGATCAGCCCGTTCGTCTAGCTTTGCAGCACAGCAGCACTTAGGGATTAGTATTGGTAGAGAGTGGCTACCATCCAAGTGCACTGAACCAAAGATCAGTCCAACAGCGTTGACCAGAAGTAGCATGATTTAACTTGAGAGCCTCTTTTGCCCTCTTCTGGTCACTCTGTGTTAAAGCATTAACAGGCTCCATTTTCATTTTGTCTCATATTCTTCCTTCAGAATGCAGATGGGAAGCTGACTCTGCAGGAGTTTCAGGAGGGCTCAAAGGCAGACCCCTCTATTGTTCAGGCATTGTCACTCTATGATGGACTTGTGTAGGCATGTAAGGTGAGTGGGGTATTAATGAGCTAGTACCAGCATACTTCTGTGCTTGGGTGATTTTCAATCCCAGGTCATACTTCAACTCCAAGATAATACTGTGTAATTCTTATTTTATCCGAGCAAAAAATAAAAGAAAGGATATTCAGTCAGTGGGCTGAAACCAAAATGAAGAATCCACTTTCTGCTCTCAGTTTGTTCCTATGAATTATTCAAATGGCCCACTTGTTTGCTGGCAGTCAAATAGTCTTGCAGTGCTCAGTGAAGAGCGAGACAGCCCTCTCCACTCACTGCCTATTGTAATGCACCAGCCAATGCCAATTGTTGCTGACATCCTGCTCAGTGTTTTGTCAACTGTGAAGTGAGCTTGTGAAGACATATTTTGGTAATGCAGTAGCTCTGTTCAGCGGTTATCTTGCATGCTCTGAACACACCCAGGTATCGTGACACCACTCAATATCTTCTATTCAAATTGTAATCACTCTTACAACTTCTCAGATGGATCCAACTCAGCCTCCTCCTGCGCGTTACACGCCAATCCAGCACCATCACACCTGTAACAGGAGGAAGCCACATTTAACTTGCTCACCCAGAAGTGGGCTGCAAACTTTTGTCGCGCGGTCATGCGGCATCTGTGTCAAGTAGCTGTTCGTCTACATTTCCACTAAGGATTGCCTCCTCTGATGTGATGGATAATTCAAATATGTCAGCAAAACCCTCAGTCATTTATCTGTGCTTCTACAGCTATGTGGCACTGCGTACACCCTTGAGTGTTGTGGACTGTGTACGAGCATTTCAGCAAGCGCATTGTTGTGGTTCCCCCACGGACAGTCCAAGGAACTGAATTCCCTCGGAGATGTTAGTGTGCGTCTTGTTCACATACTGCAAAACGGGATACAAGAGATCCGCTCATAGGAACTGTGCCGCTGCCTCTTCACCACATGGAGAGACTCTAAACCTGGGAAGATCTGGAAAAATGTATTACAAGGCGGTAACATGAACACTAGCTTAAAGTTACAGAGCAGTATAGTTTATATTGTATAATGTAAATATAATGGTAATTTATTTTCTGCTTTGCTGAGTTTATGGGAATTTCCTCATAAATATGGAATGATGTTTTATTTTTATCAAAAGTGTTGAAATGTATTGCACTGTATTTTTCATCATCGTGGGATTTTTTTTCTCACATTCCCAAGTTTCCTTTTCCTGAGAGAACAGGGTTTTTATTTGAAGAAGGTGTTGAAGAAGTGGGGGTTTTTCTATGGATTATTTTACCATGTTTACAGTCTGTGCATCCTGTTGTGTTTTCACTTCCCGGTTGGCAGGAGCGTCTAGTGTCTGCAGCGTTGCACAGCCACATCCTGAATGACATGACAGGAGCAACCCAGCCAATTCTCTCAGCTTACATCTGAATTGAGGCTCATTATTTCTTTTGAGAGCATCATATCCCACCCTCAGCACACACAAAGCCCTGGTCATTGAGAGGCTCAAACAGACATCAATTCTGCTTGTAAAGCTTTTACGAGCTCTGTGGTTGCAATTGTCCACTTTGTATTTGTCCTGTGTGAGGCCAGAGCATGTGATGATGCCTTTTTTCATTGTTGGGTCATTTTAGTTAGAGCATTAAGATGTTTTATCAGCTTCACTGATTTTATGCCTTATGCAAATGATAATTTACTAAATGATAAATGTCATTTACCTGTTGATTAACAGTATAAGAGCACAGAATAAAATGCATTTAAGTGGCTAACTTTTACTGTTACTGTATTCTTAGTCTGGAATGGATAGAAAAATGTGTTTAATTTTGTATTGTATTTTTTTGGATAATTTAAGGAGCTGCTTTGTCGAATGACTGTTGCTCAAATGGTGGTTTGTAAGATGTTAAACTTCCTTAGTGATAATCACTTCTTAAGAAAATTGTCCAAAATTGCACACTTCTTATTGCATGGTATTTAAAATTTCAAGCACTATCAATCCAATATCGCACTGAGCCACTACATTAATACAAAACAATTTCATGACAAGCTGTAATGCCTCTTATGCTTTGAGATACCGAATCATACATGACAGCTTGCTCTGTGGTATAAGCCTGCACTGTATGGTTATATAATGAACAAGGAACTGCATAAAACTGTGATGTCTGATGGGTGGATTAATGAGGCTCAGTGGCTTCTGTTCAGAAGCTGCTGGGTCTGCCTGCCCACTGGGCCCACCCAGACCTGCTTTCTGTTTTCTTCTCATCAAGGACAGATGGAAGTGATATGAAGAGGAAGAGGTCAGAAGGCCCCAGAGCTTTGACCAGACTCTACTCTGTCCTTTGGGTACATCTTTGATTCATTTAGTATTTTATACAAGTTTCAAATGTAGCATCTGTTTGCTAAGTGCAGCAAAAGAAAAGAGAATCAAAACATTCTGGGCCCTTTACACTAGCTTTGGAAGAAGACACGGAATTATTTACATTCATAAGATCCGGGCCGGAGTCCTCTGTGAGGTCTGATCTCCTTAGACAAGGGTTGTCATAGCTAGATATCAAGTGTCTAAGAATACTGTTTGATGATCAATACCACATTTCTATGCAGATGAGCAACAAAGTAAAAAGGGACAGTGACATTTCTGTGTGGCACGTCCAGCTATTCCACCCATTCCTATGCCAAGGGGATATTTGTCAGGATGGGCTATGTATAAAATTAGATTGGGGTCAGCTGAAAACGATGGCTATTTATAAAAACGAGGCTGTTACTGAGACAATGTTCTCGCCATGTTCAAAACACAGAGTCCGGACTCCGTTGGTAATGGGCGTAGAACTGTTAAAGACCGCGTCTCTAGGGGCCCACCTCGATTGCGGAAAAGATCGAATTGAAGGGGGAATGTTGGATAGGTTT
This sequence comes from Xiphias gladius, assembly GCF_016859285.1. Classification (NCBI taxonomy): domain Eukaryota; kingdom Metazoa; phylum Chordata; class Actinopteri; order Istiophoriformes; family Xiphiidae; genus Xiphias; species Xiphias gladius. The sequence goes on along the minus strand of NC_053418.1, from coordinate 21,795,887 downwards.
AGAGCCTCGAAGTCACAGTGGGGTCAAGTTACACACACTCTCTCTCTCTAACACACACACACACACACACACACAAATCAGGTTTGGTCTCGGGAACTTTTTAATACCCATCTCCGCCCCCGTTTGAAGCGTCAGAGCACCAGCTCTCCTGGGGCTCTCCAACACAGAGCCAGTCCACACGCTGCTCCAAACTTTACGCACGGATGTGTTCCTCTGGAAGTATTTTACACTGGATTTTGATGTGTTTCAGCTGAGGCGTGTTCAAAATATCATTTCTACCGACTGGAAGTAGTCCCAGACTTGTTTGATCTAAACTTTTTAAAACTTTCTTCTACTTTTAACATTTTTATGTGATTCGTCTCATTCCATCAGGCAGATGCAGTAAATCTTTTAAGAAAAAAAAATGAGCGGTGCATTATTAAAGTGCCTAGTCCTGGCGCTCTGTATAAGCGCGCACAGGCTCTTGGCAGTCCCCCGGGTCGAGGAGCGTGATGGATCTGGTGACAGCGCATCGACCCTGGCCTTTGTGTTCGATGTTACTGGCTCCATGTACGACGATCTGAAACAGGTGATAGAGGGCGCCTCGCGGATCCTGGAGAAGACCCTGAGCCGGAGGACCAGACCCATCAAAAACTTTGTCCTGGTCCCCTTCCACGACCCAGGTACTGTTGTATGAAATGCGCTTGAAATAATCAGCCGCATACTAAACACGCTTCCATTTTTGTGACAGGCTTAGTTTTGAATTCTGATTTTGTGTGTGTGTGTGTGTGTGTGTGTGTGTGTGTGTGTGTGTGTGTGTGTGTGAATTATTGCACCTAATTACAATTTATCGCAGCATTTAACAATTCCAAAGCCAAAGCTGGGACTGGATGTCTGGAAGACCTGTGCAAAGCAGCAGGCCACAGCCTTACTTTCCGCATCCTTACAGACTCAACAGGACCGTGTTGTGTCGGTTAAATTGCCGTCATTTCATTTGAGTTTTCTGTAGCTGGCTTTTACATAGTGTTGTTTGAAAAGACCACAGAAACACCAAACTGCAACAAGTTGAAAGAACCTGCAGCACATGTAGTAACTCGAATCTGCTTCATTAGAATCGCACTCACATGGAGCAGCGCCTTGAACTCAAACTGATTCAAGACAATCAAGCCGGAATATGCGCGTTTATAGAATGAGGAGTCAGTGGTACAGGTAAGGGTCTTCAGCCCCCTGCATCTGTCCTTCTATATGGGAAAGCTGCAGCTTAAAAATAAGAGTGCTCTAATGGGGGAGGGTGTTTGAGCACTGATGAGAAGCATATGCTGTCTGCTTGTGTGTAATTACCCCCAATCACTACCCCCCCGCCCCCCCCGGCCCCACTCCTCCCTCTCCTCCATCCAAGCCTCCGGAAAACCCTCACAGACCTCAGTTTAGCCAGCCCGGGGGGATGGTGGGCTGCACTAACACCACACATTTTGTCTTGTGTTTAATGTTGCTCTGCCCTTGGGGACCTTGTAAACTTCCAAGATTGCAAAAAAGGCGCGGTGGCTGACAAAGAGGCGTGACGGTGCTGTCAGTGTTTTACAGGGGCCCGTGAGGAGGGCACAAGGACTTGAAGGCCTCCGCTGTTGGGAAATGGAACCGAGAGTCGGAAGAAGTTAGAAATGTCATCAGCTGACACATGTCTGCAAGTCCTGTATCATTAGTCTCACAAAGATACTTCAAAACGATTTTGACAGTGGGAATAACAAGCACAGACACAGAAATCGTGAGGCTCCACCCTACCTGTAATAACAAGAATGAAAAGCTTGTGATTACGCGCAGCAGTGTTCTCTAGCACAAACAATGTGTTCTCTGTGTTGGTTAATGTTTACTTTTCCATCGTCCAAGTAAGTGTCTCTGACGGGCTCTTACCCATCATGTCACCCAACAGAAGACGCTGACTGCAGCCGCAAAAAAATGATTGTCCTGTCATCATCCGATCTCTGGCCAGATTTCAGTTATTTGTGTAAAACAAAACCTTAACATTGTAATTTTGTTAGTGCATCAGTCTAGCCTGATAAATTAGGCTGTGGCTGATTAGGGATTCTGATGCGATGCTGTAGAGGCTTTTTTCTTTGTTTACAGAAACTGAACCGCTGAGAGGTAACAACTAAATCCTTTGTTCCTTTGTAAGTTTTTTCTTGAGTTTGAAGAAAACTCCAGACAAGCTGGACCTAAGCCCTTATTCTGTTGTGATGAATATTTTTAGGTAAACGCAGTTGTATAGCAACCACAAAACTGGTTATTGAACTGATTTGATTAGATTTTTTTCACTTTAAAAGTCTCTGTGTGGGAGCTTTGATGATATGCATTTCTAAACCCGCAGATATCGGCCCTGTGTCCATCACCACTGACCCAAAGAAGTTCCAGCAGGATCTGCAAGAGCTGTTTGTTCAGGTGGGGAAAAGGAGACATGGGATGATTATTCTATAAAACACGAACCACTGGATTGTTCGGCATTAATTCCGATTATCGCCATGTGGACTGCCCTTGCTTAAAGATAGCCTATGTAATGTTTACTGAACAGCAGCCATTGTGGCCACAAGGGACAATTATGTGACAATGGTAAAGATCATACCATTGTCACTGTAAAAATCATAAAGTCAGCAAACTGACTCAGGAATGTGTTACACTGTAATATCTGTAATAACTGCTGGTCATAGTTATTGAAAAAGGATGCACTGATTTTGCATATGAATACAACTTTTAATTTTTAGAAGGCACACTGTTTTATTTCTTCTTTCAAAAGTAACATAGTGTGGCTTTAATGAGTATTATGTTGTTCAAGCATTAAATCCGTCTGAATGAAGTTTAAAATTAGATATTTAGAGTTATTTTTTTCCAGCAGTATTTCATCATGTGTGATTCTGTCACCCAGGGCGGGGGCGACTGCCCCGAGATGAGTATAGGAGCCATAAAGAAAGCCCTGGAGGTTTCCCTGCCTGGATCCTTCATCTATGTTTTCACCGACGCCAGAGCCAAAGACTACCGCCTGAAAAGAGATGTTCTGCAGCTGGTGCAGCTCCGTCAATCACAGGTACAGTCCTAGAAAATATAGAAGGTTGTGAGGACCTCACAGATCAGGGCTAGAGACATACGTTGGCCTGTCATGTAATGCCAAATATCAGCGTCATTCATCACATATAGTATGATGGAGGGTCCTCCCTAAACATAGCTACAGAATGAAAAAATGGTACAAAAAACATGTCTGCAAGCATTTCTTAAGTCGTGTATAACTCTCTTTTATCTAAAGTTAGCAGGAAAATGGTTAGATCTAAAGCTTTTAAATACAAGTCCTGGCCAACAGAGTTTTGAGTAGCTTTGCATTTAGCACATGCTATAGTTCAAGGAATACAATGGCATGCTGTGAAAGATCTGCATTCCAATGAAGTTCCCAGATGCTCAGCTGAGCAGGGGAAAGTTTCTTCAAAGTTACTCAGTCTCAGTCCCTATGTGAAGCATGACAATGAGCATTAGCGTCACTTTGTAGCCAACTGAAAGTGAGTCCGTGGAAAGTAAACACTGAACAGCAGTAATCCTCTTAACTCTCCTGGCCCCTTCGTTCCCAGGTGGTGTTTGTGTTGACCGGGGACTGTGGGGACCGCTCTCAGCCTGGCTACAGGGTCTACGAGGAGATCGCTGCCACCTCCTCTGGACAAATCTTTCACCTGGACAAGCAGCAGGTCAACGAGGTGAGAGCGTAACAGAGTACATTGCAGTGCAATTGAGATCACTGCAATTACAAGAACGTTTGTATCACCAAATCTTTATTAATCCCCAAGGTGGAATTCAGTTGTGTGTAAGAATTTGAAAAGGGTGAAATTTCCTCATGATGGAGAGCAGCAGGAGCAGGAAAGACACAAACCCTGTTTGACCCACCGATGTAATAATAGCGATTTCATTCAGTGTAATCAAATGATTCCGAAGCTGATATTAAACTTCCTGTTCATATGATACGGGCGAGTGCCTCTTTTATAACGGAAGCAGCATGTAACAGAAGCCCGGTCTAAGAAGCCAAAGACAGCGGGGCTCACTTCCCAGGCAGACGTAAAAGAAGCCAGAGTTTCCTCTGGAAGAGACACTGGTATCCTGTGTGTCAACACAGGAGATGGTTGGGCAGCGCTGAGCGGGAGCCAACGGCTCTGTACACTGGTGGCCCACTGAACCTCTGAACTCAGATATGTCCGTGTACGTGTGTAAGTGTGTGTGTGCGGGTCTGTTTCCTGTCAAGTCATGCTTGAATGTAGCTAAACATACACAGTGCCTGTGTGTGTGGTAGCTCTGTTCATTATCACTCCATAATCCTGCCAGCTGTTTAAGGGAGTGTTTGAATGTCATTTTTCTGTTGCAGTATTAAGGGAATACTGCAACAGACCAAACTCAATCTAGTCCTCACACCTCAACCCCAGATGGCTTAGTGCTAAAGTATCCTAGAGTATTTTGACATGTTCTTAGTGTACTAACATGTGCATACTTAGAAACAAATTTTTTTTGGATTCACATTGAATTACTGCACGTCAGTCGTTTTTAGAACTGTGTGATTATATGTCTTCGGTGGTTTGCTTTTATCAAATTAATGCAAATCCTTTAATCCTTATAAACCTCAATAGTACTATAAATCTAACCAAAATATTCCCCCTTAATAGCAGTTTAATAAATTGCCGCCAAATCAAATATACAAAGTCCTTTTGTGGTCTCCAGGGGGAGAGTGGAGAGAAAACAGACTGCTTATTTTACTCTCTAATCCCAGGATATGATCTGTCATGGCTTCCCTCCTTCCAAGACAGCTGCCCAGTGGAGTTGGCTCCAAGGCCTCACACAACAGCTCATTGTCAGCTCTACGTATCGCACTCTTAATGCTCTTTAAATTTGACTGGATATTATGAATCAGAGAGTCTGCTAACAAGAGCGTTGACAAGAAAACCACCCTAATGTGCTGTTGGACTTGGACCGTGATCTGTGCTCGTCGTGGTGATGATGCTATCCTTAGTCATAGGTAGCCTGAAGTGCTGATAAAAAACACGGGCTGTGATGTTTTACCCTTCAGAAAATGCCTGCTGTGATGTCTGCTTGCCAACTGAAACATGTTTTTAAAGAAGCATGTAATGAAGATGCAGTTTTGCATCGAAGGATCTGGCCAGCTGTTGCATATTTCTCACCAAGCAATCTGCGCATACACTTAGCGTCTTGAAGGGTCATTTATAATAATGCCCTTATGGTTTCCTCATTATATGGATGCAGTCGTGAGTTAAGGGGCTGGTAACGGTTGTCAGACATATAATGAGACCCAGGTAACATTTATCTGCAGTTGCCTTCCTGAGTGCATTAAACAAAGGCATCATCTATGGTGTAGCTTCTTCTCTCAGATACAGGCCAATTGTGACAGGCAAAACTTCAGCAGGTGTGTCCAAACTCCCGCTGAGAAGGAGCAGGGGGTCCATCTGTGATCAATTTACACTAATAACCTTGATTTGTAGTGGGACATCTTCCTGAAAATGTCAACGGTTGCAGCGTTTAAACGTGGGCAAGAACTGAGCTGACCCCTGCCCACCGGGAGGTCTGGAGTCAAGCTGTTCGGCTTAACCACAGCACGGTCACGTATTCTTTCTGCAGGTATTGTACCTGGACGAGTGACGGGAATACAGCATCACCCCAGCCTTAGCTAACACTTTTTCTCTGGCCCATCTCTCATGCTTCTATGAATAGCAAAGGGGGGTCCTTCCTGTAACAGCCCTGTAAGCCTGTTCAACTGAGACACGCCAGATGAGGTTTCACAGGGCTTAAGATCCTCTGCATTCCCTGTGGTTTAGACAGGGAGTGGCAGCAGAACTCAGTTTGCTCCTAGAGACCTACCGTGGCCTGGACAGCTAGTTGTCCCATATCTTCTCTCCCCTTCCTTTTATCTGAGGTCTGAGGGCAGAGCTATGCCCACTTCATTCTGCTCTCTTGCATAAGTAGACATTATCTTGTTGCAGATGTAGCTCACTTCTTAGCAGTTTCCTGCTCTGCTGGTGATGGCTGCACATGTGGCAAACATTACAGCTGTTTCCAGTTGTAAAACGGCGAGAGGAACCAGCTGCTGTCAGCACCCAGCGGACCTGATAGACAAAAAGCAGAGGCCTGATAATTAAATTATCAAAGGCTTTCCTTGTTTCATTTTTTCGTAAATGTCTTAAAATGTGTTGCCATTGGCTCCATCTTCAAGAGCCCGCCGAAAAGGTGTTTTTAGTTTGTTTCATGGCAGACACAGTTCAGCCATAATGTCTTTCCATACGCGGTCAAAACAAATACTAGACAGCAGTTGCTTGTTAAGCATTTGAAAGATGGAAGACATTTGGTCCATTATGGCCACTGAAATGAGACTGTGAAATTTCAATGGCTTTTGCTTCTTCTGTTTTCATTTTAGAGAAAAAGAAAAGGAAAACTGTATTCTTAGTCAATACTTTGATAATGATAATACCCAGAGAGTAAAGCACCAGTCCACACTGAAATTCTATAGTGTCAGACATTACTCTGGAGAGCCACCAAGGTACAATACAGTCTAAGTTAGGATTGTTTTTGCCATTTTATACAATGAAATCGCCCACCATTATTTCATGATGACATAATGGTAGTGACACCATGATTTGTGTCACTATCCAACCTCATCTGGCTTCTCAAGCTTAACTGATTCCGTAGAAAAGTGGGAAACAGCCAGCCCTTTCTATCCATAACTGATCCTGCAATTAGCTAGGACTATACTGTGGAGTATAAAGTTTAAGTGTATTTCTAAAACAAAGGCACATCCCCCCAAATTCACTGCTGCTTTCTGTTCTGAGGAACAAGCCTTATGAATCATGAAAGCTGTGTTGAAGGAGGGGGACTGCTGCCTGACAGACTTCTACGGTGAGAGACACTCCTACGGGAATACATGCTTGAGAGTGCAGAAAAATGTATGTTATCAGTTTGACAGCTGAGCTGTTTCACTTTTCCTTTGTTTAGGCAAAATCCCTCTGAGAAATACTTTTGCGATGAAAGAATAGTCCAAAGACAAAGAGCAGCCTGCTGTTTGGGCAGGGAAAGGCGTGGCGGGGGCTTTCACTGAAAGACCACAACTGCATCCTTCCTGTCCTCTTCCTGTCTTTCTAAGTTGAGAGGGGTTCCATGAATGTTTGCGTTTGACAGGTCCCAGCATGATCCACTGACAAATGTGTTTTGGCCAGCATGACAGGTCGCTCTGTTACGGTTGTGTGATGGTGTTTTTCTCCCCCTGACAGGTTTTAAAGTGGGTTGAGGAGACAGTCCAGGCCATGAAGGTACACCTGCTGTCCTCCAACCATGACAGTGCCCAGGAGAACAAGTGGGAAGTGCCCTTTGACCCAAGCCTCAGAGAGGTCACTGTGTCACTGAGTGGACCAGCACCACAAATTGAGCTCAGCGATCCCTTTGGTAGACAACACATTTATACTCTTTTCTTTTTTTTTCATAATAATTTACAGTATTCTAAGTGTTCCAAACAAGGGAAGACATATTTCACATTGAAATATCCCCGTTCTTGTGTTCTTTTCCTAGGTCGTGTAGTTGGTGTAGAGCAGGGCCTTAAAGAGCTGCTGAATATTCCCAACTCTGCTCGTGTTGTCAACCTGAAGTTTCCCAGACCTGGAGCCTGGAATCTGAAGGTACTACTCTGGTGAATAATTCTCAGATATCTTTCTTTGTCTATTTTATAACAGTTGCCTAATTGAATGCTATTGCTTTTTTTTCTAAAGGTGAGCTGCGGTGGACGCCATACTCTGAGGGTCACAGGAGTCAGCAATCTTGACTTCCGGGCTGGCTTTTCCAGTATCCCTGTTTCTGAGTTCAACCACACCAGGGAAAGGCCAATAAAAGGTGCCAGACATGTTTCTGTTAACTTCTTGAGTCTTATTTGACTGAGAACATGTGTAAAAGATGACCTCATGGCAATCTTTCTTTGTCTCCCCCAGGACTTCCAGCGCATGTTTTGCTGAAATGTACAGGCCTGAAGCCTCCAGGTCAGCTGAGCTATGTGGAGCTGATGTCAGGCTCGGGCCGCTCCTTGCGCACGATCCCCGTACCTCTGCCCTCTGACCTCGGCCAACAAGGGCTGTGGAGTCTACCGGAGTTCCGCACCCCCCCCCAGAGCTTCTTCATCAAGGTAACGGGCAAAGACGAGGAAGGCTACCTCTTCCAGAGGCTGTCCAGTGTCTCCTACACCAACATCGTTCCAGGCAAGACATCCCCAGCTCCCTGCAGACACATCTCACCAAAGCCACTACAGAGTGTCTCTCACACCTCATCAATCTCTCCCATGACCTTTAACCTTTGTTTCCTCCCTTGTGTAGATCCCCCAGCTGTGAGCATGCCTGATGTGGTGAAGGGCTTCTACATGCAACCCGCTGTAATTGGCTGCACGGTGAAGAGTGACATTCCCTACAGGCTAAAATTCAGCAGAAGTGGGATTACACTGGGAGAGGAGAAGTTCTTTCAGTGAGTCTGTCCTCTGTTTGCTCAGCACTCTGTAACATTTGGCTTACCTTCCTTTTGGATTCCTTCAGATGCTGCAGCTTCACGCGCCCATTACCTGCTGTAAAAAAACAAACAAAAAAAAAGTAATTAGGTCACTCATGATTATGTGTGTAGAGTTTTAGCTGCTTGACTCTTAAGCTTTATTAGCTCATCTGTCAGGAAACAGGTATACACGTTAAATTTTATGAACATAACATGTTCAATTGTGTCAGCTTGAAACATTAACCAAGCACCCCTTCTTTCTTGGTGTTCACGCTCTGCTTTGAATTACATTCATGAAATGTAGCGGCCTTCCGTTGAAAATTATTGTGTGTGTGTGCGTGTGCCAGAGATACAAATTGAATGTGACGTAAGATAGGATCTTGTTGCCATTGTCATACTCCAGCCAATGAACCACGTGTGTCTTTGTATCAGGAATTCTGCCACAGCATCGTGGGAGATTGCCCTCGCGTCAGCTGAGGACGAAGGCCTGTATGAGTGCATAGCGCAGAGCAATGCAGGACAGGGACGTGCCTTAACCAAGTTGACTGTTAGCGGTATGTCACACACACGTACAATAATGCCAGCACACACAAACACACACTTCCTCAGTGTTTTGCACAAATGCATCACAGTTACAGCAATCCTTTGAAATGATTCCAGACATTTTTTTAAAATCTCAGAATCATGGCTAAAACATAAACATGATACAAAGCACACCAGTACAAATATTTGTATTAAAAGTAAACCATTTTCTGCACTGTTTGTTCACCACTGATAACACCAGTTCGATGTTATGGTTATGTTTCCAATTAAACAGAGCCTCCTCCGCTCCTGAAGCCGGCAGTGAATGTGACTTCTGCTGTGGGCGGTGTTGCTGTGCTGTCCTGCCAGGTAGAAGGCTCCATGCGTCACAACTTGACCTGGCATCGGGCGGGTCGTACCATCCGGGCCCGCACAGGAAGAGTGAGGCTGCTGTCCGACTCGTCCCTGCAGATCAATGGGGTGCGGACTCAGGATGCCGGGGAGTACCACTGTGTGGCCACCAACGCCCACGGAGACAGCAGTATCACCGTGTGGCTTCTCGTCCCAGGTACGTTAGGACGATACCCTGCAGGCCATATGCTTGAACAGTTAACACCGGGGCCTCATGGCTCCTCTCAGGCCCCCGTCATCTGTTTTCCATTACTAGCTTAACCTCCTTGTAGTCAGATTGAGCTACTTCCTCGTCAGAACGTTTCTCATCAGCCAGAAGTGATGCATGTTGAAAAGTGTGGCGCCTAATGTGGACATGCCCTCAGAGGTTTGTAATGGATTTTAAAAAGAGCCAAATAAATGTGAAAGTTGTCCTCACTACGATCCAACAGGCATGATGTCAGACAGAGTGCTTGGTAATTGAATTGTAGCACACATCATCAGGAGTTTACTGTTGTTAAACGCTTGATGGGGAAGTTATAAATGAGATCATGCAGCAGTGACAGGGCCCTGACTCATTGTCAGCTTTTTCGCCTCTGTTTGACTCCAACTGTAGAGGCTCCTTCTGTGGTAGTTCACCCACAGAGACAGGTTTTCTCCCGAGGGGACGAGATCCGCCTCGTCTGCTCAGCGTCCGGCTCCCCCCCTCCCAAGCTCTTCTGGAGCCATGGAAACATGTTCCTCACTAATCGGCCGAGGTAAGGGAACTCAACCCACTCAACACCTCCGGCACTGAGGATTCAGAGAGTCACTACATTCCACTTCAACTACATGCGCGATTGCCACATCTTGTTTGCATCATTTATGCAGATTTACTGATCTACTGATCTGAAATCGTTTTTCCAAACCACGAGTATGTAATATGTCTGAGTAAAATACACATTCCAAGAAAAATGTTTCTCATGATACCTGACAATAGCAGGAAGGTTCAGAAATGATTTTGTGTTTTATATCTGCACGTGTAATCACGAAGAGGCAACAAACATGAATTCTCTCAATTGTATGATACAGGTTTAATCTAAACCAGGATGGGGTCCTGACCATTGGAGGAGCCCTCCCAGAGGATGCTGGGAACTACACGTGTCTGGCAAGCAATGAGGCTGGGACTGCCTCTCAGTCTGTGTCACTTACTTTTGCAGGTAAGTCAACTTAACACTACACATGTTAGGTTGAGGATGCCAGTATGAAGACAATATTTTCTTATTACCATTTGGAGTCTCATTCATTTAAAAAAAAAAAAAATTCTGTTCTGAATAATCATTCCTGTCAGTGAATTCAAATGAAGCAACACATTTAGTCTCTGTTGTAGACTATTCCTTAGCAGCATTTGATTTGACTTAATCTGTGAATAATATCCAGTGTGAGTTGTGCACTGGCATTGAGTAGAGCACAACCAAGTGTGGCCACATGCTACCCTGTCTCACACAACAGGATCTTTCTCTCCTTGTTTTGTGAACGCTGAAAGTTGTAGGCATTAAGTTTCAGTCATGGCTGTCAGTTATTGGTTGATAGAAAATTCAACACTGATGGACTGTGGCAGCCACTTCCTGGGGTCTTCTGGTATTATACACACATTTGTCTCTGAATGACATTTTTAACAACATCGATCTGTCAAGGCAGACTGAGCCATGTAAGATAGATCATCTCATCCTTTCAGCTCAGCTGTCGGCCTGTTCCAGAAGCATCTATCCCTGCTCTGTTGACACAGAATGTGTTTGTGATGGAAGCATAGATTTTACATTTACCTAAGGATTTTCGCAGCCTTTGCTAGTTTAAGCTGACATTACACTATTATTATTTCTACACATAGTAGCACTGCATGAAAGGCTGGTAAACTGCCATTAAATAAGAATCTTGAAGTGCATGTTAAGCTTCCCTTTTTTTTCTTCCAGAGGTGCCTAGGATAACAGTGGCACAGCAGGTTGTACTTGTGTCTGTTGGTGGTGATGTGACTCTAGAGTGTCAAGCCACTGGCGTTCCTTCTCCCCATGTCCACTGGTTCAAAGGTAATTTAAGGTCAAAGACAGTATGTACATTAAAATCAATGTGGAAATGTCCAAGTATATTTTGTTTGTGTTTCCAGGTGAGCTTGAGGTGGGCTCTGCTCCTTTCGTTGAGCAGGATCTGCACCGCGGGACCCTGCACATTCGAGCAGTGCAGGAGGTTGATGCTGGACAGTACAGCTGTGTGGCCAGCAGCTCTGCTGGAACCTCCACAGGCACTGTCACTTTGGAGGTTGGAGGTCAGACCACACTTCAGTGTTCCTCATAAGACTTATTTTTCTCTCAAATTTACACAAAAGAAGATTCATTTTCTACCACTCTTCCTTCCACAGCGGGCCCATTGTTCTCTGAGGCACCGGTTGACGTGGCAGCTAATGTAGGGGAGAATATCACCCTCCCCTGCGTTGCTCGAGGTTTCCCCCAGCCGACGGTGACGTGGCACAGACAGGACGGCAGACAGATTCTTACAGGGACAGACAGCCACAGTAGAACAATGCAGATGGAGAACGGACATCTTCTAATCCAGAGTGAGTTATCCATGAAAAACTGTCACAGCAAAGAGGTTTGTTCTGCAGTGCAGGCTGATACATCTTCATGGTTACCTCACACTGACTGGCATAACTGAGATTTTCTGAGTGATTAAATATAGAGGAGGGGCAGCCTTTCATATCAAATTCAGCCAACATTTTTCCTAAGAGACGGTGACAAGGGGATGTCATTGCCATCGGTACAGTGTACACAGTAGATGGCTCTAGAAAACATTCAGTATCCATCCTGCTAAAAACACTACTTCTGCTCTGTGAAAGACTTACCTAGAGAAAGCCACATCGCTTTAATGAAAGTAATGACACTGCAAGAGTAGGTAGGTGTCCCTTTGTCCATTCATTTGTACTTCAATGCGAGATTGTAATCTCATCAGAGCAAGGGGAATTTAAATTGTGAACTCTGGAGGCCTTTCAGCCTGCAATATGACTTAATCTTGGCTGCTGAATGTGATCCTTTGTGCTCCTGAGACTAAATGTTTATAGTGTGCGTAATATTATAGTGCAGAGGAATGAACATATTTGCATGGGCTGCTTCTGTCACTGTTTCCATTTGGGGCTGCCATCTGACCTAATTAGCTCAATCTGTTGCAGATGGCTTTATTTTTTACCTGCCATTGTTTTAGAAGATGTCTCTATCCCTCTCTTAACATCCTGCTCCTTGCTTTTTACTTTAACCCTTAATGTCTTGTCATTACCTATTTAAACATCAGCCTGACTATCTAAACACGAGAACTGAATCATATGTAGATCTTCCAACATGTGATCTCAGGGGCATTTACTGAGTGGGACATGTGTGTGAGCAGGCTGGCAGCTGAGCCAAACCCATTAATCCCGTTATTTTCTATTTTTAACTCTTAATTACAGCTCAGTCAAACCAATAATACCACTTATTATTGAGTAGAGGACTTAAATGCTATTAGCATGGATTTTTCAAGATAAACAGTTTTCTTTCTCAGTGAGTGAAGAGGTGCTGCTTGTTTCAGATGTATAGAGTGTGATGTGTATCTAAAGAGGTTGAAATAAGGGCTGTTTCACTGTGTTTGACTACAGGTGTCTGGCTGGATGATGAAGGGCTGTACATCTGTGAGGCCAAGAACCAGTTTGGAACCAGCAAAACTGAGGCCAGAGTTAGTGTCACTGGACTGGGTACGCTCATCTAGGGTCTCTTATCTTTTTCCGCTACCTTATATAGTATGTATGTATTTTAGAAATAATGACAGCAACTCCAAAGCCAGTTTGTTATTATTTATGTCTTTACGCTTCCTTGTCCTGCAGAGCCCCCTCTCTTGGCACAAGGTGCCCCAATCATTACCACGGGCGTTGGTCAGTCCCTGAGTATTCCCTGCATGCTGTTGGATGGAATACCTCTTCCAGAAAGACACTGGTCCCGAAATGGAAAACCTGTAAGACTGGCTAGTATTTCACTTTCAAATACATCAAGTTCAAGTACAAAACACAGATAGTCTTTATGTTCCTGTGTGACAGCAGCCCTTTTCCTTCCACACAGGTTCAGCTGAATGGGAGGATGTTCTTGAGGAGTGATGGCAGTTTGTACATTAAAAGAGCCGTCCCCGAGGATGCTGGGACATATGTCTGCAGTGCGGTGAATGTGGCAGGCTCTGTGAACATCACAGTCAGCCTGGAGGTCCATGGTAAGAAAATACTTTGAAGAAATAGTCAGACATTTTGAAAGCTTATTCGCTTTCTTCCCGAGAGTTAGATGAGAAGATCAGTACCTCACTCATGCTAACTGTGAAGCCAGAGCCAGCAGACAATTAGCTTAGCTGAGGATAAAGATTGGAAGCAGAGGGGGACGGCTAGCCTGTTTTTGTCCAAAGTTAACTTGCAGACACTCCAGAAAGCTACTGGCCATGCCAAGAAATAATTCTAGTACATAACACCCCGTAAAACCACAAATCATCACCCTTTACATTTTTGTTTGTGTATGGATTTAAACAAACAACATACTTGTTAATTAGTCAACTTTAGAGGTGCTGATAGATTTATTTATTTATTTATTTATTTTTTTGCATTGGACGCCTCAGTACTGCAGATTGCTACATTTCAGAGACTCAGTGTTTTTGTAACAAACCTGGTAGCTGCATTTGCATGCTGATATTTCACCAGGCAAATATCTTTTTGGTCTGGTCTCAATATGTGGCCAATTTTTTATTATACGGTTGTGGAAATTCAGAAACATAAGTAATTTTCGTGCACCTTTCAGTTCAAGCAGTTGTCAGCTGTCACTGGCTATACCCACAAGGGTCATCACAGCTTGGGTCAAAGCTCAACAAATTTGAACTTTCGGCGCACTCCTGCTCTGCTCGGTGGACCACAGTCCTCTGCGCACAGCTGTCGCAACACACGACATACACAGTAATGACAAGGCACATGTAAAAGCTGATAATATGAATGCATCCTTAGTCTTATTTAGTCATAGTAATACTTAGTCATATTTAGCTTACTGGTATCAATCTTCTCTCTTCAATCTCAGCAAGAAAGTATAGAAGCCTTATTTCCCAAAATGTCAAACAATTCCTTTAAGATCCCATTCCTGAATACAGTTTCTCCGTGCTAAAGACACTTTCAGGCTTGGACTATATGCTGACTCAGCATGGAAAACAACAATATGTCAATGACTTGACCACCTGCTGTCATCATAGTGAGAGGGTTCATTTACTGCATGCTTTGATGAAAGGGTCATTTTGTTCATAGGCACGTAATGACAGATGGGCCAGATTACGGTTCATCATCATCTTGTAATGAAGAAATGCCTCGAGCATTAATACTGCCGGCTGGCTAAGGCCAGTGATAATGCTGTGGGCCTGCTTCTTCATGGCCAGTCAGACAGCTGTGTTTTGTGACCTACTTCTTTCACAGTGCCCCCTGAGATCAGCGCTGGTCCGTACCACTACATAGCCAACGAGGGCGTAGACATCACACTATCATGCGAGGCCATTGGTATTCCCAAGCCAAGTGTTGTCTGGTCCAAGGTAGGATGTTACATTTGGAGCCGAAATCTACTTTTTTTAATGACTGCTTTTGGCTGCATCCCATAAACCCATGCATGACTAATTCGCAAGTTGTGATTCCCACAACATTATCTAGAGAGGATTGGATTTGGCATCCATTCAGCTTTAAATTAATCATCATCGAGACTTTGTAAATAATTGTTGCTACGTCAAACATGTTTCAATCAAACAAAAACAAAGATCAATATCCAGTCCTGCAATGGTGATGAGATGTTGATTTTTTTTTTAGGGTGTTGAGTTTGATTTTAAACCAAACCATTCATCATTGGGCTATTAATGTCATCAGCATGAGCATAATGATAGTGACGATAATAGAAATGAGAATAGTAGTCATATTCATCTAAAAGTGCATTCTTTTCAGATTTATTACTTTAACTTGAGTCATGTCCCTCTGAAATATCTATTAATGAAAAGGGTGTTAAATATTAAGTGCATTTTGAGGCTCTAATAACTCACGTAGGATTCCATTTTATTTTGCACGAACATCCTTAGTACTTAACATTACCTTCAGTGGTCACTTATTTTGATTAAATTTACGTTAATACAATTATTTGTATCAATATTTTTTTATTTTCCTATTGAGATATTAATCTAAACACAGTTTCTCTTCCAGGCCCTATTTTTCTCTGCTTTGTCAGAACACTCTAAAAACACCACCAATAGTTTGCACTGCAATCAAGACTTGATTAACCTTAAAAGGAAGGATGTAACCATGGCAACTTTACCATGTTGCTGCTTGACTGTGAGAAATCACACAGTATTTAATTGAACCTTAGTAATATATTTAAAGCCTTTCTTGCAGCACCTTCCAGTACAATACTTGAGTTAAAAAAAGCATCATATCATCAAAGGAAAACCTCAAAATGTAATATGGAACCAGGCTACCAGACTACAATATGATCATATAATGCACAATCAAATGATTTCTCTACAAGGAGTTGTTATCCCAAATGGTCATTTATAGAAGACTATTTAATGAATTTAGGCACCACAATCATTAAACGCAGAGATTTGACCTTTCCCGTGAAGAAAAGACAGATGATAACCAGGCCAGACTGACCAGCCCACACCATTACATAGTCAGCATTACAGAGTGTAGTCATCGTGCTGTTGTTTCATAAATATTGTTGAACTGAACCAGATTTCTCTTCCTTGCTTTTTCTCAAACTCTAGAGTCAAGTAAATTTCTTTCCTTGTCAGATAAAAGTGAATCTGTAAAAGCTATTTTATGTTCAAAGCAAGTGTGTGTGCAGCAGGCTGCATTCTCGTGTGCACATAATGGGGATGCAGTGTGAGTGAAAGGGGTGCTCAGTAGTAACATTGGACATCAAAGGTTGGGCTCTTACCCATAAACTAAACTAGCTGTACCTGTGCTGTCGTGCGGTAAGCTTTTATCTGCAGTATATTCTTTCCGGCCTTATGCTCGCTGTTCCTCCAGGGGAGGCAGCCTCTGCTAAGGGACCACTCCTCTCTTCAGTCTGATCCTGATGGATACCTCCACATCCCCCACCCCACCTCTGATGATGCAGGCATCTACATCTGCACTGCCACCAGTCCTGTGGGCTACGCCAGCCGAGAGATCCAGCTTAGTGTCAACAGTAAAGCAAATAAATGTTTGACAACAGTCACCCAAACATAGCAATGTTTGATGTAACAGTATCTAACCTTTGTCTACAGTTGATATACAGAGTCAAAAATGTCAGGTTTAGAGACACAAAGCAGGTTGAAAAAAGAGCCTACATGGTTTTCTTACAACTTCTTTCCCTCTTCTCCAGCCATGCCTAAGATAATGGGTGTGAGTGGCAATGACAACACAGTGAAGATGGCTGCAGAGGTGGGAACAGAGGTTGTTCTCCCATGTGAGGCCCAGGGGAGTCCATCTCCACTAGTCACTTGGAGCAGAAATGGGCATCCCATCCCCCCCGTCACAGCTGGGTAAGAGAAAGTCTTACCTCACTCAGGCAACGATGCAGTAAAATTAGTTAAACATCACGTAACAAAGATAAAATTTCTCACCATACCTTCCGTCTGACTTAGCTAACATCCGACTCAGCTTTTACAGGGGACTCTGACTAAAGCTGGCTGCTAGTCAGAGCTGCTGTTTATGTTTGGAGATCATTTGGTGATGCCTTATTGAAGGGCAGTTAAGGGAAGTCTGCTGGAGAGCTGTGTGCGGGCTTCACTTGTTGGTTAAACTGAAGAGGAACATCTGCTCCCTCATGGTTCACTGATTCCCAGCTCTCATGTGTGGTCACTCTGGGTGCAGACAGGTTGGCTGACTCAGGACACAGACTGAATAGATGACAGAAACACTCTCTGGCCCAGACACCAGACCGAATGGTTTTGGGGAGATAGAAGAAGGACGGAGGGGGTTGAAAGCAGGGGTGACTCTGATACAGTAATATGTGTGTGGGGCCAACAAGAAGGAAAAGCTGGGGGTGGAGTGGGGGGGGGGTCCAGGAAGAGGGGAGGAAAACGAACTGACGGAGGAAGAGATACAAGCCCTGTCTGCCTGATGTTCAGATTCCCTGGGGTGCTTCAGCAGTAAAACAACATGCTGACTCTTTACTAGTCCTGTCTGATGAGAATAACACATCTCTGTGAACAACCCCCACATCAGCCCATGCTTTGCATATGCAGGACTAGCGGAAACAGGCAAGCTGTGTAAAGGGAGATTCATTCTCTTTAGCTGCACTCTGTGGATCAGAGGAAATTACCAGGGGGTGCTGATTGTTTAAATAACTTAAACCAGTGGGTGGTAAGATTTCTGCCATAGTCATGCATTTAGCCCAGCAGTAGCAAAAAGACAGAAGAGGGTTTGGTGAAGACACAGAGCTGTTCAGCACTGGGTCAGTGGATTTGCTCACTCTAGACCTAATCCCGATGAGGCCAATTTGTCCCAGTTAGTCTTTGTGTCAGACTGTGCACACAGATGACTTGACACCAATGTGGGGAGTGATGGATGCGCAACACGGATGGTTCATGTCTTGTGTGCTTGAGCTGGTGTCACCCTTCACTGTGGTACTGCAGAGTAGCCGAGCTGCAGTCTGAGCACAGATTGACCACTGCAGAGGCAGTCATTTGGTTCCAATGTTGAACGTTGCTGCCTCTTCTAAGAATGTTGGAGGAAGTGGGGGAGCGACATTACACCATATGTGCAGCTGAAATAAATGGCTCTTTGTGCTTGCAGCTCATTTCCCCTTACACGGACATGTTATTGTTATATTCAGTTGCCTAGCAGACACGCTTATCTAAGATAAATCTTGGACGTGTGTTTACATTTGTGTATATTACACATTTACACAGCTGGATAGCTTTTGATGCTTTTCAGGTTACCATACAGCCCTTTCAAGTTGCTGACCTATATTTAACTACTCTAACCTACGTTTAACTGCTGCTTTTTGCTATAAAGCATGTTTTTGGAGATGAGGGTATGTGTATGTGATGGCCTCCATCTGTCCACTAGTTTGTCTGTGACAAACATCTATAAAATCAGATGTCTGGTTTGGTATAAACTGCTTTCAGAAGCGCCACCAGGCCAAACTTTTGATTTTCAAACTATCTGTATTTCCCGATCCCTTACTGATAAACCCACAGTAGCTGCTGCAAACATTATAATTTCCAACAGGAAGAAATGCATTGATTTTTGTGAGCCTATGATCTTTGACATCATCAGGTCAAACTTTGGCTACCCTTTTACACCGCAATTACCCCGGACAATGGTAATTATCAAACAACTCACTGGGGAGATTAAAAGGCCCTGGTTGAGGTCCAAACTCCACTTAGTGCTCTCCTGTTAACATAAAATAACTTTCATCCATCATAAATGCATTTTTCTGTATTGCAATCAAACAAAACAAATGCAATGATCTTCACAATATATTTCGAGTCATGTATTCCTTTCATTTCTTTCTCGTGCTTGTTTTGTATTTCTAGCTCAACAAACAACATTTAAAGTGAAGAAAATATATGATGAACAGTGCAGCGTTAAGCTGTATTCTTTCTGCAAATTGGTCTAAATTTCTATGAATTATCTATTTATTTAACATATTAATGAACCACTTCATCAGTGAGCCTCAGGCAGTAGCTCTACTGGGAATTCACAGTCTGAATCTGTTCACAGGCAATGTTTCCATCAACTCATCTCCTACTAAAAATAACAACAGAAGCAAAACTACATCTTGAAATTTGTCCTCACAGACACACAACTATCAAGGTGACATAGGGTATATACAGTAGTATTGGCTGCCCAATAATACAAACGCTGGGCAGCCTTTTATAAATATTTATAAATATAAATATTTTACTGTTTACGTGCTCATATAGATGTATGCATGCTTCACAATGTAAATACGACACTAGAGGAAAACAGTGCCTCAAAACAGGAACACCGTGGCTATAGATCTTCAGTGACTCATGAAGTGTTGTGTTTTCTCCATCTCTTTGCCATTGACCCCTAACCACTCCCCAGGTTCACCGTTTTGCCTTCAGGCTCTCTGAAGATCACTGATGTGCGCCTGATTGATAGTAAACTGTACACCTGCACTGCAGAGAACCCAGCAGGCAACGTGTCTGTAAGCTACAATTTACACATTCAAGGTAACTCTGTGGGGCTTCATTAAAAGGTTGAACTTCTTTGAAACCTTAAAAGTTGAGTTTTTAAAATGTTGTCATGTTGCTAGATTTCATGTGAATACATCACTTTTAACATATTTAAAATATGTGAGATATGTAAATAAATAGGTGTAACAGATGTGGCGAGAGATGTACGCAGGATATTTGTTTTTGTCCTCAGCTAAGCCCAAGATTCAGCCAGCACCCTCCCTCCTGAAAGCCCTGATTGGCCAGACAGTGACTCTGCCGTGTGTGGTACAGGGAGAGCCGTACCCTGAGGTCAGTTGGTTTCGTAATGGACTTCCCGTTGGGGTCAAGAACACTACGCCCCTCAGGATCCAGCAGGTCAAACTCGCTGACCAGGGCACCTACCAGTGTGTGGCCAGGAACAGTGCTGGACAGGAGACCTTGGAGATCAAGCTGGAAATTCTTGGTGAATATCAGCAGTAATTGTGTGCTGCAGGGGTCTGTTCTTGGTCCATTACTATTTATCTTATGCATAAATAACGTTATTCTTCCTAGTTAGTACCTCAACGTCCATTTTTATGCAAATGATTGATTCATAAGCCCCAGGTTCCACTCCAACCTAGGCCCCTTTTTTTCTTCAGTCTGCCTTTGATGCTTTCCTGATATTCCTGCTTAATCATAGACATGTTTTGAATGTGGATAAGACCAAGTACCTCTGTACTGCAATGAACTGAAAACTGCACTCAAGGTAGAATTTTTTATTCCCCTTGAAGATTTTCAATCTTTACCATCTGATTTTTATGACCCTTGTACTTACTTTTATTAATTCTATTTGCCTCTTAATTGTTGGTTGTCTGACGTGTTGTTATTGTATGCAGATTGTGTGGTTGACTATAAATGTTCTCTGTTTTCAGGTCTCCCCTGAAAGTGAGACCTTGATCTCAATGAGACTAATTGATTAAATATAGTTACTAATAAGACGTCAGTCTGGCTGCGGGTGTTAGATGTTGATTTAGGTACTCTCTGGCCATCAGAAGTTAGCCACCTGGTAGAGGTTGTTGGTTGGTTTTAGAAAGTCTGAGTGTGAGGTTAGAGATTTAGGGCTCAGAAGTGAGAAACCAGGAGTCATTTTGTGAGCATAAATAGGGATGATTTCGCTTAATCATAGAGATGATGTGTTTTATTAATGCTTAGCCTTAGGTTGGCATTAACTGATTTTACCTACACTTACCTACAGTATATACTTACATTTGAACTTTTATTAATAACTCTGACCAATACTCAATATACCTTCAGGTTAGTGCTCACTGAATCAACTGCCCTAGCCCTTTGAATAAGAATTTAACATGTTTTTCTGTCCTCACAGAGGCCCCATCCTTTACAGAACCTGGAGATGCCATCATGGAGAAAATAGCGAACAGCAAGGTCATCATCCTTTGTCCTGCTGAAGGTAAGACATGATTCACAGATGAGTCAGCCTTGGACAGACTGAAAAGATTAGGGCAATGAAAGATCTGGCATTTAAAAAAGGTTCTATTTGCAGAGTGTGACTAATTTAAAAAAAAAAAAAAAAAAGGTTTTAGAGCCTAAAATTGATGTTTTTTTTAGGTTTGTTTGTATGACATAGTAAGAAAAAATTCCACTTTAAATGTAGGACGTACGCTTATTTGTGCACCATCAAAGGACTGATTCGCTGTCACTGTAGACTTTTAGTTGTCAAAAGGGGAAAAAACATCCTTCCTATCTTAAAAGGTACAGCTTTCTTTTTATCATAGCTCCAAGAGACATGCTGTTGTCTATATATTTTAACATCTCTTTGCGAACAAGGTGGCATCCTGGAGGGATATGCAGAACTCGCTGTTTTATAAAAGAACAGTGATTGCACTGTATGTCCAAAGATGCACCGATGGACACTTACCCTCTGACAGCCCATGTAAACAGGTATTGTTTGTGTGGAGCTGTGCCATGGTAACAAGCTCAGTGAGAGAAGGTAAGGACTGTCTAAAATGGAGCAACAGCTGGAACATCAGTCTGCCTGCTGCCTCAGTGAGCCACATCTGCTTTCCTCTACGTCTGGGCCTGCTGGGAGAGGAATCCTAATTACAGGCTGCTGCTGGAAGATAAAGGACAGAGATGTCTGAGGTGCACCATGAAGCACAGGAAGAGGAAGATGAAGCTACACAAGCCCTCCTTCCATCCGAGTCAAACTGGCAAGCAGGCTGGCAGACTGTACCAGGCCTCAGAGGTGCTCACACAGAAATGCTTGATGCTCTTGACACCCTAGAGAGGCAGCTGGCAGCAGGAAACGAGGATCCCCTCATTGTTCTCTTGAGATCCATATGTATGAGGGAGATAAAGCACAGTCTCTGCCAGAAGGATATTATTAATACACCAACAAGCGCATTGCATTTGATAGAGGTAATTATTTGAAAAGCACATGGAAGAGATAATCTCCAACTCTGTCAGCCTCAGCAAATAAATTCAAAGTCTACTAATGAGATCTGTTAACATCTAAAACAGAACATCTGTACGCATTTCCTCCCAGCAATGAGATAATGAATTTGCCTCAGAGCTCCTTAACTGTAAACATGTGTTCAGAGAACCAACAGACGATAACATCACCTTTGGTTGTGCTGTATCTCCTGTGGTTAGTATTTTTTGGATTTAGGTAGGGGTGCTGTGTTTCCCTACGTCGTCTTTGGTGTTTGTATATGTAACACCTCTGTAAATAGACAGTTGTGGCATTTGGATCACTCTGCTGCACTGCTCTTTCATGGCAGCTGGCTTCTCTGTCCTTATCCTCGGAATCTGTTGTGTTAGGTACAAAATCCTCCACCTTTTCCCCGTTCCACCTTTCTCCTCTTGACCATTTCTAGCTCTTTTCCACCCGGTAATCCACAGAACACATCTGTTTCAGGCTTCTGAGTGTACACACCAGTGCCTTTGAACTGCTTGTTCAACCACTCCTATTCTTACTGCTCAAGACTCTCACCTCAGTGTTTGGTTATAAATCTTGATGCTAGTATTTTAAATGTTACATCTTATAAATCTCCAGCATACTATGTATTACTTTCTATGTGACTCTGACCTTGAAATCTTAAGCTTGCAGGCTACAAGGACTCTAAACATTTTGGCACAGTCTGCCCTGCGCTGTCCTGCTGTCCAACAGATAGATGTAGAGCTGGCCTTTTCTAGTCTGGGCAGCCTGCCCATTAAGTTCTCCTGCAGGGAAGCAGAGAGATGAAAGTTAACTTTTCCTTCTGTCAGATTTGATCAATAAAGCTCCTTTTGTACTCGCTCAGAATCGTTTTCTTGCCCCCGCACCTGCAGGTTCACCTCGTCCCAAGGTACGCTGGTTCAAGAATGGCTTGGAGATATACCCCGAACAATCCCCCGAGTTTTCTGTGGCGAGGGATGGAGCTCTTGTAATTAGCAAAGCGTCTGCCAGCCACAGTGGGGACTTCAAGTGTATGGCAACCAATGAGGCAGGCTCTGTGGAGAGAAAGACTAGGCTAAAAGTAAATGGTGAGAATCGAGGTATTTTCTACTATGTTAACAAAATAAAATTGTGCATAGTCACAACACAAATCACCTCTTTCTTTCTGTAATATTTTAGTTCCCCCAGAAATCCAAGATGATAACCAGCCACTGAACCTCACTGTCACCTTGAAGCAGCCTCTCACTCTAGGCTGTGATGCCTTTGGGATCCCTTCCCCAACAATCACCTGGACTAAAGATGGTCATCCTGTGAGTTTGTCATTCCAAATTCCCATTTGCAGTAATACTATGTGTCTTGTTGATGTCCAGCTGTACAATGCCACCAAGTGGCTATCATATTAAATTACAATATGACACCAAGGATGCACTAAACGTTTTTTCTGTATGTCCAGGTGAACAGCCCTGGGGTGTATCTGCAGAACGGGAATAGGCTGCTCAGAATCTACAGAGTTCAGCCTGATCATGCGGGACAGTTTGCCTGCACAGCTCAAAACTCAGCTGGAGAGGCCAGGAGAGAATATAACATAGTGGTGCAAGGTGAGCGCGTAAAACAGCTTTCAAACTGGTTTTTAAGCAATGTAAGAATAGAGTGGGAGAAAAGATAGTTGTCAGACAACCTACCACATAAAGTAGAGAATTAAAAGGGATATTTTTCTTGTCATCAGTGGACAAAAAATCTGCTGGAACGAACCATTATTGTCAATGCTAATGTTCTCATTCATAGCCGAACTGATGTCCCTCTGTAATCTACAGTAGATGATTTTTTTCTCAAGACAGTGATCATTATCTCATTCAGCATTTCCGGTAATGTCATAAATTTCTTGATGCAAACTAGTTGGTGTATATCTGGTGTGTTTACCAGCTCCACCAGTGATTTCAGGAACATCCCGACTACAGGAGTTAACTGTGGTACTGGGCCAGGAGGTGGAGTTTCAGTGCAGAGTTAGTGGACAACCAACGCCGAGAGTGGAATGGAGCCGCGATGGAGAGTAAGCATCACTCGATCGGTTAACTGATGTGGCATTCAGCAGTATACAGAAGATGTACTACCCATGGTATTGATTTGATCTTCCATTCCTTGCTCTTTCCAGGGTCCTGTCCCGTGACGGAGATCCCCATGTAGAGTTTCTGGAAGATGGCCAGGTGTTGAAGGTGAAGTCAGTAAGACTGAGGGACCAGGGGCTTTACCAGTGTCTGGCCAGTAACAATGCGGGAACACAGATGCGCCAGTTCAGACTCACAGTGCAAGGTTTCTGCTTTTGTCCTGACTTTATCTATGATACGTACCGTACACTCACAACCACACTGGCCTGAATTTAGCTTGTACTCTCTCTTGTTTTGTTTCTACACACAAAATCAAAGAAAAGAAAATCCCAAGTTATCAACGAATTGAGTTGATTTGTTTTCCAGAAGTACTGTGGTAGCAGTGCTCTTCTAAAAAAGAAATTGCTGAACTCATGTAGAGACCGAGCCTCTACAGCATGATGATTTGACTTACACCCCCCTGCCTGGCCCATGAGCACATAATGAATTCCCTTTGTGCAGGGCTGTGGGGATTTCTTATCACCTAAAGAGCATGTGCTCTAATTTCGAAACTGCTGCACACTGCATTTCTGTTTTAGAGGGTCTCCTGCACACAACAGGTCCTTCCCCTGTGGATCTACTCATTCTGTGCTATGGGCCAGTAACAATCTTACTGGCTATTAAACATAAATGTATTGTTGGCGTTCCTCTCCAGCTCCACCCACCATCAAGGGCCCCAGTGAGACCTCAGAGGTGTCAGTGGTGCTGGGTTTCCCCATCGTCCTCCCCTGTAATGTTGAGGGCTCACCCACACCCAGTATCACCTGGCTAAAGGACAACCAGCCCATAGTGTCCAGTCCCCAGTTGACATACACCCACAGTGGGCAGGCCCTGCGACTGGGCTCAGCAGGGGGAGACAGCACCGGCCTCTACACCTGCAGGGCCACGAATCCAGCCGGCACCGCCATCAAGCACTATTCTCTCAGTGTTCTGGGTGAGAGACAACTACGCCACTCACAAATTAAAGTGGCTGAGACAGAACTTTTAATGTTCTTCTTTTTTTTTTCCTCTCATCAGTCCCACCACAAATAGATGGTGACTCTACATCTGTGACGTTTGGTAGTCAGGAGGAGAAAGTACGGATCAATGGGAGTTTAACTCTCTCCTGCCTAGCCAAAGGTTTCCCTGAACCCAAGGTTAATTGGTTCAAAGATGGACAGGTTGGTGTGTCATCCTAACAGGCTCTGTATCTCTTAAAACCACATATATGTATTCATAAGGGGAATTTAATAGAGCAAGTTCTACCCTCTATCAGCCTCTACTGGCAACTAGCACAAGTTACAACAAGCTCAACAGAATTTACATCCTCTTGCACAAGCCCCCTCCACTCTCCAGATTTTGTGTGATGAATAAGTTGGTTAGTTATAGCAGAGATGTAGAAGAAGAATCCAGTAATTAAATATCATGACGTAAAATACTGTAATAATACTGCTTTGTCCTATGTGTTTATGTGCTTGAGCTACAGTATTAGCCTGGGCACCTTCATTTTTTTCTGTTCAGTATACGTGTCTGCTTTTCTGCATGTGCTGCAGGGCCCCCAATAAATAAACAGCAGAAAATGCAAGAGGATTAGGTGGATTCATATAAGATTAGATGCATTACGGGCTGGAAATTGATATCTAAGCACTTACCGAAGGTAGTAGTAGTGATCATCGAACCTATCAAACCCACCACTGATACTGACACCTATACGAATTTTTGAAGTAAGGCAGGAAAATCTCAATGCCTCTTGAAGAAACAGACTTTGCTAAGAGCAACAGGTCATCTAGACTATATCTTCCGATGTATTTTCTCTGTCTTTAGTTGCTGACTGGAAACTTCCATGCCGGTATCCAGGAGAGTGGCCATTTCCTCCACATAGAAAACGCCATGCTCTCCCATGAAGGGCAGTACACCTGTGTGGTCACCAACTCTGCAGGAGAGGACAAGAGAGACTTTCATGTCACCATTCAGGGTGTGTTCAGTTAAATCTTTGTATTAATTCGAAGTATCAAGGTTGGGGAAATTGTACTTTCAGAAACTTTTGTAATTGATGTTAATACTATTTTTTTTAAACATTTGCATTTTTGAAAAAAAAAAAAAAAAAAAGTGAAATAATAGAAAGTGACGTGACACAAACATGCTATTGTCTTGCCAGTTCCTCCGATCTTCCACCGGGTGACTAACAGAGAAGCAGCCTGGGGTCTGGGACACGAGGATGACAGTAACAGTGAGGACGTGGTAGAGAAGCGGGAGGTGGTCCTAGGCCATCCAATCAGCCTGTCCTGTGAGAGTAATGCCATCCCCCCACCAAAGCTCAGCTGGTACAAAGATGGAAGAAAACTCACCTCTGTGGATGGGGTTGTACTGCTTCCAGGTCAGAGGAAACTCTTTCCTGTGAAAAAAAAACTGTGGCTGTTATGTACGACTTAGGCTACATATTCATGGATAAATTGGCTGTTTTGTGTGTGGATTTGACGTCTCAGGTGGACAGGTGCTACAAATTGCCCGAGTGCAGAAAGAAGATGCTGGAAAGTATACATGTCAGGCTGTCAACGAGGCAGGAGAGGACCACATGCACTTTGAACTGGAAATTCTGGGTAAATGAGTACATGTAAAATTTTTTGTAGTTTTGATACTAAAATGTACACAGGTGGAAATGAAAGTAATTTCTGAAAAAGTCTGTTTTCTTTCACCTCCTCAGTCCCGCCTGTGATCCTGCAAGCATCGGAGGAGTTTATGGAGGAAATAGGAGTAGTGGTCAACAGCACTGTGGTCCTCTACTGTGACGTGACCGGACACCCTGCTCCAGTCATCTCCTGGCTAAGAGATGGGCAGCCGGTGCACACAGACTCACAGCACCAAATCAGTGAGGATGGGACTCAACTCCAGGTTACTCATTCTTGACTTTTGGATAAAAAAATACCAGCATAAACTTTAAACAGTTCCAACTGTGACGTCATATAGAAGAATAATACTTCAATCCCATCTTTCAGCTCCTCAGTGTCCAGGTTTCCGACATGGCTGGGTATTTGTGTGTAGCTGAGAACAAGGTTGGAACAGTTGAGAAGCTGTTCAGTCTGACAGTGCAAGGTAAGAGACGTTCATAACTCAAAAGGCTTCACCACTACCTCTGTTTATTCACTTTCCAATGTAATCAGAAGGACCAACGTACGGAATGTCATTTTATTGTTAGATAATGGATGTTGTTGGATGTTCTTTTATGACAACAGACGTGCTGACTCATGCCCTTTACGTGTAAAACACAACTGTTGTATTCTCTTCCAGTGCCTCCTAGAATAATTGGCAGCAAGGAAGAGGAGGTTAGTGTGATCGAGGGCCACATGGTGTCCTTGCTGTGTGACGTCCAAGCGTACCCTCCTCCAGAAATCACCTGGACCAGAGACGGGCAGGTCAACTTGTTCGGCAGCCGTATCCACATTCTGCCAGGTCAGCCACCGGCCACCTGCAAAAACCCAAATAACTCTTATGTCAAAGCATTTCCTTTGTATTTTGGCACAGATATTAAATTTCATATTATATATTTATTATAGGTGGCCAGATGCTACAGTTGTCCCGGGCAAGACTGGAAGATGCAGGGCAATATGTATGCACAGCCACCAACTCAGCAGGCCAGGACCAGAAGAATATTCTCCTCAGTGTTCATGGTGAGCAAACATATGGTGACCCATCTGCACAATTCAGGTACATATGTATACAGCTGATCAAATCTCAAAACACTGTCCAGGCAAAATATCTGTCTACCTAAGGCCAGCTGTGACCAAGGATAGCTCAGGAGTGAATCATGAATCAAACTGAGATCATGCCCTCTCTGTATGTGCAAACCAACAGTCCTGCCCACCCTGAAGCCCCGTCTTGATGCTGAGTCAGACTCGGTTACCCCTCAGGTTGGCTCTTCAGTCGCCCTGAGATGCGAAGCCCATGGTGTTCCTGAGCCTGAGGTCACATGGTATAAGAATGGGCTGCAACTGGCTGAAGGGAATGGACTGAAGATGGATCGTCACCAGCTGGAGATCATAGGAGTTCAGGTCAGAGAAAAGGTTTTTATGTCATACATGTTTGAGGCTACAATCAAAACAATAAAAATTGTTTTTGAAGGTGGAGTGGCTTTTGACTGGGGTCACACATTTCCAGCCTTGACAGGCTGACATATTAAATGTTTGGAAGTATAGTAAAGTATTTAACCTGTTACCAGACACTCCCATTTTTGTTTATAAGCCTGAAAGTAATTTGCTAAAAATAAAAAGGTTACTGTTCTTAAACACTTTTGATTACCGTCATAACCATGGCCCCCTTTGAAAGGTAAAAAAATGAAAGAAATGAGTATAAGAGATACTGAACCAAACTTACAGAGGTACAAACATGGCAGAAACATAGGTTTTTTCTGCCTCGCCTATTTTTTGGCCTAAAAGAGGAGTATAAGGCCTGTAGTAGCACCTTTTGTGTGATTGATTTGGATGTATAATTTATCAAGGTTGTGTCCGGTACAGACCAAAACACACCTCAAGTAGCACTGCCAGGGCCAGAGTGACCCACAGGTGGGATGGTGTATTTTAAAGTTAACTTTCACAATTTATTCAATAATATACAGACTTGACAAGACTTGGAGAGCAGGAGACATACCCGCATATTTGACAAGACACAGCACTCGCCCTCTCGTTGACTGGGTGCATTTTAACCCTGTTCTAAGTTAATTTGCCTGATTCAGAATGCATGCACCAGCAAAAATAGCAGGAAATAGCCGTTTCTCTTCTTTGCCTGTGCTTAAAATGCAAGCTCACTAACCTAAGTGACCTTCTTTTTTGGTTCCAAGATGGCAGATGGTGGTACTTACACTTGCAAAGTGTCCAATGTGGCTGGACAGGTGGACAGGACATTCAGACTGACAGTTCATGGTGAGAATACCTCTGCTGTGTTCTCAGACTGACACTTAAAACAACTGTCTCCAAAATGGTGTGGGTTTATTCAACAAACATATTTCCACAGTTCCACCTGTCCTTGCTGGGCCTCTCCAGGAGTACCTAAACTATACCTTAGGCTCCCATGTGGGCCTGCTATGTGAGGCCACAGGGGTCCCTGTCCCCAGTATCACCTGGCTCAAAGATGGAACCCCTATTGGTAAGAGGAAGGCGATGACAGGGGAAATTGGAATAGTATGGACTTGCTATGCGTGACAGCTTGTGTACATGAATGTGTTTGCTGTCCAGAGAGCAGTCTGCAGTGGCAGTGGTCCGTTCGAGGGAACCGACTGGAGCTGGGTCCTCTCACTCTGTCTCATGCTGGAACATACACCTGTGTGGCCAAGAACAGTGAGGGCCAAACAAAGAAAGACTACACACTTGCAGTGCAGGGTAAAGAGTTATTTG
Organism: Xiphias gladius; assembly: GCF_016859285.1. Classification (NCBI taxonomy): domain Eukaryota; kingdom Metazoa; phylum Chordata; class Actinopteri; order Istiophoriformes; family Xiphiidae; genus Xiphias; species Xiphias gladius. The sequence goes on along the minus strand of NC_053418.1, from coordinate 21,766,281 downwards.
CAATTTGAACAAAATGAGATACACTTATCCTTGAAAATTACACAAAACATTTATGAAAGGAATGATTTTGTGTGGCATTTAAAAGTAATCCTTGTCATACTCAGTATCGCCCAACATCCTCGACTCTGACAACCCATCTGATGTGAGTGCACCCACGGGAGAGGAGGTTACCCTGGAGTGCAGAGCAACTGGAATCCCTACACCCCACCTCAGCTGGCTGAAAGATGGAGTCACTTTAGAAGGATCAGACACGCGTCACATCGTGTAAGTCATTCACAGTGTCTGCCAGTGCTTTAAATACACACAGAACGTTGTGAACTAATAGTAATTACCCTTTTCCTGCAGCACCTTTTGCTCATTCAAATATGTTGAATTTGTTTTATAAGCGGTACAAGAATCGATCAACACCCTTCCCTAAAGGTTTGGGAAATTACAATATTAATCATCATCGTTAAAGATAATGTGCATGACAGAGGGATGTGTGGACAGACAAATGAAGTCATTTATAGCCCCTTGCCTGATTCCATCATGGGGAACAGTAACAGCAGCTGTTTTACAGCTGTTCAGCAGTTTATATGGTCATTACAACCACATCAGCCAGAGAAAATAAATGTCTGTGTGTGTATTTGTTTATGTGTTTGACTGTGAGAAAATCGTGGGACGATGATGACAAAAACGATGGGAAAGTAATTCTGAGTTTCAGAGGTGGATTGGACAGATACTATAAGTGATGCTGGTTGAGACAGGAAAAATGGATAAAGCAGTACATGGTATTAATGTGAAAACATAATGTGTCTGGCAGTGTGACCCCTGATGGCAGCACGCTAACATTACTGAGGCTGAATCCTGAGGATTCTGGGACATACACCTGTTTGGCTGTCAGCCCGGCTGGGCAGGAGAGCAAAATCTACACCCTCTTTGTACTAGGTCAGTTTGAACATGTTATTTGTGCATTTGTATTAGTGCTCAACTTTATGGGCGACTGGCTATAATTCAGTTTGACTTGTCACAGTGCCGCCATCTGTCTCTGGTGAGACCACTGTCCCCAGGGAGGTGCAGGTCACACAGAACAGCGCTGTGACTCTGGAGTGTCAGGCAGAAGGAAAACCTCTACCTCAGATCAGCTGGCTGAAAAACGGACGTCCCCTGCTCCTCTCTCCACGTGCACGCCTTCTCTCTGATGACTCTGTGCTGAGGTCAGTCTAGACAGACAAAGCTGAGTACAAAAGCGGTTATTTTGTGAAGAGATTACATGTTTATAGGTGAGGTAATGCTAAATGTTCCCTTTCTTTATGAAAAAGGATATCTCCTGTGCAGCTGTCTGATTCTGGAGTTTACACATGTGTGGCACGCAGTCGAGCTGGTCTTGCTGAGCTCAGCTATGATGTCCAGGTCCAAGGTACAGTCATAACATACCACCTAATGATTTTCCCTAGAGCTGATACTGTGTGTACCATTTTGGATCTAAGGGTTTTATATAGATGTATGTGTGTGTATGATCCACAGTGCCCCCAGGTGTCGATCATGTTGAACCAGTGGAGCCAGTTACAGTAGTCCAGGGATCCTTGGTAACATTGACATGCGAGGCACATGGTGTTCCCCCTCCCACACTAACATGGATGAAGGACAGCCAGCCGCTGTCCCTTCACCGCAACCTGCTGCTGGATGGACAGGAGACACGGTTGCAGCTGCCTGATGTGGCTCTTTCAGACGCAGGGCTCTACAGCTGCGTGGCCAGTAACCAGGCTGGAAGCAGCACAAAGAGCTTTAATCTCACCGTGCTCGGTAATCCCAAAATGATCGATATTTAAAGTCTTTCTAAATTCTAAATCATAGTGTAAACTCCTTGAACAACTGATCCAAAACATTCCGATTTATAATACAGAGCCTCCAAAGATATCCAGCTCCAGCTCTCCAGAAGAGCTGACCATAGCAGTAGACAGTCCACTGGAGCTGGAGTGCTCCGCTGTTGGAGTCCCACCTCCCACCCTCAGCTGGCTCAAAGATGGTCGCCCCATTGAAGGGACTGACATTGTTCAAGAGGATGGACACTTTGTCAGGATTAGCAAAGTTCAGGTAAATTACAAACTGATAATATCTGATAATATCGCAAAGTTAAAGCTGCTGTAGGTAAGACATTATTGTACAAACATATATACATTAGCATATACACTATTAAGAGTAAGTGATTATGGTGCAACCTTCTGCCAACAGTGCTTTGAAGAAAAAAAATTATGTCCAAAGAGAATGTTAAATCTCAGCAAATTGCAAAGTCCATCTCACTGAAAGAAAAACAAAAAGGGATAAAAAACACTTAATATGCCTGTTGCAGCATTGATATGTCCTGTCTTCTCATACAAGAAACAAAAGAACATGGCATGAAGCTAAAACAATTAGGTTTACTCGTAATTTGATTTTTAATTAATAGGTTGTTTTCATTTGGGATATAAGTCATAGATAGAAAATGTTAAAGATTCAAAAAAGCATGATCATTTATCTGTATACTGAAAAGGTTTGTCAAACAAATGGAAGCCCGGAGTTTTAACAGCATCAGTCCAGGCAAATGCAGCTCTGTTGCGTAAGACCCACTCAGACTGATTAATGCCGTCTTTGTCTTTCTTTAGGTCGAGGATGGAGGTCTGTACACCTGCTTGGCCAGCAGCCTAGCTGGAGAGGATGGAAAAAACCACTGGGTCAGAGTCCAAGGTGACAGATGCTGTTTTTGTGTATTGTTCAACTGGCAGCATTTTTTTAGCTACGGTGTTATCATACACAGCATTTATATTGTGTGCGTTAGTATGCATGCAAAGTGGCATATAAACAGTAGGAGGGTAGTGTAACATGTTTTGATTGGAAAGTTCCAAAATTCATGATGTTATCCTCCTCCTTTGCATTATAGCGACATACCCAGCTCAGCTTATTTGCACAACTGTGTGATTTGTTACCAAACACACATTCTTATAGCACATTCTTCTATTTAAATTTTGCGTTCTGTGTGGAAAGCTAAGCATGTGCTTTTTTAGTGCAAACATTATTTTTACATCTGAGTTTATCTGATCCACATGGCCACATGTCTTAACCCAGCTCTTCTTTGTTTAAAATGAGCACTTTAGGCTTATAGGAATTCTTTGTCACAATAATTGTGTGTGTGTCACCCCTGGAAACTTTTTTTAATTCACCTGAGTGAGGTTCACCATTTAATAATCAGTGGTTGTGTTTCAGTCCCCCCAACCCTCCTTGGATCTGGTGATGTGAGGACATTGACAGTGCCAGTTAACGGACATCTGACCTTTGAGTGTCTGGCTGACAGTGACCCTCCTCCCAATATAGAGTGGTACAAGAATGAGGCCAAACTGCAGGTACAGATTAGGGGGAAAAAAAACAAAAAACAAACAAAAAAAACAGTTATTGAATTAAAAGCCATCTCCTCTGACTCACACACTTTGTCTCCTTTTCTGCCCTCCTCTTGTGATATCAGCCAGGGGGTCGTATCCAGCGGCTGGCAGGGGGTCAGTACCTGGAGATACAGGAAGTCAGGCCTGACGACAGTGGCCAGTACAGCTGTGTGGTCACCAACATGGCTGGAAGCACCAGTCTCTTTTTCACAGTGGAGATTCTGTGTAAGTCTACCTGTCATTAATTCATTTGAAATAGTTTTACATGTTAAACCCAAGTCAAACCCACATGGATATGTCACTTTTTACTTTTCTAGTACCACCAGTAATAAAAGAGAGCAGTTCACTGGTGACCACACATGTGGGACAGGATGCAGTTTTGCCTTGTGAAGTAGAAAGTGACTCTTTACCTACGGTCATGTGGAGAAAAGATGGCTTCCCCGTGTCTCAGGATAACAATAAGTATGTCCTAAGATAACAATAAGGGCAAACTGCCATCTGTAATATTATACTTCATACTAGATTGAATCTATCAAACACAGACATGGCTACACACTTTGGTGTGTCTATCCATTCTTTCATCTTTTAATTGTGAATTTGTTTCAGGTACACGTTATCAGAGGGCTCCTTGCGTATACATGGGGTTCAGTTGAGTGATTCTGGTCACTACTACTGCACAGTGTCCAACCAGGCTGGCTCAGATCACCGGGGAATGGATCTACAGGTGTTTGGTAAATAAAGCAAAGGAAAATAATGTCTATATAGTGTTTTCTCTAATTTTACAGTATATAGCACAGGCAGAGTGTTGGTGGTTCTGTTCCTATTTTGATTTTAGCATAATTTGTTATGTTTCAACACAGAGGTACAATGACTTTGGCTGAAGCTGTCCTCTCTCTTACTAGTGGGTCCTTCAATCAGCCCGGGTCCATTCAATGTGACAGTAACCACAGGGGTTAGAGCTGTGCTGAGCTGTGAGACTGCAGGTATACCCACACCTAAAGTGTCCTGGAAGAGGAATGGCACTCCACTTGATATCGGTCAGCTGCCTGGAGCATACAGGTGAAGGCTATGGATGGACTCCCTTTGAATACACAACATGGATGCATCACAACTCAGACAGCTGTAAAAACGTAAAAACTGACGCAATGTTGCTTCTTTTTCCAGGATACTGTCCTCGGGGTCCCTGGTTCTTTTGTCACCGTCTGGTGAGGATGAAGGTTACTTCGAGTGCACTGCCGTCAATGATGCTGGAGAAGAGCGCAGGGTCATTGAGGTCATCGTACAAGGTATTGATTTTGAGTTCTGTACAATAAGCAGAGTGAAGAAAGGCAATTCAGATGGTTGAATTGATAAATTTTCTATTTTCTCTTTCAGTCCCACCATCTATTGAAGATGAAACGACGACAGTTACGGCTGTGAAAATGTTTCCTGTGGTGTTGCCTTGTCATGTACAAGGACGTCCTCAGCCCATCATCACCTGGACGAAAGGTGGCGCCAAACTGGGCTCCAGAGGAGGAAGTTATCGTGTCCTTCCCACTGGTAAGACAACAAGTCTAAGGAACTGTAGTGATTTTTCGGCTCTTTATGTCACGGTCTACTGGAATAATAAGGCAACAGGGCAAGGATCATTTGTTTTGGCTTAACAAATGTGACTTTTAACCGTGTATCTCTGTACTCATTTTCATTGCAGGAGTGTTGGAGATAACTGCTGCTGTGCCAAGTCATGCTGGCAAATACACATGCTCGGCCCGCAACCCAGCTGGAGTGGCTCACAAACATATCTCTCTCACAGTGCAAGGTTGGCTCTCATGGACTGGCTGCAGGTCCTTCTGCAAATCTTATGTGCTGGAATGCTTATGAAAAAACATATAAAGTCATATGGTAATGTATTTGTTCTTCCATGCACTTAGAGCCTCCAGAGATCAGGCCAATGGCAGAGGAAGTACAGGTGGTGTTGCATCATGGGACCATTCTACCCTGTGAGGTCCAAGGCTTCCCCAGACCATCCATCACCTGGCAAAGAGAGGGAGTTTCCATAGCAGCAGGTAACAATATATAAAATATCAACACAAATATAAACATTAATTCTAAACACTGTTTAATTATATTAGATATATTCAGACTGTCCTACTCATGTGAATGCGACTTTATGTTTAATCACAGGTCACAGACTGGCTGTGCTCTCAAATGGAGCGCTGAAGTTCTCTCGCGTCACGCTTGGTGATGCAGGGACCTACCAGTGCCTGGCAAAGAATGAAGCTGGTGTAGCTGTGGGCAGGACTAAACTAGTCCTCCAAGGTAATGTGGGCTTTTGGTCTCTCAGATGGAAAGAAAGAGGTGGTTTCTCCATTTTTCTTTCTCATAGTGTAATTGTATGTCATGGTGGCATATGCAAAGAAACAAACGCCCCCAATTCCATGGTTGCTCCTAATTCCCAAAAAGCCATTTTTGACATTTCTGAATTTATTAATAACTGCAAAACCCCATTTTTCTCCAGTTCCACCGGTATTGAGTGTGCCTCGTTTGGAGTACATTGCCGTGCTAGGCCAGTCAGTCAGTCTGGAGTGTGTGGCTGACGGGCAGCCTCAACCTGAAGTGACTTGGCACAAAGGGAGGAGGCCGGTAGTTGATGGCACTCATATACGTATCTTTGCCAATGGAACTCTGGCAATTACTTCAACCCAGCGCAGTCATGCAGGCCTTTACACGTGTACTGCCAAAAACCTTGCTGGCAGAGCCAGCCAGGACATGAGACTGGTTATTCAAGGTGAGTGAAAGCTCTTTATGATTCTATATGAAAGACTATAACATGATCATGCTTAAAAATAAGCTTGATAAACTGTAATTTTAGTAGGAAAAAAAAACTTATAAACTAATGATTTTATTACATTTCAGTCCCGCCCATGATTCCTCCTGCACAGACAGAATTGTCAGTCATTCAGGGATTTCAGGCGCTCCTGCCGTGTACTGCTCAGGGCTCACCAGAACCCAGAGTATCATGGGAGAAGGATGGTGCCATTGTGGCCAACCTTCCTGGCAAATTCACTGTCCTGCGATCAGGAGAGCTGATAATTGAGAGAGCTGAGGTACAATCCATATTCTTCACTGCATTATAAACTACATCTCTGTCCACGTCTGGGTATAACAATCTGTACGGATTTCTTTCTTCACACAGCCAGGGGATGCTGGTGTGTACACGTGTGTGGCAACAAACGCAGCAGGCTCTGTGAGACAAGACGTTCGCCTGTCCATCAACATGAGGCCTGCCCTCAAGGAGCTGCCAGGTGATGTAACCCTGAACAAAGGAAAGAGTCTGGCCTTGTCCTGCCATGCTCAGGGAACACCTTCTCCTGTCATCTCCTGGACTGTCAACAACAGTCCCTATGCAGGTATTGTTTTCAATTTTTTCACTTCAGACGGTTGCACAACACTACATGCACTACTTCTTTTCGGATATACAGTATTCATGCTTTTTCATATTCATACAGCTTGGAGTTGTGACACTAATTCAGTACTATAGGGTAAAACTGTAGTATTTCCGCTGCATTCAAATGTCACTATGGGTCATATTATGCCCAGATCCATCCAACACTGCTGATTAAAAATGTTCCAGGTGCCACTGTAGATGAGGCTGGCAGGAGCTCCATCATCATTGAGAATGTGACTATGAGTGATGCTGGGACCTATGTGTGCATAGCAGAAAACAGTGTGGGCTCCATCCGCGCGCTCTCATTTGTCCGCATCAGAGGTGAGCTTTTTGTCAAGGATTAGTCAGGGCGACTTTCAACAGGTGATGATGTCAACTTAATATATGTCATGCTATAAATTTGTGCTGTGTGTCTGCAGAACCTCCAATGTTGAAGGGTGAAGCCCACATGTCTCAGACAGTCATCCTGGGTGGCTCAGCTATGCTCGACTGTCCAGTCCAAGGAGACCCCAGCCCTGTCCTCCGCTGGCTCCGGGATGCAAAACCCTTGCTCCGCTCCCTCCGAATGCAAGCGCTTCACAACGGATCCTTGGTCATTTACAGCATCACTGTAAATACAAAGTTTACTTTGCTCCTTTCCTTCCTACATTTTACAGCTGACCTCTCTAGACAAGTTTTGTTAAACCAAATCACTCAAGTTTGAATGATTAAGCCCCCCCTGAGCACACGACTTACATCAATAAATGTTTCATGGCTTGGTGAAAAATGGAGCAGTATTCATCCTCTCCAAGCTTCATCTGCAGTCCCCTTGGGTGGAAAAACACTGTGTGACTGTCCTGCAGCATCCTGCTTCCACCCAAATCAGATTGAGTTCAGTCAGAGAGGCTAACAGCATTAGCAGTAGGGGGAGGAGATGAACAGAAAGCTAGATGTTCCCAGACTCTGTCCCTCTTTCCTTAGCTTGTAACCTTGTTAGGTCTCTAACTGCTGCCGTAATTGCAAAGCCTGCAGCTGAGACTTTTTCGCAGACAGATGACTGTCCTTCCCACACAGCGCTTTAATGTGAAATTTCCTCCTTCTGGTCCAGTAATATCTATTATGGCAAACAATTCAATGGAACCAAGTCTCAACTGCCCAGTAGAAAATGTCAGCTTTTTTGCTGCAATGTCATCTTTCTTTCACCATAAAACTATAAATGATCTAAGAAATGTTTGTCCTGTGGCTCTATCAGAGGATAACTGTACCTCAAAGTGCCAGATGAGCCAAACTCTTCTTTACCTGTTTGTTCTACAGGCTGCAGATGAAGGGGAGTATCAGTGTGTGGCTGAGAGTGAAGCTGGGACAGCTGAGAGGACCATTACTCTCAAGGTTCAGAGTGAGTTCTGTGCTTATAATTACAAACATTGTACAGGACATGAAATTCATTTAAAAAACACACACAAGCCAGTACCTCTCACAGAGTCTGGCTTTCCCCTTCTAAGAATGATTACATTATTACTGTCCTCTCCTCCTCTCTCTTACACAGTCAATGGAGGTTACTCTAACTGGCAGGAGTGGAGTCCATGTAGCAGCACCTGTGGACAAGGCTTCCAAGAACGAAACAGATTATGCAACAACCCAGAACCAGTAAATGGTGGCCGATCATGCAGCGGTCCCAGAATTGATTCTAGGAAATGTCACGCTGGTCTCTGTCCAGGTGCAAATGAATGTTTCTTTGTTTTGCTTGACTTTATTTATTTATATATATTTTAATGTCATTGCTTTGGTGTTTCATAACATAATACTGGCATGATCCCATATTCCGGTCAAGGTCACAACCAATGCATCATGAATGTTCTTGTGTGTATGAATGAACAGAATCTTACATACAGTGTACAAATACCAAAATCCCTATGTGAGCTATGGGTATTATTCCATTATTTGTGAAGAGATGTGGTATTTAATACACATATATCACTCAAAATCTAAAATTTAAAGAATGTTATAAATAATTATGAATTACTCAAGTGCATGTAAACTCACTACGTTTCTGCTTGGTGTGTTTGATGATGAAAGGTGAGACTCCTCGCAAGACCAGAGGCAGCCTGATTGGCATGGTGAACGAAAGGGAGTTTGGTGTGTCCTTCCTGGAGGCCAACATTACAGACAGTGTGGAAGAGGGGAGCAGCACTCTGCAGGCACGCCTGGACAACATCCCTCCCAGTGTGGGTGAGTGATCGCACATTATGTCCCCAGGGTTGATACATTACATTCTACAGTTTCGGTCAGAGCGAAAGGTCTCCAAGTAATTTCAGCACTTCTTTATTTACTGTTTACTTCTGTATTTAGATGTGCATTCAGATAAAAGCTAGAGTATATTTTGTTTTTATTTTAATTTTTTGTTTTTTTTGTATGTCTTTCATTAAATTACTTTTCAGCAGGACGTTTGAGCAGGAGAGAGCTTAGGTATTAGATTTTATTGGTTACAGCATATTTCGGGGATATAATTCTAAAGTTGTTTAGACTGTACTATATATCTATGACACTGTAAAAGACCAAGAGTTGATGCTGTTTTATTGTAGGTCCCTTGCTGCGAGTGCTGGTGTCTGTGTTTGCTCCCATCTACTGGACCACTGTGCTGCAGAGCGGAGCGGCCAGAAACGGCTTCTCCTTCACCCAGGGCCAGTTCAGACAGGAGTCTCAGCTGGAGTTTGAGACTGGTGAGTTTTACACTATTTCTAGTTTACAAAACAACCAGCAGATGGCACCGCTCACCTCCACTGACATGCATGAGTTACCCATGAAGGCTATTCCTTCAGTTTCAACAGTTTCAGCATGCTTCCTTCTGCTTGTAAATGAGTGATTTCTCTTTTTTTTTTCTTTTCTTTTTCGTTTTACTGTTTTTTAATCTCTTCAAACAGGGGAGATCCTTCGTTTGACCCATGTGGCCAGGGGTCTGGATTCTGAGGGAGTTTTACTAATTGACATTGTAATTAACGGATTTGTTCCTCCTTCATTATCATCGTCTCATCTGAGCCTACAGGTTTGTTCCCTGCTTGTTATAACAATATGTATTTAAATAACTCAAACGTATCTCACTGGAGAATTTGTTGACATAGTTAAGCTCAGATCCTCTGACTTGATTTTGTTTTTTGTCCCGCAGGAGTTTGATGAGTCATATGTGCAGACAGGCCAAGGGCAGCTCTACTCTTGGTCATCGCAGACCCACCAGAGAGGAGGAAACCCCATGGTGCTACGCTGTAATCACACCATTATTTACGAGGGCCAGGACGAGCGCCAAGGCCCTCTGCTCCAGCTTCTCAAGGTCTCTGGGATGAACAGCGTCTATAACATGTTTACTCTCTCTTTGGACTTCCATATCACTGCCAGCCTTCTCATACCAGGTCTGGGGAAAAAACACAATGATTTAAAACCATCACCACATCACATGAAATACTGGATTTAAAATGTTTAAACAGCTAACACTGACTGAACTCCCCGTTTGCAGAAGGTTTTGCAGACACATGCCCTAAAGGTTTCATTCTTGACACAGCCTCCTACTGTGCTGGTATGCTGCCTTCCTTTATTATGCCTCATTTATCTTTTGGCAGCATTTATCTTCGAACATTTGTCACTGTACCCGTTTTATTATTATGATTAAATGTGTTCCTGCTAGACGAAGATGAGTGTGCGCTCCAGTCTCCCTGCTCTCATTCCTGTAACAACATCATGGGAGGCTTTTCCTGTGCCTGTCCCTCTGGGTTCACCATCTCTACAGAGACCAACACTTGCCAAGGTGAGACAAAAACGACACACTTGCTTTTTAAGCCCTCATCTTCATCTAATCCTCTGCCTCACCATTTGGCCTTACTCCTCTGTTTCACTTAATACCATGCAGATATTGATGAGTGTTCCCAGGGCTCACACATGTGCCACTACAACCAGCAGTGTGTCAACACAGTGGGCACATATCGCTGCCAGGCCAAGTGTGGACCAGGATTTAAGCCCAGCATCACAGGAACCAGCTGTGAAGGCAAGTCACTGTTAATCACTGTTAAACTGTCTGCTCAACACTTCATATGGAGGCATAACAACTTATCTCCTACTGTGAAACTTGTACGCTTTCCCTTTCTCAGTCGTTGTTCAATAATATTTGCATACCATACCGTACCAAAGCAGAATTATTAAGCCAAATGCGTCGACTGTATGTTCCAGATGTGGATGAGTGCCAGGAGTCTGCTCTCTCCCCATGCCAGCATCAGTGTCTCAATACTCTGGGCTCCTACCGCTGTATCTGCCACCCTGGATACCAGCTGTCAGGACATCGCTGCATTGGTCAGTGAGCTAACTATTAACACTTCCACAGGTTATACAGAGTTTACAAAAGTCATGGAACTTTCCAATCAAGACTAAGGTGAGTGATAACTGACAATCAGTAACAGCTCTGTTGTAATGGTTGCACTTTTACAGATATCAATGAGTGCATGAGAAATGTATGCCCGGCTCACCAGCAGTGCCGTAACACAGACGGAGGGTACCAGTGTTTCGACAGCTGTCCAGCTGGCATGACCAAAGCAGAGAATGGAGCCTGTGTGGGTTAGTAGTTTTTTTTCTTATCCAATTTGTTTTCCTGGAGGGTACTAGATGTTACATTTTACCGTACATAAACCATTACTACATTCATTTTGAGACATTAGCCTCAGACTCAGCCTCTGAGCCTTGAAGGGCTCATAGAGTTTGGTTCCCACCTTCAAGACAATACCTGGTTTTGTCTGCATTAGTTTAATCAGTAAAAGCCAACAGGACCATTGGTGATACGAATGGCAGCTTCTAGCAACCTCAAACTGCATTTAAAGATACGCAACACCGCGTCAGATTTCACGGGATTGTCTTAGGGGAAAAAAACGGTCACTGCTTATCCTTCACAAAGACAGAAGGAAAGCTTTTAAAAAAGAGGAAACCTTTGACCAAAGAAAAAAAGATCCTCTTTATAACAATTGCGACAAAGTTTGGAAACTGTACTCTAAACAGCAACACTGAAATGAGATAGAGGCTAGCAGTCATCTCAACATTGGTCTCAATTGTTGTTTTTTGTTGAGTTTTTATTAATTATAGTCGCAGTTACATCTTGATTTTACAACACTCTGCATTTTCAAAATTTGCTTAAGTTGAGCAGAAGAATTACAAGAAGTGCAAATGTAATTCTGTGTTTTGTCTAAGATTGGGTGATATGTTGTTAAATATTTTTCAGATATTGATGAGTGCCAGGATGGAAGTCACATGTGTCGCTATACTCAGATCTGTCAGAACACAATCGGAGGTTATGGCTGTGTATGTCCCAGAGGTTACCGATCCCAGGGAGTAGGCCTCCCATGTTTGGGTACGATATCTGCCGTGTCTGTTTTATTATACAGCTCGCTACTGATGCACTAATGGAGAGCACACATTAGAACCCACGTGAGTCTTGTTTTACCTTTCAGACATCGATGAATGCCTGCAGACACCAAACCCTTGTGCCTACCAGTGCCGTAATGTGCCTGGCAGCTTCAGGTGCATGTGCCCTCCTGGTACAGTGCTGCTTGGGGATGGGCGCTCCTGTGCAGGGCTGGAGAGAGGGCAGACCTTCGCAAACGGCACCAGAGTCAGGGCAAGACTCCGCCCACAGCTAGTGTCATCTCTAGGCAGGCCAATCCTGTCCCGTTCTCACGGAGTGTCTCGCATAACCAGGCAGAGCTGTCCTGCGGGGTATACCAACAGAGACGGAACATGTGTTGGTGAGTGTGCATCAAAACTAATTCATACATACAGCATTGAGAAACAAAGAAGAAGAAAATTTCCACGTCGTACTGTTTTGTCAGCCTCTTGAGTCTTACACATACATCCTCACATTATTCTGTGTACAGATGTGGATGAGTGTCTGCTCAGGAAGCCATGTCAACACGAATGCCGAAACACCATTGGCAGTTTCCAGTGCCTGTGTCCCCAAGGTTACCAGCTCTTACCCAATGGCAGGAGCTGTAAAGGTAAGGGCCTCCTTAAACTGTTTCCTAAATGCATGACGTTCACCCTTCCTTTAAATGATCACATCTAAATTCTTGTCCCCGTTCTCTGCCATTAGACATCGATGAGTGTGTAGAACAAGGCATCCAGTGCAGACACAATCAGATGTGTTTTAATACCAGAGGAGGATACCAGTGCCTGGATACACCATGCCCTGCATCCTATCAGAGTGGAGGGAGCCCCGGGTAAATTGCATGACTAAAAAGTATCGTACAGTGTTTAAATACAACAATTAGGCTGTAGATATTGTACCTTTTTTTTTTTAGAGCTTTTAGATATTTGAATACGGATGTGTCAGTGATACTTTGCTCCTTCCTGTTGACTTTTAAAGGACCTGCTACAGGCCCTGCTCTCTGGACTGTGCCGCTGGAGGCTCTCCTCTGCTCCTGCAATACAAGCTGCTCACTCTCCCCTCTGGCATTCCAGCCAATCACAATGTGGTACGACTGTCGGCTTTCTCAGAGTCAGGCGTCCTGCAAGAGCGCACGTCTTTTACCATACTTGAGCAAGAATCAGAGACGGGCGTGATGGGCCGGGTGTTTGGCATTAGAGATGAGACCGGCAGGGGGATCATCTTCACCCTGCGGGCTCTGGACAGACCAGGACTAGTGCGGCTCAAAGTGCAGGCCACCACCATCTCGCTGCAGGGCCGCATTACCTACCAGAGCATCTTTATCATCTACATCTCCATCTCAACGTACCCGTACTGAGCCTCTGTGCTGCCTTACAGATGACTCTGCCCCCCAGTGGCCCCTTGGATGCCTCTCACCCACAGGGCAGTTCCCAAAGAAACACTGTGCCTTGGACACATTAGGCCAAGAAAAGGCAAAGAAAAAGAAACATACAAGATAAGGTGGACACAGTTAGTAAGTGGATTTCATGAAGATGTGTACCCCCCTTGGCCTGTGGCTGAAATGTCACAATGGAAAAAGTTCTGTAAGAGAAAAGACCTTCCTTTTTTTAAATGTTGCCTTCAGTGGGATCTGTTGAACAAATTATGTCGAAGCTCATACTCAACTGAAGACATCTGAACTGCCAAAAATGCTGGATGAACAAAATATTTTGTTCATTTACTGACCATACGTTCTATTTGGGGAAAATGCCAAGAGTGCATCTTTATAATCAATATATGAAAATGCATAATGCAAAAAAATGAAATATCAACTATGAAATTGTACAATGTTTCCCCTATTATTTTAATTTATTTAAGTCATTTGATCACATCACTGGTTCAACAACCTCCTGAAACAGGGTTTGAGCTTGTAAGGATCTACTGGCATTGTAATGCCAAACCTTCAGTGGCACATCGTAACAGTGGCTTGTGGCTATCTAGCTAGCAACAGTGTTTCATCTATCCTATTTGTTGTTGTTTTTTACTCTTTTATAACTTTTTTTTTTAACGTGAAAAAGTTTTAAGGTGCTATTCTGAATGTACTCAAGTGTTTTGAGTGGTGCTGGTGTTACGAAGAAAACAGGCAGTTATTAAATACCATAGAGCTTCAAAATGGCATATCTTTTCTGCATAACATTTGGAATAGATGCTGTTCAGTAATCAAACATGTACCATCAATGTAAAAATCTGAGAAGGGAAGTTATCAGAAAACCAAGAAATGCTCACAATTGCGGTAAAATATTTGCCCTACTCTTGCCGATTACACAAATATTTCTCTGTTGCTGTAAATGAGTCAAATATTTGTAGAAATAAAAAGCTACACTTTTGTTATTGTCTGTTATTACCATACAATAGTGTAAAACCTAGGCTAACGTTTTACTAACAGCCGACAAACAATATTGCTTCAAACATGCATTATTAACCAAAGGGGGATCATACACACAGCTACTCGGGCAAAGCAATTTGCCAACTACATCAATGAATGACATATTAACCCTAAGCAGATGCCAGTCTGGCTTTTAGATCATTTCTACCCCAGCTTACTTTGACTCAAACCTCCAGTAAACCTAAAATAATCTCTGTCCTATTCTGTTAAGACTCTTGTTTTGTTACACATCCATTTTAATGTCAAATATTCAACAGCCTTTATGCTAATTACAGAGAAGGTAGTAAAGTAACTGATGATGATTTCTCTCTGACTTGTACCCTGTTAATCTGTGGACTTTGTAGGAAAATGTATAAAATTTTCAGTGATGAATATATATATATATATATATATTTTTTTTTTTTTTTCTTTTCTTTTTTTTCTGGATTTGTCATCTTTAGGAACTAGTCACAAAGTTCTTCCACTCATTTTTACTCAATATAATCACGTCTTGAAACAAATGAGGGTTTCTCACCAATGTCAGACTGGAAGTTATCCAAACTGTCCATCACCACTGGTTTACATGGGTACAAAACTGCTCTGCTTTGGTATGAGACAAAAATGTGTTACAACAGTAAAATGTGTTACTTCAGTGATCCTACAACAAGACTAAGTTTCTGGTCTTGGTTATAAAGACAAAGACCAGAAACTTAGTCTAAAACTTAGTCTAAAAGATCAAAAATCTTTTAGACAGATATACAAAAAAAGGAACTCATATTAGTCATTTGCTTTTGTTCACTGTAGTAAAACTATGGGAGTTACCTCAGGTAATACCTCGGCTGATCAGTAGATGGAGCAGGTTTTAGGTTGTTTTCTCAATGTTCAAACTGACTGTTAGATCAAATCCCGTGCCTCCAGTGCTGTCATCACTGCTATGTGTTTGGCTGCCGGTTGTAATAACTGTGAGACTTGAAGAGAAAAAACACAAATAACATTGAACAGCTTAATCTCTACAGGAGGGAATTCCAACATTCCCCCATTTCCAAAGAAACACGTGCCTGTTGGAAAAGAGGTGAATCAGTGGCTGCTTGACAAAACTTACAACCTCTGTAAATGCTGTTATATGAGATTAGTTCATTTTTGATAAAAGCGCCATGTTATTAATAATGTTGAAGAGCTTAAAAAATTCTGTACGATAGAATTTTTTTTTTTTTTATTGTTCATTTTTCTGAAGTGAGTAATAAAGAAGGTCAAGGCAAGCGGACCTGTTGTGTGGGTGGCTGCCTGGAATTATTTTGCCTTTTGCTGTTTATGTGATGTGGTCATTAGCTCAGCCTGGATTTTAGGAATTACTAGAGATTGTGAAAGAACAGCTGATATTACCGAGTGTTGTTAGTTAGTGTTCAATATTGGTCAGCTAACCTAAAGTAGTCTCCACATGCTCTCCAAAATGTAAAAATCTCCATCACACAACAATACTGTCAAAATTATTTTCATGACAAAATTATTTCCAAATTGCTTTTCTATCTATAGATATCTAAAGTGTCCCATCATCTTTTCTATGTAAGTAACAAGCACAGAACGATTTCTAAGCCACTTCCCGATGACTTCTAAAGACAGCCATTAAACGTAATTCTTTTTGCCTATGGTACATGTGAAGTTAATTAAAACAATCTGTGCTACGTCTTTAATATCTCTGCACCGTGGGTAATAGCTAAAGCAGCACTATAATTTGGACTTTACCAGACAGATGTAAATAGAGCAAGCAGTGGCAACAAATAATTAAAAATTGCATAAAAAAGAAAGAAGGAAAAATAAACGAGCATTACTTTGTGAAAAAAACAGCAGGACTGCTCACCAAGCTGGAAGCTGGTTATTCATTAAGGTCTCACAAAGCTTCACAAATTCCCAGCAACGTGTGTAATACACTGTTAGGCAGACTGGAGGCCTTCTCCCCTTTTCTATAAAACACAAAGTATTAGTGGGAATGAATGCTTAAGGCTGAGCAATGACTACCAGTACCATCTCCCCTACTGCTTTACACAGTCAAGATGTCAGGAGAAATGGGGACTCGCTGTGCTCCACTCACTAATGAGCAAAACACTGCTGCCTATTAGTAAGTATAAGCAATGAAGCTCAGAGCATAACAATCATTAAGAAATTAAACCTGCAAACAAAAGAATTCTTCAAGTCAAGGTCTTGTCAAACATTTCACTTTGTTCTAGATTCTGCCTGAGATCTAATGCCCCTTTAAACAGTCACTGTTTGACGATACATACACTTACAAAATAAAAACCTAAAGCTGCACTAATCAACTTTTTTATTTGAATAATGGATCAAATGATGATTTGTAACTTGAGAGGTGCAGGTCCTGGTCCTGATGAACCCACAGACAACTATCACCAAACGCGAGGTTCCCTTCAAGTCTATGTAGCATTTAATGTAATGCACCTCACACATTTTTACTGTGTTGGTTCAGACTCACTGCTCTAATCAGTGTCGTCTCCAGACACAGCATGCAGCTCTTCACAGCAATATAAAAAAAAACCCAAAAAGCTCTGATAAACCCATTGTCACTATCTGTCCAAACATAGTGATGTTAGCCAGATATTTCCCTCAGGAGTTAAAGGAGAACAAAACAGAACAAAATGACAATGTATTGACGTAGGACGTTTTTACGCTTAAAAAGCTGCGACCAAACCCCCCCCCGGACATAGTTTGGAAGTGGCAGGTTTGAATGCAAAGGGGAATTTTTTTGGATGTTTTTGGAAATTGGTCCGATTGCATGATGACCTGTTCTCCATTCGTGCTGATGATGAGATAACTAAGCAGCTTAACAGAACCACAAGGGAAGACAAAATCATGCACGCACCATCAGTCTTTCTGTCATGCTCTCGGCAGGTCTGAATGAAGCCGCATGGAACATGCAACAAAAGTTGCCCATGTCTGAATGACACAAAGCCTTTACTTTCACAGCTTGATGAAGCCAGCAATGTAACATACTTACATATGTCTGAAAAGGGCTTTACCTTTGTCAGATGGTCCCAAACCTGACACCAAGTTACTGTTGTTCAGCATCCGCTGGACGTGTAAACAGGCAATTGTTGGCTAACACTTTAACCATTACAACTTCATAAGGTGATGGCATGTCAGTGTTGTGTTTTTACAACTGGCTCTGCTGCCCACAAATGGCCAAAAAATGTATTATGTTGCTTTAAATTTTGTGGTCTGGTGTTGCTCAGTGTATTAGAAGAAAAGTCAACCAATTTGTAAGTGATACTGTAGCATGTTGCAGTTGAGTGTTTATAACTTTAGTTATATCAAGCTGTGAAAGAGAAGATTCACTGATGTGCCAAGTTACAACACTAACATAACAAAATGTTATTTAAAAAAAAAAAAAAAAATTACATTGGATCATTTTTTGCTCATCCAAGAAGTTGGCTTAAATTTCCAAGACAATTTTCTGTCTAATGTCTGCACAAATGGGTTTCATTGAAAAGGAACAACACAAACTCTTTTTTAAACTGGAATCCAAACCAGAAATGAACATGAGTAATGCCACAGCTTCAGACGGTCATAACTCTACTGTCTGTAACTAAGCGTGGGGAGATTGAGTAATACTATGACGTGGTGACTGAGAACTAATGGTAAACGTGCAGTGGAGAATCTGGAGAGCTTGTCAAGACTCCATGAGCAAGGTAATAGGCACAGTTTTAGACAATTTGTTGCACAAATTAGTGAGTATACCCTTGTTTGTATCAGTGAATTTGTCAGACCTTTACTTAGCACTGCCCCCTTATTAATTCACACAGGATGAGGGTCATCTAATGCAAGAAATGCAAATGTAATCAGGCTGCACACTGCAGTGACTATGTATGAATATGAAGATGTTGGCAACATGTTTTAAATCCATTAATCGAATTTGCTAGCACACACTTTGTCAACATCACACTCAAGTGTGGAGACAAATTTATGAAACTGAAGTATATTTTCCAGATGACATATTAAGTTTCCCTCTTCATATGGTTGTACTGCCAACATTTGCGATAATCAACATATTGTACACATGCAGTATGTTATTACCCAGAGCATTACCCTATGTCCTGCTGGAAATTAGTTGAGCGCAGATGAAAAGGAGGCAATGGTAATATTTACTCGTTGCCATAGTAGCAGCGAAACGTGCATATATAAAAATCTTTAAAAAGTAGGCCAGTGAAAAAAAGGTAAGTGTGCAATAATGCAGACATGGTACACAATAAGATTTTTGTAATTTGTGTGTTAAAAAGCTGGGAGGTTATTTATAATGCATGTGCACTGACTTTTTACCTTTGTGCTTTGCATTACACTATTGCATTTGTGTTGGTAAACCTTTTGTTAAAGAAGAAATGTTGAAAATGTCTTTTTCAATAACAAAAAGGCCTAAAGATTTATAGAGGCTGATGCCTGAGGCGGTAGTATCAGAGCTTGCATGAGCTCAGGGATATATGCATTACACACATCCGTACCAACAAGAAATACTGCTGAAATGAAGCACTGCCCTCAAAGCTATCACCCCTCTCAGTGGGGCAATAAAAAACAAGCACACTGTGTGGTACACTGCTTGACATCTTTCTTTTCAGCCAGCTTGACAATATTTCCTGCACACGTAAGGTTTGCCAAAAACATCAATGAGTGTTGGACCAGTGTTTACCTTTGTGCAAGACCTCATATGGCCATCTGTAGAATATGCAGCCAGTGATGATGTCACTGGGACAACCACCAACAAGCCTCCTTCATTCTAATATTTGCCTACAGGAAAACGCAAAAAGACAGCAGCTCGTCCATATCTAGGATAACGCGCTCAAGTGTTCTCAACATGTTGGGTGGAATGTGGCTGTTGTGTGAGTGCATGCGCAGGTTGAGGTTTTTATGTCGGCCAAATGCTGACTTCACTTA
This sequence comes from Xiphias gladius, assembly GCF_016859285.1. Classification (NCBI taxonomy): domain Eukaryota; kingdom Metazoa; phylum Chordata; class Actinopteri; order Istiophoriformes; family Xiphiidae; genus Xiphias; species Xiphias gladius. The sequence goes on along the minus strand of NC_053418.1, from coordinate 21,746,728 downwards.
CCACAGTAGTTCCATCCATCCTGCCTCCCGATCCGCCAGCCAAGCCCTGTTTCCTACCATTTCTCCCAGGGACTGCAGATGAGGGGAAAAAGAGACTTGATTCAAGTCCTAACATTTTGTAGCTGGGGATGGAAAGAAGTGAAAAGACCACCAGATGCTGAAAAAGAGGGAACCCACACGCTTCTTTGGTTGCATTCCATGCAAAGTCTCAAAGCTACTGTTTTGGGTTGGGTTAATATCATTCACATCAGCCCAGGCATGACAGCCAGATTTTCTTGTTCCTCACATTCACATTTTTTCCAAACAAAATGACGTTCCAGGCTCAAAAAGTATAAAAATTATTATCTACAGTGGCATGAAAAAAGGTCAAAGTTTCTGTTACTGTGAATAGTTAAGCAAGGAAAAGATGATCTGATTTCCAAAAGGCATGAAGTTAAAGATGTAACATTTCTTTAATATTTTAAGCAGGATTACTTTTTTATTTCCATCTTTTACAGTTTGAAAATAACAAAAAAGGAAAAGGGCCTTAAACAAAAGTTTGGGCATGGTCAGTACTTAGTAACCAGACCTTTGACAAGTATCACAGCTTGTAGACGCTTTCTGTAACAGCTAAGAGTCTTTTATTGTTTGGAGGATTTTCGCCCATTCTTCCTTACAAAAGGCTTCTAATTCTGTGAGATTCTTCGGCCGTATTTCATGCACTGCTCTTCTGTCAACAGATTTTTGATGATGTTTAGGTCGTGGGGACTGTGAGGGCCATGGCAAAGCTACAGCTTGCTCCTCTCGAAGTAGTCGAATGTTGATTTTAGAGGAATGGTTTAGGATGATTATCCTGTTGTAGAAGCCATCCTCTTTTCATCTGCAGCTTTTTTTTTACAGACGGCGTGATGTTTGCTCCAAGAATTTGCTGGTATTTAATTGAATTCATTCTTCCCTCTACCAGTGAAATGTTCCCGGTGTCAGTACTGGTTTGGTTCAATCTCACTGCTCTTACCAGCGTTGTACTCACCAGCAGCCGGCTGTTTTCAGCAAAAAAAAAAAAACAAAACTGAATGCTACCTGCTAAGCACCAAATGGCACACACATACAAAGAGTGGAGCAACTTCTTTCTGCTGTCCCCACAGGGCCAAACAAAATTAGTTAATTTTAGTTTTAAGTTTCAGTTTTAAGTGAATTAATAAGCTCCCATAATATGACTATGACATCAGCCCCTCTACCATCATGCTGAACATTTGGAAGAGGAAGCAAGTTTGCTGCCCCCTCAGGATATTTTGTGTCTGCTCCATTAGTGCAGCCAAAGCCTCCATTTTCCAGACCCACAGTTGTTCACTAATAACTCTGCTGAGATTTACTGCCCTGTTGGACAGGTAATTGTCAAACCTACTCCGGTGATTACTCTCAGACACAACCCATGCTGTGTAAGACTAGTGGTAAAGAAGTACTTTCTCACGCCAAAGCTACTGTAGAGGCAGTAACAACAAGGTAAGAACCTGAGGGCATCTACAAAAATACCACTGTGGCAACTGGCTACCTGCAATACCACAAGATAAAATAAAACCATGTTCAGTAGCTGGTAAACTGTTGCATATGCATACAGTACTTACAATATTAGATCACAAATCAAGGATAACTTGTCAGGTAACGGCAAAAAACTGTGTATTATATACTATGCATTACAAATATTTATAACATACTTCGATACATAACTCAGATCCTCCTATAGACACTGCTTTAAATGAATAGTCTAAGACCATGTGTGTGAAAAGATGGAGACCATGAGACAATGACCAGTGCAAGAATTCTGAACTTGAAAACAGGGACACCAAACCACACTTGCGTTCCCTGTTTTCAACCAGATGCCCTGCAACCCACGTCTGTAATCACACAGTTGTAAAATAACTTTTTAAAGTTCAAGTTGTTCGTTTTAAGTGTTTTCGACAGCTGTTATCCAATCTGCAACATCTGCAAGACTAGTTTTTCTCAACTGCAAGATAAGCTCTGATACACAAATACCTTTGATACATTCATACCAGCAAGTCGAAACTGGCTGATTACAGCACTCCTAACACTTCATTCACAGGCCTGGAATGGGATGAGATGGAAATGTAGTCATAAATAGCTTTGCCAAACAGAGGTAAAGGGAAAGCCAAATGCAGCCCTGCAACTGTCTTGATCCTCCCACACAGTGGCTATGGAGTAACTGCGGTCATGGCTTTGAATGACCTGTTGCGTAATGATTTGACTCGACATAGGGAAAATAAACTCTCATTATCAGGAGGCAGCTACATTTTCAACGATATAAACAAAGCTTTTAAATCATTCATGGCAGAATTCTTATTTCCAAAAGTAACAACTGATACAAATGTAGCAGTAATTATACCTTAAAAAAGAGACTGTGAAAAAGAATCAAATCTTCAAGAACTCTACTTAAGCAGAAATAGTTGTAGCTGTAACCGGTTATTTCCAGCCTCTGATAAGAAGTCAGACATTACACAGATCATCAACAAATCGGTGAAGTGAACATAGCTCACACACACCAATATAACTGTAAACACAGAATTACCTCACAAGAAAAGAACGGGCCTTTCTCGTCAAACTCAAAAGAGGCCAATAAAGACAAGTTCTACCACTTCTAAGACTTCTAAGTAACTACAGTATATTTTTTAGCAGAGACCTTGGGGGAAACCAAAAGACAGCATCCCACGCTATGAGCACTGTTTGTCTTGGTAGAATCATCATTTCGTTTTTGCCAGTCCAACATTCACATTTTCTGCTTTGGCTCCATTAGACAGTTTATGAGTGTCTAGGACGTATTGGATCAGAGTTTTTCTTCCTGGAACTGAGAGTGCTGGTGGTGGACTGCCAGAGAGAAGTGACCTCAAGCGGTGTGACCCCAGGAAATGGGGTGGTACTGGAGGGGCTGAGGGGAGTGCCCTGGGAGCTCCAGCTACACTCTGCTCTCTGACTGTCCTCTCAGCACTGACCATGTCATGCTTCTTGAAATCCAATACACACTTATATTTAGCTGTCCTCTCTACATTTTACAACACAAACAGGGCCAACAAATGCCACTGATTTTAGTATGAGACTCAAGAGTTTGAGGCTGTTGTATGAAGTGCTAAGGTCGGTGGCAACAAACTGTAAGTGCTTTGCTGTTTTTTGTTGTTGTTGCAAATAACACATAGTGGCAAGTGACCAGAGAGATAAACAACTAAAAAAGAATGATACATGAAAGTCAGCTGTTGATGATACATCAAGACACCCGGGTAATGATGTTGGAACTTTACACATTTAAAGAACCAGTTAATATAGCTCATTCCTACAACCTTTCAGCAACTATCATATTTAAAAGACAGCTCACCAGGTGTAAGCACCAGAATATCTCTTGAAAAAAGAGAAGCACTGGGTTGTGCAATGTGTGTACGCATGCTCACACAATACATTTCTCCGCTTACACATATCATGACTGTGCACATTCCCAGTATGACCATTCCTCTACTCCATCAGCAGACACTGGAGTAGCTGGTGATCAAGCACTTAAGTGAATAACTCTGAACAATAGTGGAACATTTGGCATGAATAGTGTTTAATCTACTAGACTATTCCCCTGTATTGAATAGTTGGCTCAGTTCCAAACAAACAAAAATGAGCTGCATGTAGGTTTAGGACATAGAGTCTGTCCCCGAAGGTAATGCAGTGGAAGGTTTAGGGAAACATTAAACCGGCACATCGCATTAAAAAGAGGATGTAGCTCAGTCACATAGAAGCCACTGGCTGAAATCCTTTTACACATGACTTCCTGTGCATAGGTGGCACTGGACCCTGTGTTCGTGTAGCTCCAGAAGATTCTTCCTCACTTCAGAAAGTCAGTGAGATGATTTTAGATGATGGGCTCCCTGTCCTTAAACAGGTATTGTAACACAAAATAATGCTGGCAAAATAAATCACACATACAGTAGAGCACAGCACATAGTACTGTGCCATGTGACAAGTTTTTTTTTTCTGCCCAGAGATGTATTGGCAAATATAATCCTAGTCAACGCTCTTTGATGATAAAATACTGCTACGACAAAATAATTACAAATCATCTTACCCTTACATGTCTTCCTCTCCTCCTTAAACTTGAGGACGCGATGACACCCACAAACACTGGACAAACTACTCCAGGAGCATAAACCTTATGACAGAAAATACACTATACAACATACAGAAGAGCTGGTCAGTAACGACTGGAGGTCTAACAGCAGATGACTCCACAACTCCCACGAGAACACCTGTTGTCTCGTGTTCCTGTGCCAAAACAAACATGGATGGCAACAAGCAGCTTGCACTGTTTATAGAGACATTTTTTTACTAAAAAGGTCAAAATTAGCAGAAACAAAAGTGCAGAGTTTCTGTAAGATCCTGGATGGAGGACCTCGGGCAACACAGACTATAAAACTTTATGTAAAGCTTTTTATTTTAGAAGTGAGGTCACTGGTCGCTGATGTCAGTTGCAAATATCAGACATGTTTAAAAAAATCTTTATGGAGAACAACTGGCAGATCCTGGATCTGAAAACTTGAATTTGAATTTGAATCTTTACATATCGCACACTATATGATTTTATCTGCCGAATGTCAATGCCAACTGACCCTGACTTGAACAGACCTACATCAACTTGGTCCCATTAGTCATCACAACCAAATCATATTCAAAATTGGTAGTAATGTATGTCCCCATCTTTAGTGGGTATACTATGATATCTTATGATCACATCTGGCTGCTCTAATGGCACTGACCTGTATCTCTCTTTTTCACTATCTATGTTTACAGAGGACCACAACAGAATGTTGATTTATGAGCACAAGTTTTCCTTTTTGCGTAATTGTCCTCTTGGCGAATAAAGATAAAAGATAAATAAAAGATAAATTGTGTTTTTGAATTTATAACAAATGACCTAATGATCTGAGTTAAATTTACCTTAAAACAGCCACTGGACATGCTGTTCAGAGTCTATGAAAACATCACTCGGGAAAACAAGCACTTTTCCCGACAAGTTGCAGCTGGTTAATTCTGAAAACCACTGGATTAGAAAACTGACAAATTTGTGCACACTTGGTAAACCACTCCACTGCAAACCTCATCTGCTCAACCAGTTCAGCAAACGCAGTTTAAGCTTCTTTTGGGGACAATTTTAAAGCTCCAAAGAAACAATTTTACCATTTTACTGTATATTGAGAACAAAACAAAAGTGTAAACTTAAGGGCGTCAGAAGCCATTTAGATTAGCACAAAGCCAAACTGCTATATTTCACAGAGAATCACCAGACTTGGCAGACTCAGCTATGTCTGTAAAACCTGATACAGAACTTCTGTAGCCAAGGCTCATGATGCTATCCCATACAAGTCAACGGCTCAATTTTACTACACTAATTGCTTTTCACTTTTGCAATGAAGGCTTCCCCTAAGTTAGGGCTTCTACAGTCATTTAATGTACCACATGGGTGCTGACACAAGCCCTCTTCTTTAACAAGCTCCATGCTGGTTAGTATTGAGACCAGTAAGCTCCAGTAAGGCTGAGAGTGAAGAAATTCAAGCTGCTTTTCTGTATGTTTAAAGAAATGGAAAGTTTTAGGTGTAAGACTCAAAACAAAAAGGTCAAGTACTCTGACCTGACTTTTACTTTACTCCCTGGGACATTCCTGCAAAATGACCTCATAGGGGACAGCAGGCCTGGAAAGCAATAAAATCCGTCTCAGTGGAGATGGCTTTTCCATCATCTCTCCGGCTTCATTGCTCAGGGCCGAGGTTCAAACCTGCAGTCTGGGACTCCCTGTGGCAGCTTCAAGGATAGGGGGAATAGGTCGTAACAACTTATACTATTCAGATATAAACTCAAACACCTTATACCCTTATAGCACTATAGTCACTACGGGCCGACTTTATAGCCTTTCGTAGCTAAAAGGTTAGCTACTGCAGGCCAACCGTTTTGGAAAGCGGCAAAGGTGAGCAAATAAGCAGAATGAGGTGATTATCTGTCAAAAGAACGAAGAAAGGGAAGAAAGGGAGAAAGAAGAATGGGAATGCAGTTATCAGTCTGAGCGACAACAAATCCTACAAAGTGCATGAAGTGTTTTTTGTTCACTTCTGTCGTAAAAAAAAACATTAGAAGGGAGCACAAAACTCATCAAGGCCCGAAGTGTGCATGCGCATATCAAGTCCATGGCAGAGAACAATATTTCGAGGAACGGTCTTTGATAAATCCTGTTAACATTGCGCAGAACAGCGAAAACATTCTATTCTATATATGAAATCAGAAAATGTGTAATAATAATAGTGTTAGTTTAACAAAAAAATTTAGCTATGTGCTGACTCCTATATTATTAATGCACTAACCCCACTGAACATCCGATTCAGTTTAACTGACAGAGACCTAAAACAGATACTTAATACTAGAAACAGCTAATGTGTATTTGAAACTTAAGCAAATTCTTGATTCAAGAATACCCTTACTTACTTAGCTTTAAATTAATCAATTGTTCAATTTCAGCATCTTTTTGATGATAAATTACAATTACACATTGGCACTTGTAAATGAAAATATGAATGTAATGGGTTTTTTTTTTAACCAAACACGTGAAGCTGGGGGGAATGGTACTTTCTTCCCAGCATGAGCAGTGTTTTTCTTCTGCCCTGAGGAGTATCTGTATCTGTAAAGCTTCCTTACCAAGGTTTACTCTGCTTTGCAGTGGTGGTGTCACCACATCGTGTTTTGCTTGTAGAAGGAGAAAACAAAAGCCTTAGGCAAAACACAAGGAAAAATTCAGCTACATTGGTGAAATCACAGTATAACTCGCTAAACAGCCATCCAAACAGCTCCCTCTGTGACTTCCTCTGACTCCAACTGAACACGATAGTGGCCATCTAAAGCCAACAGTGGAGACACTGCAAAAACTACAAATGATAAGTCTGCAAAACAGTGCCTGACTGCTTGGTGTGTATGGGTTCTTATCCTGAAGGAAACAAAAAGAAACTGGGTGTAAGAACACTTAATAAATCAGGTTTCTGCAGAAAGCTGGAAATAACTTTTTTTAAGTGCCTGACAGTGGTTCTGTGAGGCAGCTATAATACATATTCAGTCAGTGTAGGACCTCATTGTAAGGTTTAGTGGCACATGTCCAACATAATCTGTGTAATATAAAGACATACGCAGAGAGGATGCAGACTTTGGATTTCATCCAGATTCAGTACATTAACAAAAGTGGCCTTGACTCGAATCACACTGATCATATAACTTATGTAAATATTCAAGATTATACCATTGACTTCACACTCAGCACAGTAACACACAGAGTTTACATCATCTCGGCACATTGACTGGACAGACAGACTTGTGTAATAATGTCTGTCTGGGGCTCTGGCCTTTTTAATGGCACTGCTTTGCCTGGCCAGTGGAAATAGCTGACTAAATATTGGCAAAACTGTCAAGACTAAATATTGGCTCGAAGTACATGGAAGCTATGACTGACAAACATTTGGTAACTGTGGTTCTTCTCTTTCAAGTTAAAGTATTTCGGCAGAGGTATTATAATTCAAGCATAACGCTCAGTATTTAAAACACTCTTTAAAGCAACAGGTCACTAGCAATTTTTTCTGTGACTGAGTAACCCAGTAATTAATGTACTTTATTCTTCTTTTCTGCAAATAGAGCTGTAATCAAGTATGGCATCTACCATAAATAGCCGTAAAAATGAGAGCTTAGGTTTGAGTAAGTGTCTGACTAGAGCAATGCTCTAAACTTGTGCAGAACAATAAGGCTTTTGACTAAACATTCAGCAAATTGCTACCTTAAGATCATTTAGGCAAGGGTACAAGAACAGAGCTCTTGGAGAAGAAATCTGCTGAATTGCCCTGGCGGAACAGCTATGTTATAAAGTTTTACTTATGAGACAATTCAATCGACAGGAACCCTATTGTTCCAAAGTGAAACTGGCTGGCAGTTTTGGAAAGGGAAACTAATGAAACCTTTAGTTTGATTGCTGTTGCTGTAACTTTTGAGTATTTTCAGCAGGAACTTTATGTCCCAACATCAGGTCCTCAGCAATGACATGCGACATTTACAACGATCTGTCAATTATGACTGTCAGTTATGCTCTGCCACTTGGAGGAAGTTAAACACATGGCACTCTAAAGTATGCACTGCACACATTAATCTGCAGGGAGCCAGTGGCACAGGGTAGCATTTCAATAGTGAACAGTGCACACTTCAGAATTGCCCTAAGCTTCACATTATGTCCCACTCGGATGAATGTGCGTTTACCTTGGGCTTCAATAGGGAAGGGTGGGGGGCAATCAGGGTAGTTTCCCAAGCCTTGATTCAAATGCCAGAATGATCAGTTACTGTTGTAGTAAACTACAGAAATGACACAAAGTTTGGTCCATGCATACTGCCTGTTCAGTTCAAATGCTCTAACCAAAATAAAATCTGAGGGTCATCTCCTTTATAATCATAGCTGCAACCCAAGAAGTGGAGGAACTAATAGACATGAGCTTACATGTTCAGAACTGTTGCCAAGGTAAATTTCCAAACTGAACACACAAAGAATCCAGGAGTGCAGGACTGGTCTTCTGTTGTAGTCTGAGCGTACAGTACAAAGAACCTGCAGACGCTCAGCCAAATTATGAGCTCAACAATGGCCCGTCAAAGCAGTCTGCTCTAAGAGGATCCTAAGTGTATGCATATGTTTTGTTGAGAAGTGCAGGGATATTAAGCTTCTCTCTTTTCTGATGTGGTCAAGGAAATGCCTCACTGCTCCATTCAAGCCATGTTTAGTTTACAGCAGTAAACATTTTGTAGCCAGATTTCCCCATGCTATAAGACTCATGGTATAAAATCTTTCCGAGGCATGTACTAATTATAAACTATAAAATTTGAAAATCACCTTACTTTACTGAGAACTGTTGAATCCCTTAAACTATAAGAAGGATATTGCCATTTCTCCATCAACTGCACATTTCTGAGAGCTTGATAATGTGAAACTATTATTTAACTCTCAATCATACATTAGTTCTTTTAATAACTGACCTGTGAAAACAATGCTCTAGTTTGGCAGCTGAACCCAGGCACACTGCAACACATTATCTCATGCAGTGGAAAAAGCAATTACTACTCTGTGGTTCCTTTGGTTTTCTCCTGTGAAATTGAGGTCTGTCTCCGGAGTAAGGGCAAAGAGCATATTTTAATCTGGAAAATATTACAGGGGGTGGAAGAACATGGGAAACAATAACACAAGGAGGATTCCTCTTCATTCTGCTGGGTTCTGTGATTTGGTCATATGCTTTAGTCTGCAATTTCAGCCGACTACAGCTTCCCGCTTGGCCACTGCCCTTTGCTACTCTTTCCACCTCCCTCTAAAGTGGGCTTTTGTCTTAGCTGGCCCAAGAAGATAGAATGGCTGGAGAGCAGCTCAGGAAGAGCAGAAATCCCTTAGGTAAAAGTTTGGGGAGAATTAGTCTGCACTACAATAGGTTGTGGTTGCTCCAGTTCATTTCAAAGATTAATGTTCATTCCGCTTTGAGCTTTCAGGTAAATGTAACATCCTCTTGCCGGTAGAGTTGTAATAGATGAAACTGGTGTGTTATGAGGTCTTGCTACCCTGCGTGGAAAGTATACCGTGTTCAGTCAAGGACTTTCTCTTCACACATGGAGAAGTAATCAAACCATGGAGGCAAATGGAGCGAGTAGGTCTTCCTTCAAAGCAGAATGATTCCCTTCTGTTTTTGACATTGAGACAGCCAAAGCCTTCCAGCAACTGATTAACTACTGTTTTCACAGAGGAAACCATAACAAATGATTTGTAAGCTGTTGTCTGACAAAAATCACCACAGGGACACTAAACGGAAAATCTAATCTACGTTTGCTTCCTGCTGGGATGAATTGTGGAAAATACCTCATAAAAAGATAAGGCTACTGAGAGAAGAAAAGATGTAGTAAAAAATTACTCAAAACCAAACACCCTTCTGTTTGATGTCTTAAGCTAAATGATTAAATAGTTTGGATATTTTTAGATGTGCTACAGTCATGAGGGTCCATACAGAACTTGATGGAGGTGATTTGTGATGCACATCTGCATAAGGGATGTGCTAATACTCTCCACAGCCTGGTATTAGCAGCCATATCTTGAGAAGCTAATGTATAATGAAGGGAGGCAGCAAAGTCCTCAAACACAATATCAACTGCTCATTTAACACAGAATGATCTGAGAAAGTCTGCAGCTTCAAAGTATGGCTTTGCTGACTGTGTGGTCCGTTTCCATCTGTAAAGACTTTCAAATACAACCTTCTAACGCACACTGAACACTAAAGCCAACAAGTCAACAAACATGCCTATTTATTACTCGTACAACTACAGTATAAAGATCATGATCTCTTTCCACTATATTGGAAATAGTCATTCTCACAATGGGAGGAGGAAACTGAACCTTTTCTAACCGGTTGCAGGCTGTCTGTGAGTGGGGCACTGCACGTAATCAGTAATGTTATGGCCATGGTGAAGTCATGGAAACAGGGATACTCAGATGGAACTGTGGAAATGCTGTGATTTTTACAATCTGAGCAAAACCTTCCCATACAGCAAAGTTCACCAGGAAGTTAAGTGTTATTGCACATACAGTACTTGCACTGTTCAAACGTAAGGCAATACATTGGCAAGGAGAGAGGTGAGAAAACAGATACCACTCTCATGTCTGTTCAACCTAAGGCCAGCAGCCAGTTAGCTTAGCATAAACTGTGCAGACATGGCCAATGTATCTTGTGCAGCCTTAACTAACAGAAAATCCACAGCTTGGATTCATCACTTTTTTAATGGTGCGTTTGTGTGACCTCATTCAACCTGTTAAATCTGGAAATATCAAGTGACCATGTTATATTTGCCAGGGGTTTGCATTCAGCTGGTCGGCATTCACTGGTAAAGAGATTAGATGAAACAGACCAATAAATAAAATACATAAATATAAGACAAATAATCCACTGTTTGTTATTGTTAGCAGCCCGGACATGTTGCTTATCAACATACGTGCTGTTACATTTCCATATCATAATTTGTTAAAATGGTAGTTATAGTTTGAAAGTTAGCAAAAGTTATACTTTTGCTTTCATTATATTAATTTACAATTATTTATTTCTATGGTGCCATGTATTAATTTTTCTTATATAATTATTATCATAGTATTATATTAATTTGAGTATCATGAAATTTGCCCACAATAACCTCAAGGCCCACAAAATGCAGCATTAGCCCTGGTCTCTCAGGTGGTAAGAAATCGCAGTGATTGATCTTTCCTTTAATTTGTCGACTGATGTCAACACACCAAAGGCCTGGGAATAAAAGGAATATAAAGGGGTATTTTATAACTTTTAAGTTCAAATGGTTTGGAGCTCATTAGCAGAGTAACATTTTAGCCAAAATGGAAAATAATTTAATATTCACAGCGGGTTCAGTGTTTATAGTAGGGTCAAGCAAACACATGCTTTGTTGAAACACAGGGATGAAAAAGGCCACACTTGACTGATTTTGATCACATAAACTGGAGTGAGTACTCCCTGGGAGTTTCAGGTCAATGGCTTTCACTTGGGAAACCTGCTTATTAAGTGAAAATGTGCTTAATAAAATGCAAAGATGGATAAAATTAAAAACAAAAGACACAATTTATAAATCTGTTTTGATTTGTGTTTTGCTTGTTAGGTACATAAAAAGCACTTAGATGTCAGTAATCAGATTTGGCAAAGGCAAGACAAAAGATTTATCACTCCATGCTGTTCATTAAGAATCATAATGACTGGGGTGCTTCAATTTTAAATCAAAACATGGTGACCTATACTATATGGTGTGAGACTGATTCAGTTCTTAGTATGGGGTGCTTACGACTGCCTTCAGTTTACGGGATATTAAATAAAGGTGTTGCTGAAGATAAATTTTTATACTTACTGGCGTAAACATATTCATTGAAGTTTGCCTGCGCTTAATTTTCAAGTCTCAACATTTACTTACTACTTGTAAATGCCTACCTCTAATTTTTGGGGATTTTAGTTCAAGCTTCCTATCAACAGACCTTCTCTACTCTCTGGTCAAGTGTTAGTGTACAAGCAATCTTCCAACACACCACAAAGACAACACACATCAACATCAGGGTCAGACATGTATGCGTAAAGCGGGTTGCTTGGTGAAGAAGGGGTGACAAAGGACATGTATTTAACTAGCTGGCGACATAAAAAACAACAACATGACTTACTGTGCTGATTCATACAGCCTGATCCACATATCATGCCAACATATGTAGTATGTGTACAAGGCCTGACACAAGAATTCTGTGGGTCATTAGTGGGGTTGGCTGCGAGAACAGACTCTTGTGTGTCGGTCCCAAATTTGCTCTAAGCGTTGATTTAGCAAGCACCATGCTTTTCTGTTTTCTCCGATTCCTAAAAGCAATGTTTGGACGTACTACACTTACATTTATGCACTGGTTACACGTGTCAATGCACATATACCGTATAGTTTTTTCAGTGACATAAAGCTTATCAAGCATGTATGATATATAAGTTCACAAAAGACAGAAGGTATATAACAAAATGTAACAACTGCAAAAAATTAGTTTCAAAAAATGATACCAACCACTAGTCCAACACAAGTCCTTGGCATGAGGATATTATTGTAAGAGGTATTATTTTAGCAATGCTGCACTTTATCAGTTTCATCCCACAGAAAATGATCAAACAGAACTTCTCTGACAGGCTGGAGACTTGTAGATACACATATTCTATGATGAAATTATTAGTACCAAAATTTCCCATTTTGGGATATCATCATAAACACTATGATCTCATGACTTCTTACACATAATGCTTCTCTAATGCTACTTTGTTCAGTGTCAGACATTGTAATATAGTAACAGTGTTTAAAGTAAGGCTGAGCTATGGGTTTTCAGGGTGTCCCTGCTGTCATCAGTAATTCCATAAACCACGCGGAAATGAGCTATGGTTCATCTTGAACCAGAGTGCCGTACCCATCATTCCCCAAGCTGTTCTTTACCCAGGACATCGGTGATAAAAGCTAGCAGACCTCAACCTAAATACACAGCTACAGAATACACCTTGTTCTCTATAGTCCAGCGGCTGATACCAGAGAGAAACAGGCTACGATCCCTGTGTTAACATCTCACACCTGGCTTGGAGGCTGGCTTGTTAAAAATTGATATTGTTGCCTAATAAATGTCCAATAATATTTGAGAGAGCCATGAAGGTGAAATTTAAAGAGTGATCACCACTGCTATAAAAACAAAGCTGTCAAATAAATATGTGGGATGAGCCTAACGTAACTGAGATCCAAGATTCATGATTGGCTCCAAGTGTGACTTGAAGATAATAACTTTCACTGCTAAGCAGGCCCTGGCTGCAGTGTGTGTTCCTGCCTGTCAGAGTTGCAAAACATAGTGTTTAAAGAACATCAGGCATTTAGCAGAGAGTACATACATATCGTGTTGAATGTGTAATGTCCTGTTCTTCCTACAATAACAAAGTTTTGTAGGGAGTTTTTCGTACTTGCGCAAGCAATGGCCATAGGGCCAAAAAAGTAGGTCAAATATGCTGCTGACATAATCCATACAGTGTCACAAACTCCACTGAGAGCTCAGATTTCTGAAACCTTAACTCTTCTACTGACAGCCTCCCCTGATGATAGAGCTATATGTGTTTTCCATGAAAACTTCAGCACTCTCCTATATTACAGCGCTTTCCTCCTGAGTCTTTGACAGGCAATCGGGTTGCCTCCTTCAAATCTACTCATGAATACCCATATACAACCACTGCTGTTGTCTTTCACCAGCACATTAGGTCACGCATCATTATATTTACATAAGGATGGCCTTTATTTGTTGCTCTCTGCTGCTTCCATGGATCCCAAATCACAGCACTTGTTTAAAAAGCCTTTACCTGCAGAGCATGTTCCTTTGGATTCTTTCCAAATGATGTAAAGACGGCCCTCTTGTAAAACATGTCTGGAGACCATACGGTAAATCTTTGGCACTCATGACAAATAGGTATCGTAACCTTGATCTTTAAATTCCATGCTACAAGGCATGAGGTCAAAAGTAATATATGTAGGATAATGAGGTGGTTTAGGGGTTAATGCTTGTTTAGAAACAGGCTGCAAGTATAAACAACAGGGAAGTATAGTGAACTTCTGAACTGAATCTAAACTAATAAAAGTTGGTCACATGCTGCCTAATGTTATTTGCAGCTCCAGCTTTTTTGGCAATATATTGTCAAATCACTGCATGAGTTATGCTGAGTAAATTTCAGACAAGGCCACACAGGTTGCTCATGCTTTTCAACATCCGACTAATGAAGTCTGAATGAAATCCTGTTGCTCCGAATTCTCACACGTTCCATATTTACTGCTCTCATTTGGTGGTTTCTGCAACAGTTGGGGTGAGCTTGACAAAATCCTGAGCCAGTCCCATTCTTTCCACTCAGATCATAAAACTCAAAATTTTCCTCCCAACAGAACAGTCTTTGTAGGCCTAGCCACCAGGCACAATGTGTCCTACACAGCAAGGCCATGGAATAATTAAGCAAACTCTTTCCACGCCACATCACAGGGGAAAATATTAATATTTCTATTTTGATAAATTTGTTTCACTACCAGTTGATTCATATGATAGCCACACAGAATAAACATGGAAAAAAGGCCTATTACGACAGCAATTTACAAAACTTAATTCGCAGTTGTAATAAGCTTGTCAATCAAACATGGACAACAAACATTAAGCACCAGTAGGCCAGTGGTGACAAGGTTGATACAGGTCACCACAGAATCATCCATCATGGCTGGCGGACAGGAGACATGCTGGCCTTGTACATACCCGTGTTTAAACAAAGGTCACTATGGTGGCCTCACACAGTAAGCCCCTCATATTGGGTCCATATACTGACAGCCAACACACAACCTCCTTACATCTGGTCCCATTCATGAAAACATTACTCGGATTAAGTTAAATATCATGAGAAATGACATCCATCACAGTTCTCCCTTAATGGTAACTTTACTCTGATGACAGAAATTCTTATTTAAACTCAGTGCTGTAGGATTTTATATCAAAGATTTTACTTCTATATAATAAAAACATCAGTAATAATGTAGTAACTCTGCCTTACCCTTTCAACCCATCTTAGCCTCATACAGAGGTAAGAGCACTTAGCCTATGGCAAACTGCACCTTTTTAACTCTACTTGAGCTACTTTTTGATCCTGCATTTGTCTTTCTGGTCTAGATATAAGGGGGGTTGGGGATGGTAAATTTAAGGCTGGATTCCCTACAAAGCAGAGCAGCTGCAGGGTAATTTGATTATTTGCAAATTTGATTGGGAATTTGTACTTAAGTACAATATTAAGTGCAAGTCCTGCATTGTGATAGTCTTGTGGCCCTGTCTTCTAGATGGTCAGAATTAAGTTCAATATTCATTATTGTACTGAATATTGTTATATATTGTACTTACATGGTGCATTTTCCAAAATAAAGTTGTGTTTCATCAAATCATCACAAACTTACTGACATAC
Organism: Xiphias gladius; assembly: GCF_016859285.1. Lineage (NCBI taxonomy): Eukaryota > Metazoa > Chordata > Actinopteri > Istiophoriformes > Xiphiidae > Xiphias > Xiphias gladius. Next base: position 21,731,135 of record NC_053418.1, on the reverse strand, counting down.
TGTACAGAAAACCAAGAGCCAGGTAGTGCAGTATATTATGCATTTGATAGGAACTTGGAGGTAAAAGGGGCTCAACAGTTTTTTTTTTTTTTTTGCCCTGTGCCCCCAAATCCAGCTATAATATACTGAATATCTTTATTCCATATTTTATGGTTTTCTTATAATCTGTAAAAATATATCTGCTTATACATTTTTTGCACTTATTTGTAATATGTCACCTGTTTAGATGAAACATGTTAATGTGTAGCTCTTCATACTGAAGCTGAAATATATTCCACGGTATGCTGTCGTACCTTTAAGTAGTTCAACTTAGAAATGCATCTTAAAAACTCACCTTGCAAATTTGTAGGATTTAAGAAATTGGCTTACTAAATATTTTGTACAAATGTTTTATAATATTTTTATTCAAGGATATGGTTATTTTATACAGAAGATTTCATACATCCACTTGCCTTGAAAGCGATAAAAACTATGATGTCATGATTTTCCTCTCAGCTCTAAAAGGAGGCCCGTTGTTGCCGACACATTAGCTCATGGAAAAAAGGCTATGCTGTATATCCGTCATTCTAAAGCACTCCTAATTTCTTTGCAAACTGTTACACTTGTTTTCTACCCAATAGTATTTCCTCTTGAGTAGGGCCTCTGCAGCGCCACAGCTTTTATAATGAACAACATTCAAATGGGGACAGATCATGAGTTTCTAGGTTAACACCAGTTTTTTCCCCCCATATTTTAATATTTGAAACACTTATATATTAATTTTAAAATGCGGGGCTTATCTTATCTAAAAAAGCTGTGTTTGACATACAAAAGTGCTGCAGACTCACAATTCTTACTTCACTTCCTCATATCTGTGTGAGCTTGTTTTGTTTAAACTCCCATGCAAGTTGCACTAAGAGAATGAATACAATTCAATAATTTAGCAGCTATTACCAGTATGTGACTATTATTTTGCTGAATAAAATTTTTTTATCGAATCTGAAATTTACTTGATAATTTGGCCTATTTGTGAGTGTCAAAACTAATAACATAAATAAGCAATTATCCCATCTTAAACGCTACATTCTCACTCAACTGGCCACAAATTGTAGCTTTGAAGCTTTCCACCTGCTAATCTGGTTGAACTGGTAAACCAATGCACAACTCTCTCAAAATGCTCATTCATTCACCAACATAGAAACTCATCTGTGAAAAATTTCCTACATGAAGCCACTTTCCATGATCTCTCCCATGTGGTGCTAGCAGCTTAAAAATGGATACCATTGGTTGCTATTTCAATATGGTAGTAACATTTTCCCCCTGACATTTTATGATCCTGTGTTCCTCCACCTGCTGCGGATTAGTGATGGAAAGAGAACTAATCACTGCACCAACACCACGGTTTTGGATGAGACCCAATGAGTAAGAACGAGATTCACCAGTTAGCCACAAAGTCAGCTACAGTTTTCAGTGGAAGTGACAGGAGTGGAAAAAAGGAGGGAATAAACATCTGAATAATACTAGATCAGTATAACATGTGACGCAGGAGAAATAATATTCAGTCACATTTTCTTTGATCAAAAATCTCTTTAAGGGATTAACCTGTCAAATGTGTGACCGGTCCTTCAGTCTGGCTTAATCTTGGATGTTACGAAATGAATTTGTCCACGTCATGCTGGTTCAGTATCTTCTGCCAGGAACTTTGTCTCATAAAGCCAGTTGTACATTCTCGCCGTCTCATTAGGGAATCCATTTAGACACTTCCACTCACTCAAGGAAGAAACTTAATTCGACCGTGGAAGAAATCAACGGCCGCCTGCCTTTAAATACATTGACTCAACAAAGAAATCATACACAAATGTGAAACTAATATAATCCTTTATGTAATATACAAAATTATTATGTTTATTGTGGTGATTAGGTTCTTCACAGATATTTTACTCGTGTAATCTACAATCTGGTTGCATTTTCAGCACTTTGTAGTTTACAATATTTTCTTTCCGTTACTATTAAATTATGCCCCAAGGATGTTACAGCAAATGACATCAGAAAGGTTAAATGCTACTTAGTGTGAATAGCTTTTCCAGTCTTACTGCATTTGGCTAATAGTGCATGGGAACATTTCTCCAAAGTTGAAGTAAACCACATGAATGCCTACTGTACAAGAGGCCTGGATTTCAGTGATGCAGTGAGGCAACTATTTAAATCTATAGGCTTAAAGGGAATTGTACGTAGAAATTTAAACCAATACAATGGAAAATGCTGACAGTACAGTTAACAATCAGTAGGAGCACTCTAACAGCTGCATACACAGTAGAAAACAAAGAATGTATACCAAACTTTGGCATGAGAGAGACATGCGACTTTTTCTCATTCATTGTTAATTTTTTCCCCTTCCTTTTCTATTTTATACACATTGCAGCCCTTTCAGAGTTTATAGTTAACATACATAAAAGTCAGTAACCATCTGTAACATAGAGTATTTAATGTTTATACTCTGGAGAGGATATTTCACACGTTCCGTGCATTGTAAAACAAACTCCTCAGCAAAACTTAGAAATTGTATTAAACACAAAGCTACGCTAAAAGTCTCAAGTAAATTCACAATCTTTTGGCATATACTGTATGATTTACTGGTGCCTGATAAGACGACTACTGTTAGGTGCTGGAATGATGCCGAATTTTTATTTGCTCAAGGCAAAAAACTAGTTATATAGTAACAGAGTTGTCCAACTGGTGTTACTAATTTGTCCACACAATTTCATTTAAATAGGTAAAACAGCACTTAAAACCAATTGCAATTCTGAAGTTTCTATGCACACTGAATAGAAAATTTTAAAATACTATTTAATAAAATATTAAATACTATTAAACTACAGCTAAATACTCTTTGCAGTAAGAGGAAATCCAGTCACAACATTGGTGGCTGGACAACTTAACTCTTATTGAAAACAGGAAGACACTACAAAAACATCAGACAGCAGCCAAGGCAACAGTATCCGAAAGCCAAGTCTTTGACTAAGAAAATTATGGATCGTTGGCAGGATGGTCCACACTCTGACAGGACAGTGCCTTTCATATCCTATTGTCCACCAACACACATGAACACAGGTAAGTACAGCGTCGCTTCTGAAATAATTATGTGATTATCCCCAGTAAGATGTAGTTCAAGTGTGCTGCACTATACAGAGATTCAGCCCGTTTCAGACATCTCACCTCCAGGCTATAAACCAGGGTCAGCAGTTGCTCACCCAGACCTGGTCTAAGTCGAACACCTGGATCTGCTCCGTATCAGTCAGCGTCTTGCCGTCTCTCTCAGGGCAAGTGTTCATTCACGCCCAATTAGGATCTGATCAGTGTAACATCACTGCTGTCCACCACCACAAGAACCCGGCAGTCCAGGCCAGAAATAGTGGTGGTGGTGGTGAACCAGTGGCCAGGGGGCAGGGGGTTGGAAATTTGAGAAGTGTGTGTGTGTGTGTGTGTGTGTGTCTGTATGCCTCGTGTTGTGCATGCTTGTGGATCTCTTTTGTGCCATGGGGAGGAGGGGTGGAGAAAGAAGGCTGTTGCTTTACACAAGAATGTGTTCATTTTAAGGAGAGGGGGAGGCTCTGAGCTCAGTTTGTCGGCCTACTAAAACTGCTAGAAGATTTCTCATCATTTAAAGGCACTAAGGAGGGGGAGAGAGAGAGAGAGAGACAGAGAGAAGGAGAGAGAGAGGTGCAGTTGAGAGAGACAGCCTCTTAGAGCTCTGAGGCAGAAGTGATGGATTCAGTCCACAGAGAAGTGACAGTCTTCTCCTAACAGGCCACAGGCAGAACACAACCTGCCCCGGACTCTCACCATTTATCAGGAAACTATCTCCACTATCCAACTGAAGTTATCAGTTTTCGCTTGAAAGTGTTCCAACTTTTTCAAGTGGATTTTGGAACAATCAACTCAATGTTTGCTGAAGAGTTTCTGGCAAGTTGAGCTTCTGTTGGGCTAATGACAGTCTTTTAATAATAGTCTTTACAACACATCTACCTCTTGGCTGGTGAAATGGACTGAGGTGAAAAAGAGTGAGTAACTAGGCGTGCAGAGCACAGAAAAGGGGAGAAGCGGACGCAGGGGTGCAGCTTTCACACTTGGGATGACTCTCTACCAGGAGAAACTTCAATCAGCTCTGGCAGGAGGGCAAGGCAACTGAGGGAGCTTCATCAATACTCTACAGTTATCTCGTAAGCATTGTGTAACCTTTGACTTGTTTATATATTTATCTTATTTATTGGTTTATTTAACAGGGAAACTGCATATGTATAAAAATTACTTCAATTCTCTGCATTGATAAATTGCTCCTGTTTGTAACAAATACTCTTACACAGCAAATTATGACCTTTCTTGGTAAGACACAAGTTGTTAGTGAGCTCAGAACCAGTCACCCCAGATATTTCTAACCTGATGGTGAACCAGTTATTTTGTTATCTTATTTAACTGATTTAAGTCAGACTTTGGCCAATCCCTCTCAAACTGCGTAATGATTCTGTTTGATCTTAAATTCAGCAGTCGTCATGCAGCATCTGTTATCTGATGCACTATTTGGTGCCAACAGTGCCAACAACTTCCTGATGACTATCCAGCCAGATGACTGATAGCCTTGGTTGACAAGAGTTAATTCAGTGAATGGGGATGATGGAGAACAGGCTCTCTAGGCTAAGTGCTTCTTCACTACCGATAAAACACTCAGTTTGTCAGGTCACAGCACCCCAAAAGTGTAAAATAAAGGCACGTGGGCCGTGAATAGTGTGTGTACACAGTAGGAGCCTTGGGTTATACATGCTGACAGATATATCTTTTCTAATATCTAAAAAGTCACATTCACTTCTAAAAAAGAAAAAAGATAACCTTATTATGTCAAGCAGTCTGCAGCTTCAGGATGTTCCCCTGGGCTCCAGAGGACAGGGAAGCATGCGGTTGAATCCGTTCTTTGTTTCTGTTGCCAGGGCAATGTTTGCACAAGGGGGCTTGGAGGTAGAATACTTTAAGTTATCGAAACAATTCTTATGGACCCCCTGCCTCCCTGTTTGACTCAGATCACAAGTGAGGTACGGAAGAACGCACCAAGCAGCAAGAGACACAGAATGAAACCTAAATTTCAACAAAAACTTCCACTCTCCTGCCAAATGCAGAGACAAAGCAAATACTGTCCTGTACCATCAAACTGAGCAGGTAGCTGAGGTTAATCATGTTCCAAATGCCATGTTACACGCTTACAAGGATTACATGCTTGAGGAAAGAATGAGGTCACCCTAAATGTAAAGTAATGGTGCAAATTACCATGAGCAAATTGACTTTGACTCTGATCCAACACATATTGGGTGTCATGCAGGAGACTCTGCCAGTTCTCAGCGGAGATGGCGCTAATTTGAACATGCAGCATAAACCCGTCCTGCAAAGTGTCCACTTCTTTTTGGCTACTGACAAATTAGGTGCTTAGTAGTCGTGTTGTGATCTCCTGCTGTGGATGGTGATGATGTGATTATGAAGCATTCACACAGAAAGTAGGACACTGGGAATGAATTGGGTCAGTAGATTCAGTATGTCTTATAGGTGCGGCGGGGATAAGGGGTGTTGTGGTCCTGTGTCTAGAGGGTCTAGCTCTCTACGTCTGCCACCACCACTGACTCTCCATGTGTGTATGGCAGCTCACTCTAATGAGGTGACGAAGAATGTGAGGAATGCCATGCTCACGCTGAAATGAGAGGGTCTGGGGAGCGAAACATCAGCCAGTCTGAGCAAGGCTGCCCACCTTCTAATTAATATGTGCTGAGCATGACCAAAAAGGCTTGAACGCAACACTGGTCAGAGACACACTGACCTATCCGCTGCACCTGCCTATCACACTTGATTTAACATTAAGTGAAATCCAGAGGGAGAAGTCGTGTAAACCCAGACTTACCACCTGAAGACAGCTAAACCAAAACATTTTGGTGTGAAGCAGACTTGAAGAAATTACCCAAGAGGGGCTGCCAATCAAATTACGATGTAAGTTGTTATTCACGGCCATTCCAACATTTGTTTTTAGGCCCCAAGAAGAGTAGACTTAAACTACCAGCCAAAAAAATTTAGAACACCTCAGTTTTTCCATTAGATCATTTTTCCATTTAAATTAACATAACCTAATCAGTCTCAGTATTTTCTAACAAATAATTGAAGACTTTAAAAACAAGGAATAATAAGATCTTCGTGATTAACTAAATTTAATCTAAACTTTTGACTCATTCAGCAGTCGAAAACACTTGTGGCGTTCTTTCTACAATGGATATCAAATATTGCTCAGACAGTTCAACCCAACACTGTTGCAGAAGTTCCCACAGATTCCCACAGACTTGCAGGTTTCTTTGCTTTCACCTTTCTGTCCAGTTGAACCCAAACATTCTCCATTGGGTTTTAAGTCTGGAGACTGTGCTGGTCTTCAATCATTTCAAGCCACCGTCTAGTACTTTCTTCCATTGTTTTTGATCATTATCTTGCTGTAGAATGAACCCCTGTCCAACCAGTCTGTCTTCCTTTGTTACTTGCCTTTTTCTCACCATTCTGATAGCAATATACAGCACTACATCCTGCAGTACATTATTGTCCTAATAATGCATCAGAGGGTGTAGTAACATAGTTTGTTCCAACACTGCCTCTGTACAGACAGAGGGTTTGTGATTTACAAAAGTTTGGGCACCTGTAGGCATTGTTTGTATCAACTCCCATTATTTGAGCACTGAAAAAGGTCTTTTTAAAAAAATGAAATTTACAGGATTTTTTTAGTTTTTGATGACCTAACTTTTTTTTTTTTTTTTTTTTTTTAATCTTGGGGAGTTTACCGCTTACCTTTGTACCATTTAAGGTTTTTCACTGGACTTAAACTGCTTAAATTTCAATAAAAACTAGAAAAATGGGGATGTTCTAAAACTTTTGACCAGCAATGTATGTGACACTTCTCAACACCAGTTAATCATTGCAGCTATTGGCTGGTCAATAGCAGCTTGTTAAAATGAACTGATGTTAGGACAATAATGAGCTGTGTGGGCTGTTAATAGCAAAGACGGAGGAGGAGGAGGAGGCCTACTGTTGTTCCCTCTGGCAGCCTGTGGATGGGTTAATAACAGGCTGTCTCTGTCGGGGCAGATGGGACTCTCTCCGGTCCCTGGGAGTCTGGGCCCAGCAAGTATTGTTATTTGAAAACACACATTAACCGGAGACCACTCACAGACATGTATATACCACATACACTCACACACAAACACACATGTCATCACAAGCTGCAAACATTTTCCCATCAGCTTTGAAGTGTAGGAAAGCCTAGAGCAGGAGATTCCGGGCTAACAACGTCCAACATGGGACTGCTCTGCAGCAGGGGCAAATCACACAACATTTCTAAGAGAAAGAGCTCATTTTCCAGGGGGAGAAACTACAGGAGCCACTAGCCAAATACAGTCCTCAGCACATTACAAGGGACAGGCTCTTGGCTGCTCCATCATCTTGGTATGAGCTTACTTGTAAACTGTTATTAGTGATTGCTAAAAATCACGGTAAAATAATTTCAGTGATAACTGATAAGTATCCCTTTGAATGGTGATAAAAATATTTATGACATTACAGTCTCTGCATCAATCAGCATTTGCTGTTGTTATGTCATAGCTGGATCAGTACTATGAAAGATCTCTTCCTGTGCTGACAGAAGACAGTTTCATGGTAAATTTTAAAGAGAGACTACACTCTTCTTTAAGGTTTTTTAAAATTCATATTCCAGCTGAGGACTTGCTACTGTACTATTTTAAGAAAATGCATGGAAGAATCAGACCTTACATTCCTCTGAACTGTAGGTGATTTTTTTTTTTTCTGGCCAGGTAACCTATAATGTCAAAAAGAACAAAAGGTTATACAAGAGTACAATGTGCTAAATCTCCTTTTTGATGCATTTTTTTCCAGTAAGAAAAGGTGTTTACACATTCTATTCTAGACAGATAAAGCCAGTAGGGTCGAATGTGCCAGAGGTCATGTTCTTGGAGAGCGCTGCATTTCTCTTCTCCATGTCTCCAACCTAATGTGCTGGCAGCACGCCTGGATTAACAAGACAAAAACATTTCTGCTCTCTTCCCAATTTTGTGCTGAAGATTATATGGTAGATTATCTTTAACACAAAGATAAGCTATAACAAATGTGTGAGGGAACCCCTTGTAAGATTGGCAATCCTTATGCAGCTCTTCAAAACCAAGCCAATATAGGCCTCTCTATAATGCTTTCTGATTAGACAGGCCCCTCCTGACTCTGGGGAGGTGTTACACAGGACCCCTCTGTAATCCAATATGCAGCAGCTTTCAATTAAGGTGCCCTGGGAGTTCAAGGCCTTGTTCTCCTTACACAGGAGTTACATTCTCCTCAGCACTGAGTGGCATCCCCTCCACTTCTAATAACACCACATCATCTTCAAAAACTGCCTGCACTTATTTTTCCTCTAAAAAATTACTACACTGTGAATTCAGTTAGGCATCTCATTTTCATTAACTCTTGAAGAAAGATATGGGTTGTGCTACAAGGTTCCATTAAGGAGGAAAGAGAATTTAAGAAACTAATCTAAACAGGAATATATCTAAGATTAATATATCTAAGAATTAAACATAAATTAACACTGAGACAGATTAGGATAATGTTATGTGTCATCCCTCATTATGTTCCTCGGTAAACTTGATGGTTAAAGCTTTCAGTCAAAATAGAAACAGACATGTTCAAAGTCGATACATAAATTAAGATTAGTTGAATTTCAGTGTCGAAATGCAACTTATTTCCCTCTGTTGGTAAGGGCTATGGACACAAATGATGCAACAAAATCAATATTTAAAGCAGTTCCATGAATAGCATCATCTGGTAGTGGCTCACATTTTCCATTAGCAAAGATGTCCAGGCCTGCAGAAGAAGGCAGATAGGAGTGCTTCTCTGTGTCAAGGGCAAGCAGTGGCAGTCGCCCAAATAAAACCTGAGCCAGCACAGCAAACTTAACTAAACACACTCCCCTAACAGCAATGTAACTGACTAAAGAGCACATCATTAGACGAAAGAAATATTTTTCTTTGGGCCAGTGGAAGAATTAGTAACTTTCAAACAGCATGCAGCATACATTTGATAGTGGATAGCCGAACAAACCAGGATCAAGGCCAGATGAAGTCAATGAATTACACTTAAAAGCCATTTGGAAAACAGCAGTGTGTGCTCATGCCAGTAGTGATAAGTCCAGTGTAAAAACCATGAGATTCTTGATTTATGTATTACACATGAATATATGCATTTCCTCTGATGGAAAATCACAGCAGCCACTGAGGCACTCTGCAGGGCAAGTGGGTGATTTCCTTTCAGATCTAATCTTTTTCAGTAGCCAATATTTTTGGGAGCTGTAATGACCTCCAGCCCCGGTTAGGTTGAAATGTGTATGCATAGAACATCTGTGCCTGCCCACTTCTGTCAGGTAATGAAGGACAGGACCAGTGTATCCTGATAGACAGCCTTCTTCTGGTCCCAATCAGCATAGCTGTGAAGGACTCCATTGATGCCCTGTCAAAATGTATGCAGCCCAATCCTGAGAGCTTTGAATTATATGTAGAATAGGTACTGTATAGATACTGAATGCTCATACAGTATTCCGCTTACCGACCACAAAAGTAAATCAGTTATGATAGTTTTTTCACTAAAATACAATTATGTTCTCCATTTGTTACCCATTCTCCTCAGGCTTTGGTGAGTCTGACACAAAACTCATGGAGCCACATTCAATGGTCCTGCTGGGGCTCCTTCTTGTTTATGGATTAGCCTGTGGTGTCCAGCAGACTCAGGGGAGTCCATCAGACAGCAGCCACAGTAGGGACAAGACCCAAGAATTTGAGAGTAGTGAAGATGGTTTAGAGAGAGACTTTCTCTATGCTGGAAGGAGCAAGCGCGCTCCAGCTGACCAGCAGCAAGACAAGTGCTCCTACACTTTCATTGTGCCTCAACAAAAAGTGACTGGAGCCATCTGTGTCAACTCCAAGGAGCCAGAGGCCATGCTGGAGAATCGGGTCAACAAACAGGAGTTAGAGCTACTAAATGTGGAGCTACAGAAACAGAAGAGGCAGATCGAGACCCTGCAACAATTGGTAGAGGTGGACGGAGGTATTGTCAATGAGGTCAAGCTTTTGAGGAAGGAGAGCCGGAACATGAACTCCAGAGTCACTCAGCTGTACATGCAGCTGCTCCATGAGATCATCAGGAAGAGAGACAATGCCCTAGAATTGGCTCAGATGGAGAACAAGATCCTGAACCAAACTTCTGAAATGCAACAGCTCACCAGTCGATACAAAGATCTTGAGCACAAGTACCAGCACTTGGCTTCTTTGGCCACTAACCAATCAGCTCTTATTGCCCTGTTGGAGGAGCAGTGCCAGAGTCGCCCTCCCCTTCGTCACGTGCCCGTTCCCCAGCCACGGCCTCAGCCACCTCCACCTTCACCACCTCTTAACAAGCCTTACCAGCCACCTGTCCTTCCAAGAATTAACAACCCAATCAGCAACGAAATCCAGAGTGACCAGAAGTCCTTACCGCCTCTTCTTCCAACGATGCCCACTGGCACACACAGCCCCTCCACCACTGACAAACCCTCTGGTGAGTCAAACAAAGTCTATCATGAGCTTTTTATTTTATGGATTCTTGCCAAACACACCAGTTGCCATCACAAAAACTGGTCACAAACAAAGGATTGTGTGTCTAAGCTACCTATATTGTGAACCTCTTAATCATTAATCACAAGACAACACCAAGCATCCATTCTTCCAGTCATAGAGAATTTGAATAAGTCCCACAACTCCCAGAGCAAAGGGCTCTGGGAATACGTTCAGTGTTCAGTGGGAACAGAAATTCTGTTGTCTACCGCCTTTTGAGATGCATATCATCTAATTGCCATGTATCAACCCACACAAAAACACAAAACACATTAGCGGTGTGTATACACATGTGCCTAATGGATAGCTGGATGCAAGCCCATTGGGCTTTTGGACACATTTTAGTGGATGATAAAGCTTTAAAATTGATGTGAAGGGTATTTTGTGGTATCAGTTGCAGTGAGTAGTCTAGTGCTGTTCACTTTCGTTAGAAGACTTCAGTTTTAAAATGGTGGAAAAAAGAACAAACCATTCCCAACATGACTACCAATAGCTTTTTCCATTGACATGTTGTGCTATTGCTTGCCATTTTCACTAGGCTGCATGTGAACAGTAGCCTTTGTATGGAATGTTTGAAAGGAGGCAAGTAATTTCCTGCCCACAGGCAGCCAACTAACACCCCAAAAAGTTATATAAACCCTTAACACGAACAGAGCGCTCCACACAATGCAGGAATACAGGGAGGAAGAGAGAGACCTGAAAGGGCAAGAGAGAGAAACAGAGGGATGGACTCTATGAAAAAGGGGAGGGGATAAAGTAGGAACAGAAAGTGATACCAGGAGTCAGTGATGTCATTTGTTCCACCACGCAAGAATATGTCATATGTTCCACCAAAGCAGCAGACTTTATCAAGCAGAACAGAGCAGGGCAAGGCAGGGCAGCTCTCTGGCTTGTATCTGTTAAACAGAGACATTCTTGAGAGTAAATGGATGACAGAAAGTGGGCCAAGAGACAGATATCATCCACAGTGATTTCATAAAAACAACCAAAAACAACCTTGTTATTGAGACTTCTAGCTAGTCACTTATGACTGTATGTCAGCTGAGCAGAACCTCATGACATATGTATAAAAACTTTTTTTGTTGTTTCATATACCTCGTCTGACTCAATATGTCTTCCAAACTGTTGATGACCCCCCCCCCCCCACACACACACACCTGTAACCCCTTGTGTGACCCCTTATTCTCTTTTTTATTTGTTTCCATTTTATTTAAACACTTTGTAATCTGGGCCAGTTGGCAAACCACAAAAGTGTGAAACTATGAGAGCTTAAACACGTTCACGGCCAATTGAAGCAGGGGAGCCAGTTGCCCCATTAGTGTTTTTCCATATCTATTGGGTTTGGAATTTGGGGTAAAATCGTAATGGCACACAGGCAAGTTAGGTTTCACTGATTTGCACCTTAAAATCCAGTTAAACAAACGTGACCTTGCAAAACAGCTACAAAACATTTATAGCTTGAATTCTAATGCTGCAGAATAATGCAAGGCTGGTGCTGAATAATTATCATCAGCATTAATTGTAGACAAGCTGTTTTTTTCAGCTGCAAACAATAAATACATCTTCATAACCTGCTGTGGAGGGTATCGTGTTACTTCACACAACTTACTGTAATATTGGAAAAAACTTCAACAGACTTACTGACAGAGAAGTGTATTTTAAGACAGAGATTTACAAGCTGTTATTAATCAACTTAGTCTCGGAAATCCTCTCTTCAAAACATGTGTCTGAAGTGAAAAAAAACTGGAAAAGGAAAGTAAAAAACTGAAAAACTCAAGTGAAAGAAAGTAAAAAAATAATACCACACTGTAAAGCATCACGGATGATCGAAGGTTTTTGCTCCTGTTTCATCATTCAGTAGTCAGGATTCCCTTTGCCCTCATGCCAGTGTTTCTTTTGGCTGCACAGCCGGTAGCCATTTCCCTTATGAGAGGAGCAGCCAAAGTCAATTCTACTGTTAAAATGAAAGCCTCTGCTGAAAAATGGGATTCCCTAGGGCAGAGTATAAGAACTCTTTGTGTCACTGTGGCTTTTTCTCTATTTTCTTTTCTTAACTTTTGAGATACTGTAGCAACTGATTGGTTTTTACATGCTATATATGTCATGTTGTCATCTCTCTGTTAAGGTCCATTTAGGGATTGTCTGCAGGCTCTGGAAGATGGCCACACTGCCAGCGGCATGTACCTGGTGAAGCCAGAAAATGCCAACAGGCTTATGCAGGTGTGGTGTGACCAGAGACATGACCCAGGTGGCTGGACTGTGATCCAGAGGAGGGTGGACGGCTCAGTCAACTTTTTCAGGAACTGGGAGACATACAAGGTGCGACAACCTCACACCAAATCAAGGACCTCATAGTTTGGAGGGAAGTTGGAGGCTTATGTAGGTTGTCTTGACACTAACCAGATGTGAACTTGTAATAAATAGGTAACTGTTAGGCTTTCAAAATGTATTATGTAGTACCTGCCAAAGTCACTGCCGAAGCCTTTTATTTTAGTGTGAAGCCATTTTACAAAGACCACTTGATGTTGCTGGAATTAATGAGTCATGTGGGATTATTGGACTTAAATATCATATTAGTTGGTTGTGTCATTTCTACCAAGGGGATCTAATTTCCTTATCTTTGAAAGGGATCACCCTCTCACAGGGAAAAGCAGTTCACTAGTAAACATTACAACAATTCACAAGGGTCCTGATTAAATCTTAGCTAAGGGCAACAATGAAGATATTTCGATGACTTTTATAAAAACCTTTAAACCACATGAGATCTGAAATTGCATCTGTAAACTTATTAGAAGGGGTGCTTCCATTTTTCAAAGCATGTGTTGGGTAGGGGATACCACAAACCAAGTTACGGTATGACCAGAGCCAGAACAAAGCAGTAAGACCGCATCCATTATGTGGGCTTTCATACTATATGCACTCTCTCCTGCTGAGTTTTCAGTAACAAAGTGATAGTGGAAATCTGGCCACCCAATATGAGCTATAAATCCGACTCAGAGCGTCCATTTATAATAATGTTCCCTGACAATAAACAACCCCATAGAAGAGCTAAACTCATAATTCTCTCCGAAGCACGAGCAATGACCCTGAATCATCCCCCAGACATCGAAACCTACTCTTCAAAGCTTTTCAGAGAGCATTCACAAAGGATTTCTTAATCGTACTGATAATGTTTTTCTTACCACCGCACTTCACAGCAAGGTTTTGGCAATATTGACGGTGAGTACTGGCTGGGCCTGGAGAACATCTACTGGCTGACTAACCAGGGGAACTACAAACTGCTGGTCACACTGGAGGACTGGTCTGGCAGGAAGGTGTTTGCAGAGTATGCCAGCTTCAGAGTGGAGCCTGAAGCCGACTTCTACAAGCTAAGGGTGGGCCGTTACCATGGCAATGCTGGAGACTCCCTTACTTGGCATAATGGAAAACAGTTCACAACACTGGACAGAGACCATGATGCATATACAGGTTAAAACCTAATTGATACAAAACATTAAACTGGATAAATCTTGGCAGCTCAAAACCAATGTTTCAAATTATGTAAATGAACGCAGCCTGATTTTTATTTATTTTCTAATCTTTCCAGGCAACTGTGCCCATTACCAGAAGGGCGGCTGGTGGTACAACTCTTGCGCCCATTCAAATTTGAATGGAGTTTGGTACAGAGGAGGACACTACCGTAGCCGCTACCAAGATGGAGTCTACTGGGCTGAGTTCAGAGGAGGAGCCTATTCGCTAAAGAAAGTGGTCATGATGATCCGTCCAAACCCAAATACCTTCCACTAAGCATCCAAGGAACACATACCGTACTGTATCTCTCACTAGACAAAAACCATTACAGCTCCCAACATCGATGCAAACTGGATCTGTTTTGTTTAATGGAGTGGCGCCAGACCGAGCCAGATGACAAAGAGAAAGATGATGTTGAAAGTGCAATATCCAAACATCAGGCTGATATACCGGTACTTCCTGACAATTCAACAGATTTGTGCACAGTTATTCAGTTGTCTCTACCATTAGGCCCTTTTACATATGACTCAGTAAAGACATGTGCTCATTGCTCAGGAGTTGTTATAAATACATTGTCTCTGATACAACACAAACCTGCTTAGTTGACAGTGCTCTCATTTGATCTGAGTGAGAAATACAATGTGAACCTAATTTGACATGAAAAGAAGAGATGACAATAATTCAGTTAGGTAGCTTTGATAGAAAACCGCACAATATATATGTAGTATGTATGTAAAGTTTTTTTTTTAATTCGCAGTAAGAAGCAAACGAGGTTGACACAGGAAGCATATCCAGTGACTTTTAATTTCATTCTAAATACATTCTTCAAATGTGTAATTTATAGGAACAGTAACATTTATTTTATCTAATACAAGGTTGATATTCAGGCCAGTTTTGTCAATTACATTAAAATATACTCTTAAAAAAATAGGGCCATTTTTCTTACTAACATAAAGCCAAAACTGTTAAAACCAATAACTGAAGTTATTAACTGTCTGTTTATGCAACAATCAATAGATCTAAGAACAAAAATCAACTCACTACCAAAATCTGAGGAGGTTCATTCTTTTCAGAGTCCTGCTTTTTTTTTAAATACTTTTGAAACCTTGAATTGCTTGAACAGGTATCCACCAATTTGCTTGTATGAACCAAGCACTGTATTTACTGTATAAATTTAGTGGTTTGTTGATGTCAATAGATCCAACATACTGTGTTTGTACATAAGATATTTGTAATATAATGTATTAAAACCTGTTATGTCCCTAATAAGTTACAATAAAATATGTACAGCTTGTGTGACTGTTTTTCGTTTTGTGTCTTGGCTTAAAGCATATTTAGTAAAGCTAACAAGCAGCAGCAAAGTAACATTTAGCCATTTTCTACAAAGAATTTAAAAAAATGAAAAAGGTTGGGCATATGGTTGACATAGCACTGTTAAAACTATATCATGTTTCTCAACACTTCCATTTAACTTAAATGACATTGTTTACTCAATGACACTTAATGACAGGAGTCATAAACATTCATATCATTTCATTTTCATGACTTGGTCCAGCCTTATGCATACTTCTAAACAGGAAAGTGTGCCACCAAGATCTTAAATATGAATCCTTTAGATTTCTTATTGGGTGGATTTAGCATCCTGTGGTGACATTACGTTTTTTCATAATAGAGATCAAACTCCTGCTCTCAGGTATCTCTCTCATGAGAACAGGAGACAGACTATGAGACACTAGTATTGTGACTCTTATACACTTCGTTATGCCTAATGGGAAACTGCCTCGTTTTATTAGCTGATAATATTGGCACCTAGCGGGCTAGCCACTTGCTTTTCTATAATTAATTTTTACATGTACAATGAAATATACATGTTGCATTTCCTCATTGCATAATTTTTAATGCTCAACTTGTTGGGGTTAATCCTCCTAAAAGCCTATTCACTCACATTCACACACTCAACATTAAATGTCCCTCAATATATTAAGTCATGCAAGAAGAAAGCTCATGGGATATAAACCCATTATAATAATTATGTTAACAATAATTCATAATTATTCACGAGAATCTTAGCGTAAAAAAACGATATATCAGTAATAGTAGCCAAATGGAAAATACACGGTGTTTCTAATGTGAATAAAATAAGAATTAAAGTAAACATTTCTAAATGAATTGTATTAATGAATTACATGACTTATAATTGTAGTATGTGTATTGGAAGTGTGATACTTGTATTGGAGGACTTACATTTTTTTCCCTTTGCTTTAAATTGCAATAAAAATTCAACAATTTGTACGGAAAACACAAGTAAGCAAAGACTATGTTATGAGAGCTGGTTGCATAAAAACATCGACTATCAACACTGTCAGGCACAGTGTTTGCGTACAGTGTGTTTGCGTCAGCACACCGAGGAATGACAAATGAAATGTGACAGGCTAGTAAAACTAATGCATCCAGCAGTCCCCTCCACTGACAGCAGAAACCACCTTTACTTCACTACGTGTCAATGACATTTCCAAAGACAACTGGAAAATGAAGCAAAAATGATTTTACACTGCAATGAACCAAGCTACATTAATGTCAAACGACTTGAGTTAAAGAAGGTTTGGACAGTTTAGAGAGCATTTGAAATCAATTTGGTTTGAAATCCTGTGACTGACATCTTTAAAGACAATGTGAGACTGTCTAAAGAGACCAATTACCAACAGAGCAAAATGTGACGTGTGCTACTCCAATTCCCTCACTCCAAATAAAACCTAACACGCCATGTTAGCATTTTGTGCTGCCAAAGTGAAGATGGATGCTTATGTGATAGCAGCCAACACACTTGTCCTACATTAAACCGACAAACACTGGCTCGTAAGTCAAACCCTAAAAAGCTGTGACAAAGAGGCTTTGGATGGGACAAAGGAAGACATTCATCACTGTGACTGTCACTCTTGTCAGCTTTGCTTCTACATAAGATGGATGGGACAGTAAAAAGCACTTTGTACAAAATCCTTCTGTCTTCAACACTTTTTATAGCAATTATATCTATATCAGTATATGTCTGCTTTTTCAATTAACCTGATTGTGGTAAAACGGAGGATGATGTTTCATCGTCTCCATAAACACAGACGACAGACTCTTTGGATGCCGTGTACGTCTGAGGATTCACCACGATGGAAAACCTTCTGTAAGGGTGGCCTGTGCAGCACCCCACTCCTCAACCAACATGGAAAACCATGAGCTGACACAGTGCTTACTCAGCACAAAGAACCGCATTTCCTGAGCCTTCAAACCTGAACCTTCAAATTGGCCTCTATTGTTTCACATCTGCAAAAGTCCATGTCCTTGTAATTTAAATACAACCACTCTTAACTTTCCTGTGCACCCACAAACACTTTTCGCTCCACCTTTCGAGTAAATGTAGTCATACCATGAGATACCACTACACACATTTTCATTGGGGGCCTTAACCACTCACATTTCATGCTTTCACTATGAGCAAAATATAGGCATCCACAAAGGGACTAGACATGCTACATAACTTAGAATTTATTGTTAATTATTAAAAAAAACAATGTTTGACCCTTGGCTAACTACTATAACTTCCATCTGAAAATCATTCAGAGCTTATAACATCTTTGAATTGAAGATGTCACCACTTTTCCACTGTATCCTTTTCCCCCATTTTCCAGTGGCTGTGAACCAAGGTCATGCTAAAATCTTTTCATGCACGTAGCCATTACAACTACGAAATAGAATTTAATATTTCATCAAATTGGATTAGAAAACAATAACACTAACATTTAAAAAGAATCCTTCCTCTGCAAAGTCAAATCCGATTAATCAATCTGTCATCTCCTTTTCCTTTCTCCGTTCTTTTCTTCAATGTGATCACTCGCTACAGACTGTCACGATACACTGAGGTAATACAGCTACGCTATCATTTCAGTGTCTGGATCACTTCTCTGTCTCTGTCACTTCTATGAAATGGAGCATTCCACTGAGTTGGCAACAGTGACTTGATCACGACCCATCATTGTCACGGTCACACTGCCGCTCAGCAAAAACACATCTCTGAACACTAGGGAATACCAAATAGTGAGATCCCACAAAATGCTGAGCAATAAAAGGTAACCAACATCTTTTTCCAAGTCATTTACTGAAACCCTTCCCCACTGCTGCTGTAAAATTATTGTGATGCATATGGTTGTTATTAAGAAATGCTTTAAAAATAGAAACACGTAATAATGTGGTGAAGCTTCTCTTTGGGAGAATAGTCACTTCATTGTTTATTGCTTACATGGTGGAACTATTGAATTTGGGGTTTTTTTTCCCGTTTTTCAAAAGCTCAGTATTTGAACTGACTTCCAACTGTGGAGATGTGTCGCTTTGCTTATAGCTTTACAGCCACGTACCATGACCACTGTTTCATGTTCTTCCAAAACGTCTGTGAGTCCTCTGCTGGGAACTTACAGGAAATCGTTTAGGGATGGATGAGAGGAATTTTCCTTAGCACAATGGAAATTTCATTTTGTAAGGTATTACTGTGGCTTTTCCAATGTTGCAGTATTTCACTACTTCAAGGAAACTCCATTAGCGAAGTATCTTTACCGTTAGACCAATACAAGTCTTTTGCACTCAGTGTTATACACTGCATCTTTGGGAACTGGACAGTGATACTTCAATTGGGCACATTGGTACATGTTTTTCCATGTGCAGCCTGTGACCTTTCAAACACTGCTCACACTGCAGTTTCATCTCTTTATCAGTAATTGCTCACAGATGCGGGACACAAAGACACGGATGCAAACTTCACTGTTATCTGGCATTAGTTTGATAAATCCATTAGGAAAACAATGTTAGGTAGTGAAGTTAAATCAATTTTTAGCTGCAACCGAAAATTATCACACAAGTGTTCCAAAATCTTCAAATACTAAACCAAAGTGTTACTTTTACCACACTGCAGGGAGGCATAACTATTTATCAATGTGTAAATCACTGTTTTTTTGTTTTT
Source organism: Xiphias gladius (assembly GCF_016859285.1). Classification (NCBI taxonomy): domain Eukaryota; kingdom Metazoa; phylum Chordata; class Actinopteri; order Istiophoriformes; family Xiphiidae; genus Xiphias; species Xiphias gladius. The sequence goes on along the minus strand of NC_053418.1, from coordinate 21,711,929 downwards.
TTGAAAGACCAGAGACCAGACCAGAGACGACTCCCCTATAAATCAAGGATAAACTATGATGAGCACTAAAAATGTTCACTGATGCATGTCTGTCTTTGATTAAAATTACATCTACTATAAGTAGAACGGTGAAAATTGTAATAAATAAGGCAAAAAAATAATTTTCCTGTTAAATCTATCATTCAAAAACCAAAAAAAAAAAAAAAAAAACCCAATTACTTCTTGCTGCCATTGAATTGTTGCGACATACTATTAACATGCTCCATAAGAAACTGTAGTTAAACAGCTCAACACAGAAACAGCAGTACTCCAAGAGCCTCTAAAACATTACTCGCCTGTGAGTCAAAAATTACTGGAGCATTGGTCAACTCCAGTATAGCAGATTTGCTCAGTTTTAATAAAGGAAAAGATGAACAAAATGAATAGGCTTATACTGGGAAAAGGAATGGTTTCTCAGAATCTGACAAATGTTCCTCTGTCTCTGGGTTTTGGCCAATATGTCAAGCCAACTAACAAGGAACACTTCTCCCAACTCAGCTAAGCTTTTTCTGCATGCAGGTAACCACTTATGAGAACACAGACTTCATTTGTCAGAGTTGCTAATCGTTTACTAAAGTACCAGCATTAGAAATACCAGGGGCATCTTAGCAATGATTAGTTTTAAATGTTAGAAATTTTTTTTCAAACTTAAAACATTATAAACTTACTAACACTGATGTACAAAGGTTTGGTTTTGGAACCATTTCAGGTGAGCCTCAGCACATTTATTCAGACTTTATATATTCCAAGTAAATTGTACAGTTTAATCTAAGATTAAGCTTTTGAGTGGCTACACATTAAAACTCACTTAAGCTAAGTGCATTCATTTTCTACATTATTTTAGTTGGAAAAGAAACACATAAATGACTCCAAAGTCAACAGATGTATTTTGTATGAGTTATGGTTACTTCTTAGTTAATTTGTCATATGGTACAAGAAGGTACAGATATTTCTAAAAAAAATGTGAAAGAAATACTGTGCCATGCCACATTTTAAAAAAAGAGGGGGGGAAAAAGAACCTATGTTCAAGTTTAGTGCTCCTTAATTTTCTCAGCCCTACTCTACTCCAAAAACGTTGTCATAATCATACAGGTAAATCATTCATTTTGCAAGCTAAAAACCTATTTTTTCCCATGTCGCAGCTGGAGTAACAGTGGCTCTCAGTGAGCCAGTAGCGACAATACCGGGACCTTGAAAATGAAGCTGCTAAAACATTCATTTTGTTATCTACACCTATGCTTTTCCTAGTGACACGTCAAAATGTCCGAGGCCCACTGTAAGCAAGCGGAGCCCGGCATGTTTGGGACAATTACAGTGGTAAGGGACAGAATATCATGAACACCTGCGCATTAAGATACAAGCCTGGTGTTTATAGTCAGATAACCTAGCACAAGTGTTGATATTCTAAATATAAAGTAGCGAAATAACGGTGTCTGAAATATCGAAAAAATAGATAAAGTCAGTTATAATGTGCAGCAGAGCAGTTTAGCAGTTAGAAAGCTACACTGTATCTTATTTACCTTACAGGTGGCGAGTTATGTTATCATATTAGCGAAAAATAGGAACCCAAAATGAACCAGGCATAGACAATATTCAGCTAGTATGAGAGAAATCTTACCTTACCCGGTAGCTGTTATGCTACAATCTTACGGCCTTGATAGCCTTCACCTGTGGCCTGCAGCCTTGGCACGCAGGGGTATGGTGCTGCTGAGTGAGTCAGTCAAACGGGTCATAGGTCAACTACCCTATATTGTCACTTTACGTATTTCCTATGCAGTTATTTCACACTCGCATTGTGGAGGATAGACCGGCCGTTTCCAATGGTTTCTGAGCTAGAGAAGGAATTCCTCCAGGAATAAACGAGTTTAGAGGACTGTATTTTCATCATGTGTGTGGGAACCTCTCACCTATGTCCCCTTCTCCCCCCCGCAGCAACACTCCTTCCTCCAAAATCCCCTGTAACATGGCAGTATTGTACTCATTCAGAGAAAGGTGAAGTAATAATGCTATTAATAATATGCTATGAGTGCCAGCTGGGCTAAAGGCTCCACTATGCTCTATTGTAACATGGCCAGTGTGAATATCTTTAATTCTCAGTCAGATACATTTTAATGAAGTAATAGCTTGAGTCACCCCTATTACAATAATGCCAAATGACATAGTGGCATAAAGTTTTTTTTAAAAAGCTCCATCTATTTCACAAAAGTCACTGAGATTAAGTTTAAGGGAAATAGATAGGAGACAGACACCTAGCTACTTTTCTGAAATTAATCAATTAATTGTTCACACTATAAAACAACATGGCGCAGTAACTCTTCTGTGCTCCAGCAGCACTCAGATAAGACAAGAGTACCTGTCTGCTATAGGGCATGAACCTTCACGAACTTTTAGATGCTAAGTGCTTTGCAGTTTCAGGACTATGGGTGCATTGCTGCATGACACAGACTTAGCCAAAGTCCGACAAAAGTTGTAGTAGATCATCCCGAAAGTACATATTAACAGCTATACCTATCAGTTATCTACTCCCATCCAACTGTTGGGGTTTGTGTTACTGAGAGCCACAATACATCATACCCATAAAATGCAGCTAAAGACCCCTTGTGGAAACAGAACTGCCTCTGGTTTCCTGGCCTTGTATTTTGTGGTTCTTTTTATTCTCATATTCCACTGAACAGAGCAATTTTGCATATTATTTTAGGATGAGATGTCTGTGCAGCACTATAATGCTGTCATTTACACAATTCATCCAGTTTATTAGAAATATAAGTGATGAGTGATTCTTATTTCAAATTTTGTTGCCAAGTACTGTTATTTACTGAGATTATCAGTATCAGAAAATATATTATAGAGAGGAATTATACACAAAACACTGTGAAATTTTCCTCATCGAAGTTGGTGTCAAACTGCAACAAGCAGCCTGGAAGCAGAGTTGTTAAACTATTTCAAGAAAATGTCAGTAAAGCACATATCTGGCCAATTTAGTGTTTTATTAGTCATTTGGCTCCCTTATGGTCTTACTTTTTGCAAAACCCACAAACAGTGGTCACACTATGGGAGGCTGTTGCACAGCTGCCACTTTACGAATGTATTTCTCCCTTTGGATGCTTTTTTTAATGCAGTGGAAACAGAAGCCATAACACTGCTGAGGATTACGTTGAGATTTTGACTGGAGATCCAGCAGGAGCCTTTTTGGTGATAAATTAATTTTGTTACCAGCCATCTGAGATGAAGGCAATTTATTGTTTTATATTCCGCTACTTGGCCGCTGTGACTTTTGTGAATGGCCTTTCCATGGGTTCTGCCTGTAGCAAAACAGAACATGCAAGAGGAAAATTCCTTTTCAGACATCTGGTTTGGTAATTTGTATCTACCAAAATGTATTTAACCTCATTTTCACACCAGTGGCCTGTTACTTAATCAAGGCTAGTTTGTATTAGTAACATTTTTAATAGGTAAGTTAAAGAGCTGTGTTATAAGTCACAATGGCCTAATAATTCTAAGATAAATTAAACTTCTGATTTAGATTAAATTGCAGAACTTCTGGCAGGAAAGATGAGTGACCCATTAAGGTGTATTAGATATTCTCTGGCTCCCTCTGGAGGGTCAAAGTTGCACTTACATCAGATATTCCTCCAGATGATGTTCTATTCAGTTTTATGGTGGCATCGTGAATTCCATGCATGCCAGCAACACATTTTGAACATAGAGGATTTCTTGCTGTTCAACATATGTTGCACAGGATAATTATTGGGTGGCTGAATAGTACAGTATGCTCTCCTCTTCCCTTTTACACCAGAGGCCTTGATCTGTGTCATTTGAGTTTTCATGCACATGTGAAAAGAAATAAATGAACACATCTCTGAGAAACAAAAAAGACAAATCAGAGCCAAATCAGCGTCTTTATTTTACAAACAAACGCATTATTCTATTGACATTTTTTTAATATAATAAAAAAGCAATTTACAAGCTTAAGAACCAAAATGAAGCAGCACAGAATGATTATGAGTAAAATATATAATTTGAATAAATATATTTTTATTTCATGCTATAAAATAAATTCATAAATGGCAATAGATACATCAGCTCTAGCTAGCTTCATTTACTTCATAGTTGTACAAAACAGTAGAGTTCTGAGGTTCACAGTTGGGTTGTGAGGTTGTGTGTAGAGTGGACAAAACAGGAGCTAGGGCATTTCTGCTATCATGGTTCAGTTCATGGTCTCCAGTGCTCTTCAAGCTTCAGCTCTGTGGAAAATATGGGCTCATTGAGACCTTGAGGCAGAATGTTTGGGAACCACTGACTGAGGACTTTCCCCACCTGAAGAGAAGTGCACAATTATACTATGGACATAAGATGTACTGTATGTCCAATGAGACCACTTTCAACACTATATACCCTGAGTTCTAAGTTTTTAGTTTTTTTTTTTTGCCTTGTCACCAAATACATGAGCCAGAGACATTATAGTGCAGAGTTTAGGAAGTTGTGAAATGAAAAGGGACAATAGCTAGACTGAAGTCTTCCCCTCTGATCCTGAACAACTACAACTACAGTCTCAGTGCCTGAGGAGCCAAAGGAGATCGGTGAAGCTCAACATGACAACAGATAAGCCCACTCCTAAACAGTGGCTATACAGCCCAAAATCCCTTTCATTATTTGACACAGCTGGAGGTGCAACTCTGTACAGTGCCAGTGAGTTTGATGACTGAACCACGCGCTCAGTTCTTGTGTTGCAGTTTACTGACTACCACTGGATTTTGACGAGCATTTAGAACAACAGCAAGCAACACCACTTATCATTTATATATATTTTCTGAAGAGGAAGTCAACCTGTCCAAGTTTCAGAAAATATATAAAAATGAATCAATATCAAATTGTTCTGGTCCTACTTCAATTTAACAGCTCCCTGACATTCAGTTTGTTAGATATATGACAGGCCAATATTTCAATAGGCTTGATGATCCCAATACACCATTTTTAAAAAGGTTATTGCTTTTTTCCTCCATAATACACAGTGGACAGAAACTGACAGAAAAGCTATGGAAGACTTAAGATTTCTTTCTAAGCCTGTATCAGTGTTCGTGAACTACCTGAAGTGAGTTTATTATAAAAGGAATAGGACGAGCTGCAATTTCAAAAAAGTAGTCTGACAGCCTTCCCTGTAAACACTTCTTTTTGATTACTTGTGGCCCATAATGCATTTCCTGTTCCTCTCAGAGGTGTGGAACTAAGAGCTGACAACGAGTCAATTCGAGTGTGTCAAGTTCAGCTGGTTCTGTAGTTGTGTACTATCACATAAGTAACTATAGTTCATGAAAAGCATTTAAACAATTTCCCCTCCTTTCACCTATGATGAAGACATGGACTTGTTTACTCTTGATATGAAAAAAATCTATAACCTGACTAGTCTAAAAGCACCATTTAAGGGGAAAAGGTCCCTACCAAAGTGATTGAGGCCATTATAGCTGAGTCCCTTAAGGGTAACTACTGAGAAAAAACTATACTTCCTGGATGGAATTGGTACGTACTGTCAACGAAAAACTGTAAGTGCACAATCGATGACACAATTAAAAGAAAACTCAAGTTAAAAATTATCCATTGGCAATTTTATACAATTTTGTGGTTGGGCAACGTGCAATTCAGCTACAGTATATGAGGGAAGCTTTTTTGTTTCTCCACAAATATTCAGTTTATTACCAGCTGTTCCCCTGCAAGATGCTCCAAGAGAACAGGGAGGAAGTAGATTTGTTTCTCATGCATCTCCTTCCTTCATTGAAATGCCTACAACTACAGTACATTACTAAGATTGTCCTCAGTGGCTGGAGAGGAGGGATACAGTATAGTCTCTAAACATGGGGGCAATGGCTTGCAGGGAACAAGTCTGCCTCATTTGATTGTGATCAATTGCTACAAAATCAGTTTAATCTGTTTCCCATCCCATGACAAAAAACAAAACAAAACAAAACAAAAACAAACAAAAAAACCCTAAATCAAATTATTATAAGCAACAACAGGGGGCAGGACTAAAAACTACAAAATGGACAACAATGACATTAATTTATTTCTATTCATTCTTGGTACCACTTTACAATAAATGATGTGGCCATATTTTGTTATAATCTCTCTAGTCAATCAAATTAAAAATGAAAGAGGCACAGGAGTCTAAGTGCCAGAGTCTAAAATGTAAAGCTTGTGGCAAGGCACTAAGTTTAAGATGCCACTTTTTGTGAAGTATTCTCTCTGTTGTTTACATTGGCTTTAAACAATTACAATACGTATTGCACAACTTTTATATCGTCAGCTTTTGTATGGCTTAATATATATGATGTTCTTTATGATTTTGCTGCTTAATGTCTTCTTAGCAAATTGTTCAAATTTTACACAAGTGATTGTTATAAGCCGGGAGGCCTACATTCCTTGCAAATAGCAATGGACTAGTCCTACATTAAATTAAAAACCTATTCTTCTTAATGAGCATTCAATTATGCAATACAGTCAAAACATACTGTTAAAAATCACCTATTAGTCTTTGGTGTGAACTCTTGGCACGAAATTGTTTTAGCAGTTTGTGCCTATTACTCACAAAACATTACCGACAATTATGCAAGACAGTATGCATTTCCTCCTTTTTTTCTAAGTGAATGGCAAGAATCATCATAGGCAGAATCAAAATCAATCAAATAGTCAGCGACTGATTTTGCTGAGGTCAGATCGGCTGTCAAACCTGCACATCATAACAGCGGCTGACAGAAATAAACTTGATTTAGTAAACATTCATCTATAGGTATAGGTTGACAGACTGTGGGTGATAATGACCAAAAGTGTTTGTGATTAATCCTTACACAAAAAAATAACGAAAAGCTAGCTATACCGATCTTTGCAAAATATCCTAAATTTTGGATTGCTATCTTAACTGTCAACGAGTGAAAACGACGACCGCACATTCGGACTGCACTCTTGACGTAACATTGGACATGAGCAACAAAATTCAATATTCTCCCACCAAACACACACCAAGTAGAAATTATATGAAAACTGTAAAATAATCAAACTCAATTAATTGACACAAATTCATCATGGACCAGATAGGACAGAATAAAAGCATTTAGCAGGTTCTCTTCAAAAAAGGCATTAAATAGCTGGATGGTAAAAAAGAAAGCAGGACAGCACAAAAGGAACCACCCAGCTGAGCTTTAAATTTGCAGAATATCGACAAGATAATCAATCAGGCCTTCTAAATGCCTTTCTGTATTTACTGTGAATGTAGATTCTTTTAAATCAGAATGGAAATACAACCAACTCTCTATATGCTAAAAACAGCCCCATCCCGGATCCCCATGGTTCTAATATTATAGATAAAATACAATGTTGCCATATGCAAGATTTGTAGACGTTAGTATTTATGTGATTGCAGAGTCTTATCAAACTTCACAACATTTTTACTGAAAAAAAAAAAAAAAAAAAAAAAAAAATCGCTGCTGTGAAACAAGTACTACTCTGACACTGCTGCTGCTGCATCAGAATTAAAACAGAGATTAGTACATTTTATCACTAGTACAGCTCCCATCCCACTCACTAACTCTGCAAAGTGCATAAATACTTTGGATCACCAGCTACCTCTAACAACATTTACCTTTTAGCCTTAAACTAGCTATGCCGCATCTATGTCAACGCCATGAAGTAGGATTGATAAAATAAGGAAAACATGTTCCAAGTCTGCATTTGATCCCAACCAATGCAGAGAACAAAGGTCAATCATCCCATCATAAAAGGTAGGACAGAATAAGAAAAAAGGAAACAAACCAATAGCTCTTTTAAATAATGTAAGAAAAACCATGTCAAAATGGCTGAGATTCCTTTGTTCTTTCTGTTTGCATATTATTCAGACTAGTATACTATACTGATTTATGTGAACAGTTCCAGAGCTGTTCCTCCTGTGCTGAGTTGACAGTGAGTACTCTTGTCCCAGTTAGACGCTGAGTATTGACCTAGAAGCCTACCTCAGGAAAAAAATACATACAATAGTTCAGTATAAATCTGCCATCAGAGTATAGAGGAATATAAATGACTTGACTGTATGGACGTAATTCACCCATTACATGGATGAAAGCATCTAAAACCACCTTGGCCAACAGAGTGAGATCTCCAGTAGTGATGAGAGATAAAATCCTTAAGTGTTTTGTAGAACGAACGGTATAAGACAGCAAAATCATAGCTTGAAAGTATGCAGGGCCATTCTCTTACTCTGTTCTCTGCATTTGCCAAAAACCAACACACAAGTACGCTAGCAAATTTAATGCACTCCTAACATAGCACCTTCTTAATCATCGTTTTAACCTGGCTGACCATGAAACAATTGACAAGGACTTTGTCCCCGATCCATACAATCAGCAAGGAATATTTCCCCTAAGTATCAAGGCTTTGTGTTGAGAGAATATTCTTTACAAGGTTTGGCAATAAGATACTGTACATACAACCTAAAACAGATTTCAAACGGTGAACACATCTGTGCCTGGTAGGTTCTTGGCTATGAGGTAGAACCTGGTGAGTTTCATTTAAGTTAAAATACTGTCTGTTATGAGTATGTAGTTGCATCATGAGGTATTGAACGGATATGTCACACGAAGCTTTGCACTGGCAGAAAAATCATTCCTTGTGAGTAAGTGACCTCCTGTGGCCACATGTGCAAAAACAGGTCAGGTAAAAAGGTGATATGACAAACATCTTACCAGAGCTTTCACATTATCAATTATTGCAACATGCCTATATAACTCTGTAAATATGTTTTAAAAAACATGGAAAGATAAAAAGAGAAATCAATTAGGGGGTCTTGATTATTGGGACCTCCTCAATAGTAAGTTGTTACTCCCTTTGCTTGAAAGAATCAAATTTCTGGAAAGCACCCATTTACTCTCTGCATTCAACAACTAACTTTCACAAAACTGACAGAAACCCTTTATGCGAGAAATGTCCATAGTAGAGGGAGCTGATTCAAAAAGAAAAAGTCCTTTAACTTGAGTTGAGATAAACATTTTTTTAAAGCTTCCTTAACCTGAAGCAGGACCTAAAAATCACATCTCGATGCTTGGGCCTCCTCAGGGCTGCATTTTGAACTTTCCTCTATTTCATTGGCTGGTGCCTCTTCTGCATATTGCGCCTCAAAGGCCATCCCCTCAGACGTATCCTCTTGGTCCTTCTGACCTGAGCTTCCCTCCGTCCTCTCTGGAGAGTCCATATGATTGCTGACCTCTGATGCTCCCATGTGCTTCTTCCTCAGGTGCTGGTTAAGGGTGCCCTGAAATGGGAAGCATTTGCCACAGATCTGACAGTGAAAGGGCTTGTTGTCCGTGTGGCCACGGATGTGGTACTCCAGCTGGTCTTTCCTTGTGTACTTCTTGCCACAGAATTTGCAAACAAAAGGAGTGATTCCCATGTGCAGGCGCATGTGGCGGTCCAGGCTCCCTTTCTGATTGAAGGTCTTTCCACAATAGATGCAAATGAGTCTCTCATTGTAGGGGTACCACTGGCTCCGCAAGCTACGCTCTCGCACATCATTCTCCAACCCTGTGGGTCCCACAGCTGATTCGCTGTCATCTGAGCCTGGTTTGATATGACTCAACACTCCTGCTGGGATGGCCAGGGGGCGCTTTGCCCTGGCTCGCCCACCCCTGAAGCCACTGAGCATGGAGCGAGAAGGACTGGAGCTGCTAAGGTTGACAAAGCATGGGGAGGACAGCCCTGAGTAAGAATAGGCAGCAGGCTGGATAACAGGACAGTAAGAACCCACACTAACAGCCAATACCTGTTCTCCATCAACCAATTCTGTGTGGTAACCATCATCACCCGCTGAAGAACTATCTGAGTAAGTGGGCCTGTCGGTCTTCTCTACCTTCACGTGCACATCTGTTACTTGCCCATCTTTGCCTATCAGTTCCACTTGCTCTGTTTCTCCCTCCATGGGAGTATCATGCTCTGACACACTATCACTACTGCCACGGTCTGATTGGCCTTCCTCTTGCTGCTGTCGTCCCCGGCCCAAGCCATGTCCTGCCTGGCTCTGCCGGGAGTAGTAAGGGGGGGAGATCTGGGTAGGGTTTACAAAGAGGTTGCTATCATTGACCCCATTACGGCTGGTCTGCATGTCGTCCTTCTCTGGGCTACAGACACTAACTGGGAGGCTGATCTTGGAGTGGATGCTCTCCAGGATTTGGGTACACTTGTCAATGATGGCCTGCATCTGCAGAAAGCTGGCAGCAGTGAGGAAACTGATAATATCCTTGAGCTGCAGAGACATGTGGCCTGTGTAGCAAAATGCAAGAAGCTGTTCAAATACCTCAGGGCTTTTGATGACCGAGATGGAAAGGCCACTCATGGTGCTGAGAGCTGAGTGGTCACGAAAGTAGGGTGAACTAGCTGCCAGCACAGCCTTGTGGGCTCGAAATGGTTGGCCCTGAATGTGAACAATGATGTCACACAGCTTCCCTTGCAGCCGCAGCTCATTGAGCTGGGTCAGAACAGTGTTACTGAACTCCGGCACATCAAATTCGATGTAGCTGTCGTCGTCCATTTCTTGGATATGTTTCTCCAGTTTGACAGCCTGATGGGAAGAGAAAAAAAAAAAAGGAAAAAAAAGGGGAAAAAGGCAGAAAAATTTAAGGTTTTGAAACAGTGCATTTGCAATGGATTGCAGCATTTTTACAATTTTACAGTTAACAAAAAACTATTATACTGTATGTATTACATGTAACAAAAATTAGACAGGAGGCTGTTTCAGATCAACATTTCATACAAGCTTACTTTATACAGTACTGTATATGACAAACACTTGGCCAATGGAGGACAACATTTAATGCATTGCAGCAAACACATTTTCCTTAATTCACTTTTACAATAACTTGTAGTATTTGTTTTAGTAGTTTTTAGATACAGTGCTAGGCAATATATGATGTGAGACAATATAAATTTGTAGACCTTCTGAAAATTTGCCAAATTGTATTTCTGGTTGTATTGGCCCATTGATGGAAGATTTTATCCATACTTCCTATTCCTTTTATTTATCCTCATTTATGCTAATGATCTTCGCAGTGAGGGTTTACACTCCAAAATTACCTGTTGCACTACATTTCTTATATTTACTGTTACTGTCTTCTGACTTTCAACAGTGGCCTCGTCAAAGTATTGAGATGGCACATACTAAACATTATGGAGTTCTGCAACTTCACTACCTCTCAATTCCAAAGATGAAAAACATCTGCTAAGCCACAACTGGTAACTCCAAACTCAATCAGAAAATCACCAACATGATTCACATAAAGCATACAGATGTGTTTTTGTAATGGCTCTAATATACATTTTATCCATTTGGCAGATAATGTTTTAGAGAAAAATATGGAACTTGCAACAGGAGTGCTGAAAATACTGGCTGTTTTCCTGGTGTTGCACCACATGAATAGCATGAAGTGGAAGTATTAGAGGGACGGAGGGAAAAAAGGAGATGAGGTAATCCAGAAATAAAATGAAGAGTTTGAATATTCATCTCCTCATATTTTATCTTCAGTTTATTTGTCTTTTATTTATCACATTTTAAATTCATTATTCATTCATTTATTGCCATTACTGCTAAACAGGAAATAGAAGGCAAATAGATGAAACCACTGCGAATGACTGAACACAATGTACCAGTGTTCTACATACACTGACTGTAGTGAAGCATAACAGACATATGAGGGGGGCATACAGCTATATATGCTGCATTTGGCAGAGAAAGAAGAAAATCTGGTTCTACATGGAAGGTGAGCATGTACCAAGTATTCTTGCAAAGACTCTCCATCAATGTCAGTAAGGACACTGATGTAACTTCTTTTGTAATTGCATAATTGTGGATAATGCTTATAGATCCTCTCATTCCTGCTGAACACACCTGACAATTGCCTCTCCCTGAATTTAGATATTTCATAACATACTAGCCGTAACGTTCAAGCTTTGACTGAAACCTATTGTGGGAAAATGATCAATGATCAAATGATCGAATCCCCCCACGCAGGTCATAGCTACACCAGTAGTGGCATACTACCCTTACACAATAATATACTGACTTGAGCTGGTTGATAAATTATTAACCAACATAGGCCCTTCCCTCTCAGCAGAACTCGTTAAACCCCACTTTGTAACATTGTGAGATCAAATTCTACGGTACCTACTGAGTAATTCTTTGTTTGTAAAAGCAAATACTCCCATGCTGCAAAACCTCAGAATGCGTCTGTTCTCTGGCTTAACCCTCCTCCCCCCTCACTCCATCTGCCCTTCTCCCATCTCTCCCTTTGCACGTCCTCCTCCTCCCCCCATCCTGCTCCTCGCTGGCAATTCAGCATGTTCTTTTTTGCGCACTGAATCCCTGTCAGCACTTGGGGAATGTAAACACTTTCTCCAGTTGCCAAAGCACTGCCAAGACACCTGTCCAACAACCCATATGTTCTCATCCTGGCAGAGGAGAGGGAAATATGTAGAAAAACAGAGAATGGTAACAAGGTGTGCATTATTTCACTCCCCCATTACCAAACAGAATGTTCAAACACTATAACATATCAGTGATGGCTGCCAACAGCATGCATACTAGATGGAGCCAAATTGAAGGGCAGCCAAAGAATGCATACTCCGTCGTTGAGATGCACATGCTGGGTGATGGTCACATGCTTTGCTCACATGGGAATACCGAAAATGTTAAAACTCGGCTCAAAAATTCCATCTGCAGCTTAAGTTCCCTCTCTGGTAATAAACCTGTTTGACACAGCTGCTTTATGTAGGTACATAGAAAGGATGCTGAGTATATTGTGATAGTTTGGCTGACCAAAAGATCAGCATAACTGTAGTGGAAAGACATCACCTAGAGCCACTAAGTCTTATATGCACTACCGGTCAAATGTTTTAGAACACTTCCATTTTTCTAGTTGTTACTGAAATTTACATAGTGTAATGTCTCTGTGCTTTGAAATGAAGGCATAGAAAAGAGAATTATGATATCTTAAATCCTAGATTTAATCTAAATTTTGGCTCATTCAACAGCCGAACGCACTTGTGGCATTATTTCTACAATGGAAATCAAATACTGCTCAGAAAGTTTGTCCGAACACTGTTGCAGAAGTTCTCACTAATGTGTTGGACTTGCATGTTTATTTGATTTCACCCTTCTGTCCAGTTCATCCCAAACCAGCTCCATTAAGTCTGGAGACTGTGCTGGTCTTCAATTATTTGAAGCCACTGTATGGTTCTTTTCTTCTAATGTTTTGGGTCATTATTTGGCTGTAGGACAAACACCTGACCAACCAGTCTGTCTTCCTGTTACTTACCTTTCTCTCACCATTCTGATAGCAATATACAGCACTACATCCTGCAGTACATTATTGTCCTAATAATGCATCAGAGGGTGTAGTAATAAAGTTTGTTCCATCACTGCCTTTGTACAGACAGAGGGTCTGTAAGTAATCAACAAAAGTTTACCTTTTTTATATGAAATTTTTTCAATTTAAAAAAAATTATTTTTCATTTTTTGGTAACCTAAACCTTTGTTTTTTACCTTGGGCAGTTTGCCGCTTACCTTTGTTCCATTTAAGAGTATTCACTGGACTTGAACTGCTTAACTTTCAAAGAGAACTGGAAAAAAGTCTGTGTTCTAAAACGTTTGACTGGTAGTGTAGAGTGTCTAACAACTTTGGCACCTATTTTGAAAAAACAGCTTGTGGGGTGGACAAGATCCAGAACAGAATTGCTTAACAAGAAAAGGTTAGGAGGCACATTTTAAAGTGGATAGTACAAAACAAGATAAAAATAGACTACGTTGTGATACATTAAAGGGAAGGTATGATGTGAGGAACTTAGCTGGTGTAAGAATAACATGCATTGTGGAATTTTTTAAAGCTTAGTGGGATCTCAGTATGTAGAGCTAAATATTTTTTGCTTAGCCTTTGGGTATGTTCTTTTATTTGATTTGTTCAGAGTGAATAACTGGAAAACAAGAAAAAAAATAATCTTTCATTTCAGCCTACCCATGTGCTTATCAGATGAATACAAGTGAAAGTCTTAAAAGACCTCATTATCTTTATCCTTTTTCTACAACATATCCATTCTTAACCTTGCTGTATTAAAAAAAAAAAACACATTTATAAAAACCCTGAATAGAAATCATAATTAACTAACAAAATTATATGGCACTTAATGTCTCGCACGACAGTGAATTAAGTTGGCCGAGTTCTTGTTGGTGACACAGTGCCGCTCAAAGCTAAGATGGTTTAGGGACTTTAACTGGTGCAATGTGTAAGAATTGGCTAACTGTTGAATTCATAATCCAGACAAATATGGGGCAGCATGTTTCCAGAAAGTTGGGGTGTCCACCCTTATTGTAAGAAACAATGAAATGCAGTCTTTGGTCCATCCTCCCCCCTGCCCTTCCCCTGTGCCATAGTTGGACTGGCCATCGGGCATACTGGGACTAATCTTGGTGGGCCGCTGCATCAGGGGGCCGGTGGACCGTCAGACTATCCATAAAGTTTTTTCAGGCCCTGTCTGTCTCTTTACTGGCCAACTTAATGTACCTGTCATTCGGAGTGTGCATGAGAGCGTGCTGCGTGTGTGTTCCTGGACTGCGCTCACCAGTCACAGCCAACACGGCTGTGGCTGGTGAGCGCAGTTTCGCAAGTTTCAACCCTCACCCTTACGTTGAGCTAACGTTAGCTTGAATAAATCTAACCTCAGCATAGGGCAGGTGTTGACATGATGCCAAACCGGCATGGATTGGGGAGTAATGTTTTCCAAGCAGGTTAACCTTGCATCTGACTATGTAACTGGTTGGCTGTTTACTTTGGTTATTGTTAGACTGACGACGATGACTTCACACCCAGTCTGCCCACTCAGAGAGACAGGGAAGATGTAGCGGTGGCAGGAGTAGAGGGTTATCCACCAGAGGTAGAGGAATGCAAGGGAGAGGGAGAACAGCTAGAGCAGCAGCATCAATAGCTGAGGTGGAGGGAAAACTGGAGGAATGTCGCCGAGAGAGGAAGGATGGCTGCAACAAAGGTCTATAGCCTACTACTTCATTCTCTCATGTTGTACTGAGGGCAGACTGGACGCTACAGTGACTCACTATTACCTCTTGAGATACAAGGTGTTATTATGAGACAGGACTTGCCAGGGCTAGCTGGTTACCATTCTAACTTCAGTAGATATCTCTGCAACCCAATACATAGACATCTTTGACATAACTTAAAAACTGTTATTTCTTCACATTCTGTTGATTGTCTTAGTTAATTTTTTGAGTTTTTTTAATCTAAAATAGTTACATATTGCCCCTTTAATGGAAAAAAAGTAACAAGAAGGCGAGACCTGTATTCAGTACAAGCAACAACTGATGCATTTAGATGAGAGTAACTAGCTGAAAGGGAACCTAGTTGATCCACAACAAAAGTACTCTGAATCTGCCCTCCATACCATGTTCTTTCCTCCTGCAAAAGTAGTCTTGTTTGCAGCATAAAAAGTGCTTTTAATGACCATCACTAATTAGCTAGGATACGCTCCTGCTACATTATCTTTTCACCTAGAGCCACCCTGCAGTGATTACATTTTTGCAATTACAGTTGGCAGTGATAAATTTGATGCAATGTCCTTAAAACAGGTTTTTTTTTTACCACCAAATGGGCAAGGAATTGCTTAAACTGGAACAGAATTTAAGATAGGTAGCCACCGTTTGCTGTCTTAATTCAGGAAACCTTTCAAATTATATACTAGCAGAAAGTAAATACTTGAGAACATTATGAATCACAACATTAGTGTAACTTTTTACCTATTGATTTAGAAAACATTAGCAAACATGGTGACTTTCAAATCAATAATTAAGTGATAAATATGACAATATCATGAGTACAAAATGAAATTTTAATAAAGACTGCCAAAATATCAGGGAAATTTCTCTTTGCAAATGTACAGAGCATGGCACATGGTACTGACAATGTTACTACAAACAATAACCACTGCACTCATACTTCAACAATTCCTGAATTATCAGATTACCACAATAGACCTCACAAGAGACCTGTTTTTGTCAGAGATCATTTTATGTACTTAGTGTCTATATGGCTTGTATTGCACAATCACTAATTGAAGTTGGTGGTTCAAACCAATACAGTTTTACTGCTTATCCCAAACAGAAACGGGACTATAAAAACGGAGGGTTGAATGGGTGCAAAACCATAATGCCTACACATGCAAAAGTCGAAACTGCTTTGGCTCGACTCTGTTCTGACATGCCTTATAGTAAAAGTATTTGGCCTGGTTTCAGATGCAGTTTTCCAGGAATAACGTGTTTTTTGGTTTCAAATTGGGTTGTTAGTGCAGCGGAATGGGAGATTTCAGAGCAAACGGATGTCACAGAAATAGAACTCAACACAGGCCTTGATGACCTAGGTGAACTCAGGTGTACTGAATGACCTGCCATGTCCCTGTACTTTGTCCTTTCCTTCCATAACATTGCATACAATTAATTTATAGATACACTAACTGTTACCAGGAGCATTGCTGATACTGGTATCTTTCAGCGTAATAGATGCCCTGTGAAAACCATTGTTGGTACAGGTTAGTTTCAGACACCCTAAATACATACGGACCTGATACCACCCCTTACACCAATATTGGGATTACGATACGACTCACTGTTGCAACTTTTAGCTACACATTCAATAGGTTAACTTATTAAATAAAAGTCGCATTTACCCGTGTTAGCTTCATCTTGCATTGGCCCTGCGGGGCATTAGCATGTACTGTTGATCCCATTGTACATGCACATAATGCCAATACACTGGGGAGCAAATGTACGGGGTTTAAAACTTTATTGCAAACCATTATGTTAGTACTTAAGTTAGCCATTGATTGGGGGGGGGTCCCCGTAGCGGAGCTGCTAACATTAGCGTTAGCTCGACCATCACGTCCACCTGCTTTTCGTTTTTTCTCCGCAACGTCTCATTTGTACCGTAACTTGTAGTTATATTGACGCTTGTTAAAACATTCGCATCGGCTCACAGGCCGGAGTAACCAACTATCAAGCAGTACATATGCACTGGCTAACCAGCTAAATGCGTTAGCACAGCCTAAAATCGACCAATTGTTTCAGAAAAATGCGCAACTTTTACACAGACTTCACTCTTTCACGCACGGTGTATTGGTTTACGGTGTAGTCACATTTTTCTTTGACTATACAAAAGCTTGAAAACATTGTACGGTTAAGTAGCTAAGTTACAACGTCGGACGCGGGTACAAACTACTGTGTTGGCTGTCATATGAAACTGCTAGCTAGCTTAGCTAGCAACCACTCCATGTCAGCCAGGGTTACGTCGCGACCAGTGCTAAGTAGCAGCTAACGCTAGCTAGCAGTTAGTTGCTAGC
The DNA here is from genome assembly GCF_016859285.1 of Xiphias gladius. Lineage (NCBI taxonomy): Eukaryota > Metazoa > Chordata > Actinopteri > Istiophoriformes > Xiphiidae > Xiphias > Xiphias gladius. Next base: position 21,694,466 of record NC_053418.1, on the reverse strand, counting down.
ATACGGTCGCAGGCAATTCTTTACCTATTACGTGCCGACATTACAAACGCGTAATGGTCACTAGCACAACCCAGCGCTGAAGTCCACAAAACTCACCGTCTTGCAGATTAGCATTAAACGTTGTCCATTCCCCTCAGTAGTTCGCTAACACTACAGCCAGGCCTCCCCCCCTCTCCAGTCCAGATGTGTCAGACAGTTGCTGCTGCAATTTTTGCATCAACAGGAAGTGTTCTTTTGGCTCTTTGCATTCATTCTATCAGTGTGTTTTGCAGCGGCCCCTCCCTTGCTCGTGTCAGTGTTGTGTACTGAGACATCATGTTCTTAATCGACGACGTTATGGGGGGCATATACACGCGCGAAAATAAATGTAAAGTAGCTTACAGTCGGTTTCCATATTGTTTTCAGCAGATAACGTGGTATACTCATACACTTATCTACTGACTACACCCATGCCATGGTAGTATACATAGGTCCTTTTCATCTGCTTCCACTTTACGACGTTTTACAGCACTAACAGCGCATTGTTCTCCCGCTTTATAATTGTTTATTGTAACGCTATAGTTTCGTCATTTAAATCTGAGGTGATATTGGTCCATACCTTTCCAGCTATACACCTGTGCTGTTGTGACCCCCCCCCAAAAAAAAAAGACACCAACACACAGAGAGAGAGAGACAGAGAGAGAGAGAGAGAGAGAGAGAGAGGATCTTTATTCTTTTCTAAAAAAGTCAAAACATTGGCAACAATTACCCTGTCTTAATGTTAGAAACTGATTTTCTTTTCTTGCTTCCTTTGGCCTACATACAGAGCGTAGCATTAAATTATCACCAAGAGACAGAGAGAACTGTGGTATTGCACCCCTTAAAAATGCATTTGAGTTCAGGTGAATTGTTTCGCTGTCACAACTTCAAAGCCATCGGTCCATTTATTAGATGCTTTGATAGCCACATTTTACTTTACTGTAGCTTTTAAGGCATTTGTTGTGTTTAATAAAAGTTTTTTTAGAATGGGTTACATAATCAGTTTTCATGAACTAGAAATGAATCCATTCAGTTCTATATACATACCACAAAGGGGCGCCAGAGACTAAACTGATGATGAAACCTCAACTTTACAGCCCAATTGTCCCTTTCATTACAATACACAACTCACAAAAGGTTGAAATGGATCTGCATTACAAGGAAAATATGCTATTCAGCCATTTAGATGACATAATATAATAAATTAGATTATATGTTATAAAGTGTTGAATAAAAATATTAACTTGTTCATGCTTATTTTTTAAAATTATTTTTTTTACCACAATGAATACCTGTTTGAGCGGGTTTCAGTTGTCTGGTCTCAACTATGTGTAGACTATTAACTTTGCATATTAACTTAGTGCATCATGATTGATAAAGCATTGGCACATCGGGAAAATATTGGAAACATTGCATGATTTAATGAGGAACTCTATGAGAAGTACTTCCTCATGGAAGTGGCGAAAAATGTTCTTCCATTAATCCAATAAGACTACATAAATAACACAATGGAAAATACTGTAAGTGTAACTTTCATGCAGGATCTTAAGGAAACAGAACTTAAATTTAGCTTTATAGTGTTTGGCAATCACCCAATGTAGACAAAGAGGTTTGTTTACTGTAGTAATCTCTTTTATGTATACAGTAGAGCTTTGAAGATAATCTTGAACACTGCAAGTACAATCATTTATAAGCACTCTGCACCAACACAAAATAAGGACTTGCAATATTGGATATTACATAATTGTTTAATTTTTTGTTTATTAACTCTTACATCTGCAAATTATGGCAGATTATATTGAACTGTATATTTTGTGACCCCCACCAGGTGAAAGTTCACGGCCATGTTTCACTTAATTTTATTTTCACTCTTAGGTTATAATAGGTGCCTTCAAACTCTGTATAAATGCTGTGTTTTATTTTATTTTATTTATTTTTTCTGTATTTGTTTGATTGATAATTTTTAGGGTGCCTGTTTTTCTGTTGGTAAAAGGGACAAGGTAAACTCTTGTCTGCTGCCTTCTGTTAGGAGCACTTTATCTGCAGTACTTGCACTGGAGAGGAATGAATGTGCACTGTGTGTGTTTTTTGTTGAGTGTGAGTGACAGGTTGGCAGTTCAGGTGAATATCTGACCTAATCTGTGTGCAGGTGGGTGATCAACGTAGAGAAAGAAATCGCTTTGTCATTGCACGTGCTTCTTGTTAAACAAGTCACTCCTCTATTCTCGACCGTGATTTTCTTCTTCTTCTCCTTTTTTTTTTTCAGGAGAATGATGCATAACTGAAGGTGCAGCCAAGGTATGGTGATTAGAGATGGTTTTGTTGATCCGCAGGAATGATCATGGTATTGATAACTTTTCAAACAAACTCATAATCAAAAGGGTCCTGTTGAAGTTGTAATCTTTTCTGAAATGGGGCTTTGTTAGCTCAGTGTCATTTGGTTGACCAGGAATTATTTGGCGGTAAGCTAATGGGGCTGGTTCTGAGTGGTGCAGCGCCAGGGATCGTATAGGGGCTCCAGGTGGTGTGGCCCGGGGCTCTGATGTGCTGCTCCTTTTTAATCCCAGATGACATTGCAAAATCTCCAAACCCCCTGCCCTTGTATAAGACTGTATAGGAGCAGGGACCAGATGATTTGTTTAAAGAGTGGTTATCATGTATCAAACTGAGGGAATAAGGAGCTCCAGTGTTATATGTTAAGCCTGAGACCATGTGTTATGCTTAATATGAAAGATAGGTTTTTATTCTTTGTCTGAAAAGGCAATTTGTGTGATTCTGGTAATATACCCTAATAAGTCTAATGATACTTCTAAGAATACGAGTAATTCTGATCTATCAGTTTCTTTATTTTGTTCCAGCAATTACAATTACTCCAAAAATCTCAACATATGTGCGCTTCGTCTATGGAATATGTAATGTTTGCAGTTTTATTACGATATTGAAAGCTATCAAGCAATTCTGCTGTGGTAAACAAATACCACTCTACCCACAGTTTGATGGTAGCGTTGAATAAGTAGCCCAATTTTTAGGGTTAACATGAATAACACATTGTTTTCTATGTGTGCCAAGAGTCCCAGAATACCTTGGCTGTCAGTGCTGAGGAGAACAATGGTCTCCCAGTGCTCCTGTCCACAAATAGTCTATAGCTCACTGATGGAGAACATATTTCCAAAAAGCAGGTGTCTGGGTCAGTCAGTGCCCGAGTCTCACCGTGACTGTAAATGAAGGGGCCAGCTCGTCCAGGTGCGGGAGCACTTCTTTGGCCCTCTAAGGTTTCTCCTTGATGGAGGAGTTTTTTGCGGCAGAATGAACAAGAGAAATATTGACATTAAACTATGTGTATTGCTATTAAAAAGCATATACATCATCACCCTTTAGGATATTTAATGTTCTACATGATGGCAATTTGCTCTCTGAGGCTAATGACACAGAAAGCTATCTACTCTGTACAGATGATGGCCTTTTATTAATTGAAGTGTTATTCTTCTTTTACAACACATAAGGTAGCCTATATGACAAAATAGGAGAAAAAAACATTTCTAAAAATCAAATATGTTTTTGGAAGTATAAACACAGCATAAGCTAATGAAATATTCATATACCACAATGATAGTCAGTTTGATATTTCTTAATTTCATTTTAAAAATCAGCTGGGCTCCAACCAAAGCCATTCAAGACAACACCTTAAAAGCTAAGTGAGTTTTACCAGTAAGTACAATAATCGCTTGCATTGCAGGGATAATGAGCTCTCAGATGTGTCATATATTTGCCTGAGAAATTAAGCCAATTTGTGGAAATGGTGGCCTGGGGTTGAGGGAATACAGAGTGGCTTGTAAAGATGAGTGATATCTGGCACAGCATGAAGAGAATGAGAGGTGTGCTGCTCGGTGCTTAGCTCAAATGAAAGCTCTGATTAGTGGAGCAAAGATCAAAATGACAGAGCGGTGGAGGCTTCAGCTGGGCCTTTGTTATTGATAAGTCTGTCATCTCTGCTGATATTGGAGCAGTAATGGCAGCTGATGATTAGGCCACTCCTGGGCTATTAACTACATTTCTTATCCTTTTACTGGGGCCCAAGAGAGCCTGTTTGAGAGACAAAGGCTTCCTTTATGAAGCTGGCTTCTTAAACGGCATCCACCTGACCTAAAAGGCACAACTGTTACGTCTTTCTGCCGGGCCAAAGAAGTCAGGGACGAGATACATGTCAGAGGTCGCAGTGTGCTGCTGTTTGAAATGAAGGGGTTCTGAGTGAGTAAGCCGCTGAAAGACGGCGGCAGCAAAATTACAGAAAATTGGCTGTTTTGTCAACATTTCATCAGAAGATTTACAGAAAGCTGACCCCGACCCTTTCTCCCCCCTCTTTCAAAAGGCAAAGGAGATTGAGTGGGTCAGAACTGAATAACAAACAAATCTCTTCTTTATTTCTTTCTCGCTTTCTCTTTCTCTCTCTAGAAGTGTTATTCAATATGATCTCTTTTTAATGATCCTAAGTGGCTGAAATTACTTATCCTCAACACATATTGTTGAGGTTGTTTTATTCTGATTCCGGGGCACACTAAGGCCATAAACAGTAATTATCAAAATGTTTCAATTCTCCAATGCAAAGAATAATGTGCCATTCATTTTGTATTATTATACCAGAGTGTGCATAGATCCAGTACATTCATTTTAATTATTTAGTTGTTTATATAATTGTACAATATGACAGCATCAGATAATTATCATGTGTGACCCAGGAAAGATAAGAAAGGTAATATATTTAAGACAGGTTGCACATGCAAGGAAGTACATGGAGAGACTGTGGAGAGGCTCAACTAATTTGAAAAATATCGAAATTATGATTTGATTGAAAAGAATATATAGACACATATTGAATTGTGCATGAAAACTAGTAAGCAACTGAAAAAGCAGAGATGTCTAGACAGCTAGTTATAAGTAATGGATAACTGTTTGAAATAAGGAGCTAAAAATAATGGATATTCAGTGTTGGGTAAAAGTAATGGATGAAAGGTTTAAAAAGACAAGATAAATATATATAAATAATTTGTTAAATAAACAGAAACAACAGAAACAGAAACAGTTGAAATAGTTAGCTGAAACTACCATGAATGCTGAAACATCCACCCTCTGCTACTCCAAGTACAAATGCAGTTCCATTGTATGAAAACATTATTGTAATATCCACTTTTATATAATTCATAGTTTAACCATCCAATTTAAAATGAGTTCAAATGGACATGTTTGGAACATGATAGGTGGCGTCAATAAAGGGGAAGATTAGTTGAGGACATTTGATAGGGCTATGGGAGTACGTCTGACAAAAATGGTTGGGGTCTACTGCACTACATTGCATACAAGCTTGTTTTGGGCACAGCATTTACATCTTCAGCTCCATGCTTTGTCTCTGACCTCAGCTCATTCCGCTCTGTGTCTTTGGTATTCCCCCATAAAGGCCAACAGGAATCCTAGGCTTGTTGATTTAGCCCCCAGTGGCTGGAGGCAAACCATCTTTCATTAACGTCTAAAACCTCAGGAATGAGATACTGGCCTCACGATAAGATCTGGTAATGCAGTAACATGGAATTATGGAAGAAGAAAATTGCCATTTTGTATATAAGCACCTGTGATCTCCCATGAAAGCCCCCTGTTCCCTGGGTTGGGTCAGTCCCAGGAGAGGAGAGGGTCCTGGAACCCAATCCATCCCACAGAGGAGAGATTTTCAGGCTGAAGCTTGAAGCAACGGAGGGTGCTACAGTCTGTGGAAGGTCAGCTTAGCGTACCAAGACAGTGATCCTGTGTGCCTGCCGGAGAAAATCATCTCCTACCCACCAGACAAATGCCCCCCTCTTTGTGGTTGTGTTTGAAAGCATTTATTAGACACTCCAGAGGTATTGTCACAGTATCACTTTACCAGTGAGTCTGGACAAATCAGAGAGCTGCTGTGCGAATATGGGAGTTTTTGTTTCCCCCATTGCTCCTTGCCACTTTTAGAAAGGTGTTTCTTTATCTGAGCCTCTGTGGAGAGAACATGTCAGAAACAATAGAGTTATGTGGCATGCTGACATTTTGAAGAAGTTGGATACCCTTTTACTCGTGTGCTGAGGTCAAATTCAGAGTCCTCCAGAGAGCCTGGAAAGAATGCAGGTGTTCTACTTGCAGCAAACAGCCTGAGGAAAAAAAATCTCCTTTTGCTATCCATGAGCCTCCTTCATCGTGCAGGCTGTGTTCAGGCAAAGCTTGAGCACACCCTTTCACGTCGGCTTGACGGTCATTTACACATCACATTTATCTTATTTTGCCAGGCTTTCCATATATGTAACCAACACCATGTTTCAGTTTTCAATGGCCAGTTGTCTTAATAAAGAAAGAAGTTCACATGGCTGGCAATGAGTGTTCAGGTTTCAGCAGATCAACTGGAAAGAAGAGGCTGGAAGGAAGGAAGAGAAAAGTCTTATTGTGGCAGAACGGATGTGTTTTTGTCTCCTCTGGATAGTTTCTTCATCACCTCTTTAAATTTTAAAGCATTTGGCTCGCAGCCTGTGGCAGGTTCTCTTGAGGAAGCAGCAAAGAAATGAGGGTCAATGGTGCCATAAATCTTAGACTGTCCACTTTGGAATCCAACATGGACACTTGAGATATAATATTTAATAGAACGTTCATGTCGGTGTGACTTGAATGTCCTAGTCAAATGCATTTTGTATAAGGGAACTGTTGCTAGATACTAACAAGTGAGAACAAAGCTGTATATCTGTTGGGGAACTGTATTACTGAGGGGTCTTTATCTTGTGTTTTCCCCTGATGCAAAATGGATAACATGCTTAAAAACGACACATAAGTCCTGCCTTTGGGTTTTGAAGGGCCTGAGGGGGGAAAGAGCTGGCAGCCATGTTTTTGCACCTCATTCCAGAGCAATGCAATAAGTGACATAACTTTGGCCTTAACATAAGAATGGAACTCACTCAAAGACGAGCTTTTTGCCCTTCATCCTCCCTAGATCAGAGCTCCATACTTAAGCACTGTATGCCCTCACATTGAATACATTTTATCTGCATTGAAAGCATTACATTTTTGGATCGAAACACAGCAGGTGTTTAGTTCTATATAATCAAGAAAAGTCTGCTATGCGACAGACTGCTTCTTCAGACAAACCTGCTTTGAATTTCTTCCCCAAAAATAGCACGCACAGCGCTTTTAGCATATATAAGAGGTCTCTGTCATTTGTCATTTATTTTATGACAGCTACAAATAACTGGATATATTGATTCAGATGAACAATACAAGAACGTACAGCCCAGTTGTAATTGTTGAAAAAGTAAAAAGATTATCCTTCGAACCAGAACCTAAAACTAAATTGCAGTTAAGTAGAAAGGGAAAAAAAACAACCTATACAGCCTATATAATGTAAATAGTTTCTGGCAACAGAGAGGGGTATAAGTTCAAGACAATATTTGGAGGCTAGGAGACTGACAGTAATTCAATTAGACAGGAATCCTCACCCGATCTGTGGGTCAAAGTTATCCATGTTAATCAGTAGAGACCGGAGACATATAAGCTGCTGGTTTCCTGCTGGGGCTACACTGTCTGACTGTGCACTGTTACCAGGCTGTGCATTTAATATTAAAACTTGCATTAATACAAACTTACCATTAAAAATACCTTTCATTAAGAAATTATTAGTTAAACCAGTAATCTGTTACATAATATTGAATGCGTGACTTGGCTATAAGATTAATATTATTAGCTATTGAATTAAAATAATTAAAATAGAGTGAATGTTGAATCATAAACTAAAGGCCTTTTTCAGAGACTATATTGTGACATGTTGCACTAGGAAATACACAGACATAAATTATAAAGTTAATGAGGGTATTTAGGTATTGTGGATGCTGGCTCACTGTCATGGTTTACTGGGACACTTGCCTGGGACAAAAATATTAACATATATATAATATATATATATATATATATATTATATATAATGGAAAATCATGTACTGTGAATATACAAAGTGTAAATTGCCATTTTTATTTCTACAGATATTCCCTTGTCATTAAAAGTCAATTTTAAATATATATTTGTGAATGACCAATGAAAAACAAATAAACTGAAGTGCAAAATAGAAAAACACTTTTTGCAATGATTAAGGGATAGATTCAAAATTTTCCAAGTCCAAAAATTGTTTAAAAGTACATATGGGCATGTGGATAGTACTTTAAGACAGACTTGAAAAAATCTGAACCTAACCTTATACTATATACATATAATATGTATATAAGCATATATTAATTTTGATGAATTAGTAGATTAAGAGTCATCCTTGGTCATTCACTGTATTCAACAATCCATTAATCATTTGCAACTATATTACCAGGGATATATTTTTTGAAAGCAAGCAAAGAATAATACCACTTCATGCCAGTTTCTGTTACCCATAGGTTTAAATTTCAGCATTTCTCCGATAAAAGCTTGCGCCAGTAGACAACATTCACATATTTTGACATCAATCATCTGTTATCATTTAGTCAACATTGTGAAAAATCTCTTACGCAACACTTCCTTTAGTCTTATTTACACCTAAAATTGTTGTTTGTACTGTGGTTTTATATTAAATTTAATGTCACATTTAAATCCCCTACTTTCCATTGACTTGGTCTCACATTTCCTCTGATTACACGTCTAGGTTGTGACAAGTGTCACCCTCTTGTTATTTTCACAATGTGAAAGCAAACTTTCCTACCAAGCCTAAGTGGTTAGCCTGATAGCATTTGGCATTCATTGTAACCAATCCTCAAGACATCAGCTCCTCCTGAGTGTTTCAGAACGTGCAAAGAGTGTTGTGTGAATACTTCAATAGAGAGAGTGAATATAGGTGAATGTAGTGAATATAAAGTGAAGTGAGCACAGTGAATATAAAGACTGTATTTCAAGTGGTATTCTTAACCGTCCAGTTTGTTACCAGAGTGAGCTGTGACCCTGAGAGTGCCAGTTTAAGAATGTGGCTGTCGTCTGGACACTTTGCACTCTGCGAGATGTCTGCAGAAAGTAATTACTTCACCCAGTATGCTGTCAGCTGGGCTACACGCAAATGATCTATTTCCTGAAAAAAAGTGAAGTAGTACATCAATTATTAAGACAACTCAGTTTGGAAGTAGGGGGTATCGGTAGGTTGGTATGTGTATTAACAAAATAATTGACTGGAGTAACTGATGCTGAAAATCCCATTTACTCCAACAATTAGTTCTACCTGTCTACCTGTAGCCTCCCCACTCCAAGAACAGGTGGATGCTCTTGAAATCATACGAATGAACACAAACACACAGAGAGAGGACAAGAGCCAGAGCTGTCATCCTGACTTTCAGATGAAGTGGGGGATTAGGATGGAGGTGAAAGCATGCTGAGGACCATGGTGACAGCAGATGAAGGGAGATAGCCCAAACTCTTGTGGAATTCACAAGCATTCATGGGCAGAGTTGGTGGGTGGAGGGTTGCTATGAGGGTGCTAGTGCATTCTTAGTTAATGGAAATTTCATCCCAAAATGTCTATAGTAATGATTGAGTGAGTTTCATTGCAAAGAAAATGATATTTCTGAAAAGATCTGAAAGGATAAATATGCTTTTCAGATGACAAAACCTTCCAGGGGGCGTAACAGATTGCTTACAATCTCTTTCTGTTTTGAACTTTAAAAAACATGTATTGTGTGTGTGTGTGTGTGTGTGTGTGTGTGTGTGTGTGTGTGTGTGTGTGTGTGTGTGTGTGTGTGTGTGTGTGTGTGTGTGTGTGTGTGTGTGTGTGTGTGTGTGACCAGACAAACCCAGTACTCCACCAGTCAATCCCCTGACAACACTGATATTAATACCAAAAATGATGTCTTACAAATTACAGCTTGTGCTCAGGATATTCTTGTGTGCGTGTCATATGTCTTTTCTCGTGTAATGGCTGCACAGGAATGTCCTTTCCAGTGTGTTTCTTCTCCTGCCGGGTCTAGCTGTGGTGGTCCAGTGGCACCAGCCATTCGTTCCTCCACAGACACCCTGACTAGGCCAGCCCTGGCTCAGGTATCCCCACTAACCTCCCCTTTGTCCCGCTTTAAAATAGGCTCTTTTGTCTGCTGTTTTCTGCAGGTCATTGTGAGGAGCGCTTCTTAGTGTCAGCTTTAATTCACACTGTAACCCTAGCCGTGATGCCTCCCAACTATCCACGCTGGCTGCCTGGCATTCAGCTGCTCCTTGGAGAGCTGAGCCCCCCCCCCCCCATAACTGCACCCAAGGGATGACTTGCAAACTTTGTTGCTTAAATATTTAAATAGTCCTTTAATTGACATCCGTCAGACCTCACCCAGAGCACAACCTGAAAGCTGCTCTGTAACCATAAAAGAAAATGCTGGTGTTGTTTTTTTTCAGTCATTGTCTCCTAGTGCTGTGGAGATTAGATTATGGAGGACTCAATTTTTTTTCCAAGATCGTAGATCGAATATCCCAAGCCACAATTCATCACTGCAAATTGATCGGTCTCTGCTTTGTTGCAATGCTTCTTTCTTCTTTGAAGGCAATAATTTTAAAATGGTAGCATGCAACAGAAGAAGGGCTTGCTCCTTTCGACTCAGACGGGTAGATTTTTACCTTTAAATGACAGTAACTGGGCACAGCTCAGTAGCTTGCATACACAGTGTTTTTATAACTTCTGACCTTGGAATGAACTGGCGTCAAAAGAATTGTTTAAATTAAAGGAACCTCAGTCTAAATTATAACAACAAAGATATGTGATATAAAGTAGAGTTGCAATGAAGGAAATGCAACAAAAAAAGTCAATAGTGGTGGTATTTTTCTGTTTGGAGCTTAACCTAAGATCTCAGCTGGAGAGATACGGCCCCCAGGCTCTGTCTGCCTGTCTACCCTTGAAGAGGAGAAGAAACAACAGGAGAAAAGAGAAAAGAGGCTCATGTTAAAACAGCAAACATCATAACCTGATATCGACACTCAGCTGGGGTTCGCTTTACTTCTGCAGTCTCTGTTTTTCTCTCCTGGGAGGGTGCAATCTATAAGGGCTTCCTCAAACTATCTCCATGGCTAAAAATAAATCTCATATACAGTACGCTGGTGTCAGGGGTTTAAAAAGTGTTCTGGTGGAAATATAGACATTATTCTGAAGTCAGTTTCTATCCAAGATAATTTTCAAAGAATGAAAAATGTGATGAATATTCTGAGGGGTAATATTCTATCTAAAAAACAATGTGTTAAAAAAAGGTGATTGTAAGGTATTCACTGAAAAAATGCAGCTTCAGGCATGCGCAATCAGCAACTTGGTTCAGTTTTTATAACAGTCAGAATTGGCTTTAAATCGGCCATTTCAAGTGAAATGTTGCCTGTAAAATGTTACACAATGTCATACCAATAACACCAATGGTGTTTTATAGCCATTAGTTGGTACAGGGGAATAGAATGCCTTTGTTTTGTCTTCAAATAAAATAATACATTGTTGTCAAAAGAAAGTGATACTAAATAATAACAGTCACTACTTATTATTAGAATTGCTGTTTGGTCTTTAATATCAGAGTCTTTATCACTCTTGAAGGATGTCTGGTGATATTCTATATTTTTGTTCTTGTCGACAAATCCCATTAAAAGTCCAACCAAATTCATTACGCTGTGCTTTCCAAATTCCCTACCCTAGTCCCCAAAGTCCACTGGTTCTGACAAAAGACATCAATATTTAAAACCAGGTCACAAATATATAGCATTGTTTTTACAAAGTGCCAGGTAAAATTCCTAAGACAGCTGGGCGGAAAATTTTTTTTATGTTTGGATGAAAGACTGATTCAGCTTGTAAATGTGCACCTAAAATGTGAAGAAACCAGGATATGAGACGCAGTAATTGTGATGAACATCGTAGATTTAGATGTACATCAGATCCCAACAAGTAACCACAGTGTCTTTCAGTCGGGATCGCTGTCTTGAGGAATGGAGTGGAGGTTTGTGGGAGCCCGTCTCAGCCCAGTTCCCCTGCTCAGCTCACATTCTCTGAGTGAACCCGTGTCCTGGGGCCAGTTGGGCGGCACAGTCTCATGTCTCAAGTCCTCACAGTTCACTGGGCCCTTTAAAGTGAACACACCCACCAGGGGCCCTCAAGACTACAAAAACTACAAACACTGGGCTGTCCAGCCTCAAATCGGAGGCACACAGATCCACACTTGCATGCACACACGACCGCACACACACACACACGGGCGTGCACACACACACACACACACACACACACACACACACACACACACACACACACACACACACACACACACACAGCCCATTTATCTTTGATACAATGGAGAGACAATTGCAAAGACAAAGATATTATCTGCGTTGGTTGTTACTAGCACGGGTCTGTAGTTTTGACCCCTAAAGTCATAGTCAATTCTTGGCAACATTCATCTTTTTTGTGTTTTTTTTTTTTTTTTCAGAGAAGAGATACAGATCCTGAGATGGTTATGGGAGGAAAATGTCAGAGAGCAGATCAGTTTTCAGACATGGCACACTCCGGTGAACATACGCACCGAGATCAAAGAAACCTCTTTGCCTACCGCAGTGCATCCCCAACAGATCTGACAAAGTGCCCCCATTGTGTGACCCTGACCCATTACTGATAATGGATCGCCTCCAGAACCACCCCCTAGGAGGCCGAACTGGTCCTGCGCACATAGCTGCGGTCTGCGCTTTGACGATAACTGCGGCATGTTGATGGACACACATGATATGACATGTCAGCTCTCAAGCAGTATGACAGCCTCAAACAGATTAGGAGCAATGTGAAGTTTGCCTTCTGCCTTTATCTCCATGCCATGTATTATAACTTCACAACATGATGGCGATCCATTCTAAGCTTTTTCCAAGTATGTATTTATTGAAATGCAGGAGTGTCTAGAAAAAGAAAAAGAACAATAGCAAAGTTTTGGGGAGTTCCTTTCAGTTGCTTGATATTTCTGCTGAAGCAGCATTGCAGAGGAATTTGGTTTCCATCAGAGCTACAGTATTCCTTTCATTTTCAAGAAAAATTCCACACATCTATGACCGCTCAATGCTTTAAATTCTGCTTCATTTCATTTAGAATCTCACCAACACTCACTCAGAGCCACAGATTATTCCATAGCCAAATGTTGTGCAATGTTGCACCTGGATAAATCGTGATATAGTATCATCAAGGTTAATATGTGAAATATTTCAGTTGTGTGTTTGGGTGTTGCTTGTTTAATGACTGCAAATATGTGCACACACCCATGCCATCCGCACATATGAACAACTACACACACACACACACACACACACACACACACACACACACACACACACACACACACACACACACACACACAACCACACACATATTGTGCTCCTCTGCTCTGCCACATCCATAGCCTCAGGCATGTTCTCAGTCCCTCCCTCCCTCATAATTACTTAGGTGATCAAGGTTAGAGCAGTAGTGAAGCACACTAACCCTTTAACCTTCCGTGAACTCTCCCATTAGTCCACCTTGGAAGTTGATGCACGGTGTCAAACACTGTCGCCCACAACAAGCTGGTGAATTAGTCTTGGCATGAATCTAAGAGACAGGTCTAAGGGGTTGCCCATGCCTCCGTGTGAATCAGACGCTGGGGCAGAGACAGCAGGAGCATGAGGGGGTCAAAAATGCTGCGTTATCAAACAATCCCCCCCCCCCACTCCGGACCCCCTGCCTGGGCTTACCGAAAAAGGACAGACTCCCACAATGCTCCCCGCCATTCTGCCAGCCCTGAGGGCTCCCCCAGACAGCTCAGGAATTCGGGATAGGGATCGGACAAGGTCTACAGCTGGGAGGAGAATTTCTACCATCCTCCGTTTCACCCTCTTATTGTCTGGAACTGGCATCCCAGTGTTCCCTGTCTGGCTCCGCTGTTCTCCCAGCTCAATGTTTTGATATTGCTTTTGCTCAAGGGCAAGGGTCATGTAGGTTGTGACATCTGAGTTTGACGGGAAATGAATTGCAAACAGTGATCATAAAAATAATAATAATAAATGTGAGAATTTAAACTAGGGTTGACAAAAACAGAGTGGATGAAGAGAGCTTTTGTTATTAGCAAGTATGCTAATCATAATACGACCATCCTCATAGTTATTAAAAATAATCCTTAAAATGAATATATGATTAGTTTTTCTGGTTTTATATGTGTGGTCTAAGTCATCTTGACGTCAGTGTGTACTAAAATGTCAAAAGTTAAAGTGCCATCATTATCTGTCCAGAACTTCAGTGGAGTCAGACAGGAGGACCAAATGATCGGTCCAGGGGGCTGCCATCTTTTCACGCCCACGTCCAGGTTTGTTGACTGCAGTACACAAGCTGTTTTCCAGGGGGCACTATTGAACTAAGAGACAAACACACGTGTGACTTTTTGAGCCAGAGAGAAATACTTCAGCTGTGTGGAGACTGAACACATGGTAGGTTAAAGGCAAACAATCAAACCCTTATTGATAACTCAGATTCTCAGGCAGGGATATTGTATAAACATTTGTATTGATTCAGCAGCTGAAATAAGTGTCAAAGTTCACTTTGTCACGAGATAGCTGCTGTCATTTGACTGAAACAACTTTGGTGAAATAGATACCTGGCTTTTTTTTAATACAGCACCTTAAATTTGTCAAGTAAAATAACTGGGTGAGATTATGTATTTCTAGAAATACAGAACAGATAAACCACTTTCATTACACAATTAAGTAAAGCAAAATTGTACTTTCAAGCTTGTGAAGATAATTTGTACAGCGTGAAAAATCTCTAAGATGAATTTTTGAAACCGTTATAAGTGCTTTGACATTTTACTCTCTGAAGTTTCATCAGGTTAAAATAAAAGGGCAGGGGCAGTGCTGAAGATTTTTTCCACAAAAAGCTATTATAAAATGCTGTAAAATCAGAAATGAAACAAAATGTCAATAATGGCCTCCAACACCAGATCCTAATCTGCAGATATGAAATTCTGTTATTTAAAAAAAAAAAAAAGGGAAGACAAAAAGAAATTGTACAAATCTGTTTCACTGCTGCATCTGAAAATCAACTTGGCAACAGTACGCTGAAAGAGTGAACGGAGTATTCACAGCTGAGGCCATAGTGTTGCCGTCACATCGAATTTAGGCTGGGTGATGGACAGATGAGATGGACTGGGAAGATATTAGGAGTGGGAGTAGGATATGACTGGGATGCAGATGAGGCTTGTCAGAGCAGAGGAGGAGGGGGTGCTGGTGGGGATGGGGGTGTGATGGGATGAGAGAGGGTGGTAGCTGAAGGAGGGGAGGGTGGGTGCAGGGGTTCATATCCAGGGAGACTGGGCGAGCAGCAGTATGCAGGTGGTGGCTGGCTGGTGCTCCTCAGCTTGGCCTGCCGCCAGCTTGGCCCCTGGGTGCCCTGCTTTGAATTCAGCCCTTTGTGCTGCCCCTGGGAGGTCAGACAAATTCACATCTCATCATACCCTGAGATAGCAATGATACAGGGTAATGACTCAGCTGCAATTTCAACCCTGTCGCCTCTGCTGTAAAAAATGTTCATCAAAACACCTTATCTCATGTAGCTCAGTCAGCTAATATCGATTTTGTATGGGTGAAAGACATTCCCAGTTCACTTTTATGCATGTTTTTAGTATGTGGTGCTCTTTGAAATCACAAGCAACAGCATTTTTTGAATTATAAGTAACTGATATATTATATTATAAAGAAAAAAACGAAAAAAACCATTTCAGTGCTGTTCTGCCTGGTCTGTTGAATTGACAAGTGGATATGTTCATATGAAAGCAGTAAAATATGAACTCAGCTCTCTTATGCTTCCACATGCAAAGTAAACAAGTAAACTGTTTAATTAGTGGAATTCTAATTTCAGTAAAATAAGCATGCATGCATACTAATCTGACAGTACACTAAGATTTCTCTCATTTCTGAATTAAATACTGACATCTTAACCACTGATAAACCTGCTTAGAAACTCACACAGTAATACAGCGAGTATGCACACAGACACATACACACTAACACACACACACACACACACACACACACACACACACACACACACACACACACACACACACACAAACACACACACACACACACACACAATTTTATGTCTTTTGGAAGGACCAGTGCATCAGTGGCCTGGGTGGCGGCCTACTTAGACCCAGTCAGACTAGTGGACAGGCTCTAATGAGAAGCAGGAGCAGTGAGGTGGGAGTGGGACAGGCTCTAGGGAAGGGTCACATGGGGTTAACTATCAAAGATGAGTGCAAACCTATCCCTGTGGAAAAGACTCTGAAGAAAACATCACCCTGCACATGCTAAGCTCCCCAAACTGGGAGTTCCTCCGCTTAATTAATCCAAGACACAAGATCCTCCCCCTCCAAGCGAAAATGCTCGCTTCACCACAGAGGAGTGAATGCTAACACACTTTAATGTCACGGTCATTTAGCTTGTAGACAATTTTTTTTTTTTTTGCTATGCTGTTCATTTTGATTTACTTTGATTATGTCAGACCTGAAACAGGCTGTGTTTTAAGGCTTTAAAGTAATTCCATTATTAGTTGATCATAAGCTCATCACTGGTTGCTTGTCAGTGTAATTTATGGTTTCTACAAAAAAACAAAGCAAAAAAAGAACTGAAGCATATTTGTGTATTTAGATGTTGAACAAAAGAATATCTGGAAGAAAGACTATAATATATATGGTTAACCACAGAAAAATATGAAAGTAAATTTATTGTTGGAGTTGGAAAGATTTGTGTGGGTGCATTGAGAAACACCCAGCAAATTTTGGAAACCACATTGTGATGGACAGTTAAAACCCACAGGAAAATAAGGACAGATGTGGAAGTCTAGAATTAAGCTTGTCAGAAACAGGGGCAGCAATGAAGTTGTCTAGACAGCTAATTTTTCTGATGAAAAACTGTCTACTGTACATTAATGCAACATGGTGATTAAAACCAACATTTACCCCAATTTGTCTCCACTGCAAAAATTGTATAGTAACCCAGTTTTTACAATCTGCATACAATATGTGTTGTCATTTAAACCTTTTTAAATCAATTATAATGATGTAATTCATAACTCTACTGTTAGCTGTCAGCAGCTGTCAAGTGTTTCTTAGCCAAACATGAATGTGTATGAGCTACTGTGGGAATCTTTGTTCTGAAACACATCCAAACATCTAAAGCATGTACAACAAATCTGAGTCATGAGATGTTCATCAGCATTGTAAATGTGTTTGCAGATTGAAATTTTCTGCAACAAACGTGAACAAATCTAACTGTCACCACAATTATTCTGCTAACTACTTTCTAAGGAATGAATGTGAGAGTGAACCAACAAGCACACACCTAAAGAACAATTTTCTATTTTTTAATTATGAATGATAGAAGCTGAAAGCAACACACTCACTACACTCACAGCTACAAGCTTAATTTGCAACTGAGCCTATCTCCCCTGCTCGGCTTGTTGCAACCCTGACAATGAGAACCTTTCGTCACAGCAACACATTAGTTTCCCTCCACTTGTCCAGACAAGGATTTCACTGGTAATGGCCCTGTAATGGCCTACGGGTCCTTGGGCATGGGCTTTAAAGGCTATATTATTGAACATTCACTCTTTGACTGACAATTTGTGTACATCTGTAAAAATTGCCAGGCAGCAACTGGAACCGCCCGCTCAATCAGCCAAATTGAACAGAAGACCGCCAAGAATGAAACCGATGAAAGAGAAAGTGAATGCCTCGCAAGAAGACATGGGGCATGTCAGAGACCCAGAATCAGTTCAACAGACAGGATTCTGTCAGCTTTCACTATCTGGAGCATGCTGGCTTTCTGTTGCAGTTGTTGCCTCGGAGCAAACAAAGCTCTCTGTTCAGACATGCAGAATGTTTTTAGTTACTTATCAAAGAAATATAAAATGGCAGACAATGATAATTAACTAATTTAGAAAGAAAAGGAAGATATCTTGGATGTGTTTGTTCAGTTTTGTCATAAAAAAACAGGAACTCTCTTCTCTTTACACAATTGCTCAGTACTGACAGTTTACAATATACTTATTGATCTAGAAACGTGAATTGTTTCTACATACCTGCTTCAGATTAGTTTATTTTACACCAGGGCTCCTCCTGCTGAGATCATGTACTGTTTTAGATTGTTTTAGGCTGAAGTCGTGTTGAAATTCAAGCTCCCAGACATCACGTATTAATCCCGTCTGACCGCTGTGATGCCATTTGCTGGAGGATCTTTGCTGTAAACACTAAAGATGGCTGGCACCTGTCTCTGTAGATACAGCGCAGCAGTGGCACCCCAGTGTACTTTGCATATTTATGTTTTAATTGTATTACAACCCGCATGCTCTATTAATGTTGTTCTGTTCCAATTGCTGGAGTGACACAAATATGCCGTGTTCCCCGTCAACCCTGGTGAGCGTCTGTTTGCTGAGGCATGCAGCCTACATGAGAGAAAGAAGGACTGCGTGATACTCTGCAAAAGACATGAGTAAATAAAAACATTCCAGTGTTTTGCATTATGTAATCTATTTTTTTCAGTATGAACTGTAAAGACGTTGCATCATAGCGCTTTAAAGATCACTTAAAGACGCCAGAGTAATATACTTGGAAGCCAGGCTGCTTCTTTTTTTTTTTTTTTGGAATGGTTAATGTTCACATTGAGGATTAATGACTTTGTACCTCCCTTAGATGACATTGAAGTGGTTTCTATCTTCTGCACCATCCCAGACAGTTTGAGCACGAACTTTGGACCAAGAGGATGGATTCCAGTGTTCCCAAGGCAAGTTGACAAGAAATGTCAAGAAGAGACATGCACCTTCAAAGGGCAACCCACAGGCAATGGGGTAGGTTTCTGTTGTGTGCATTGGCAGATCTCTGTCAGGGCTTGCTGCCTCCTCCTGAGCCTCCAGTTCCCAAACACCCGAAGAAGAAAAATCAGGCCATTCTGTCAATCTGAAGGTTGACACCGCTGCTGCTGTGTAGCTCGAAATCCTCGTGTTGTCTTGGGATTTATGAGATAATGAAACCTTTTTATCATCATGCATGCTAGGACATTCAAATCAACAACTTAAAGCAGTAGTTTGACATTTGGCCGAGAGTTAGATGAGAACATTTATACCACTCTCATATTTGTCCATTAAATATACATAAGGCTACAGCCAGCAGATGGTTAGGTTCGCTTAGCATGAAGACTGGAAAAAGGGGGAAATAGCTAGCCTGGCCACGTCTGAAGTAACACATTTCACCTACCAGAAACCAGAAGAGGTCTCCACTGATTGTCGGGAAACCTCATGGTAATAACAAGATTTCAGGAGGTTACTACTCCTGGCCATAAAAGATTCAAGACACATAAGCCCCCTGTAAATCTACAACTTGTCAATTTTACACTTTAGAGGTGCTGGGATGAGGATTTTTGTTTTTTGTTTTTTTGTTTTTTTATATCTTCGGACAGAGCCAGGCTAGCTGTTTCCCCCTGTTTCTTGTCCAAAGCTCAGATAAGCTAACCAGCTGCTGGTGGAGGCCTTTTATTTACCATACAGACATAAGAATGACTCTCATTTGACTCTCAGAAAGAAAGCAAACAAGCGTATATCCCATAATACTGGACTATTCCTTTAAAACAGACTCATTAATTCACACAGGGATCTTTGTTGCATATTAATCATACATCACTACCCACTCTCAAAAAGAGCCCATTTAATCCAGAAAGCCACAGCGTAGCTATATCATGAATTTGGCAACGTAAAGTGTTTCATAACAGAGTTTTACTTATTCTATTTCAAGACCCTGCTCAGTGGTTACTTCTCAGTGCTATGAAGCTGGTCACGTCTCACTTGTCAGCAGAGGAAGTCAACAGAGAGCTTTCACGGAGGCGTACACAGCGAGTCCGATGACATGTCTGAGGGTGGGGGTGAAGAACATGTGAACTCAGATGCTGCCATACCATCTTTAGGGTCGGACGCTCAGTGCCCCCGAGGAAGCCCGAGTGTGAGGACTTTTGAGATTCAGGAGCCTATTCAGATACACCGCCGTGAAGGTCTCACTGCACCAAGCAGGAGCCCTGAGAAACCTGAGCCCGATGCAGAGCCGCACATGCTGATGTGCACAGCAGAGAGAAGTGCACCGGCTGGGGTGAGGGCAGGGCTGAGGCTAGGATTAGGCCAGATATTACTCCTTTCAAAAAACACCACAGTACATGGCTGTGTTCTGCTCCAGCGGCTCCATTTAGCTGACTGACTGCAGTGTAATCAATATTTACTCGTAACGGCCACACTGGGAGGTCATGACCTTTAGTGTTCGTGACTGGTTATAATCTTGGGTTAGAGCTCATAGATCCTGATCTATTGAAGAGGAACAAAAACATTACTCTCACTGAACAGTTCCAATGAAGTGTTCAATGATGATGCCATGGAACAGTAATATAGAACAAAAATCTATTGCTGATAAATTATGTTGTAGCTTTGCTCAGTTAAATTCACAATCAGTGAGAACCTGTTTGCATTTCTTAAAATCTTAAAGCATATTATTTGTCTGTTCAAACCATCAACATGTTTTTCTACCCACGGTAAGGCCTTAAAGGTCACGCTGTCTTTATTACACCCAACATTTCATCTCTAAATCCATCTTAATTAAACACTGAGGGAGGACAATGGCCTTCCTTGCACTCTCAACACTTAACCTCACCAGGCACAACAATATTGTAAAAGTGCAAATCTCTCTCCAAAATGGCCCCACAGTTAATAATTAAGCCATGACATTTGGGGGAGACACCAAAAAATCCATATGGTGAAATTTACTAACCTTTTGAAAAGCTAGCGAAAGGAGGCTGTTCATCTGCGGTTTATTTGGGCAGTTTTAGACCTTATAATAAAACTGTCAAAAACACACCAAAAGGCCAGGCGACGCACAAAGGATGGTTGTCTGCTGTTAACTGGAGGAGAGCATGAGGTTAATCATTGCACTCCAAATCAAAGCTCTATTAGAGGAGCTTGGTCTCTTGGGGGATTGGACAGAAAGACACTACTGACAAATGATATTCATATGTAACAATATGGAATATAATTGGCATGATGAACTGATAATCATGTTAGGTCTCGCTACTATCAAAAGGTCACATCATGGCAGAGACACACTGACCTCTGTCTTTTAAAAATACTGATTATCAAGTTAGAATGGGTCATGCAGGAGGTCAAATGTGGCCCAGTGGTCATTAAATGATCTCTGTGCAATAGCCAGTGTGGCACTCAGCAGATACTGATTTACAGTTTTATATAGGACTTTGGGAATTACTTAAAAGTGGACGTAATTTGGTATGTGATATAACAGACTTCTTTTACAACTTGTCATAACAGTGGTTAAGCTATATTTTCAGAACAAATGTAAGTATTCTAAGTCCCTGATGGTCTCCAGAAAGGCTCTCATTGGAGTCATTAAGGGTATATAATAAATAAGGCATACACGGCAGGAAGTGTGCCAATTACAGAATTCCTGACAGTTTGGTTTAGCTCTCACTGGCTGTTGACTTTCAGATTTACTGTCCACGCTCAACTCTGAAGGTACACTGCAAGTGATTTATCAGCCTCACAGGTGAGTTCTTTCGAAACATCCAGGGCTTAAATATACAGCTCAGGGCTCACCTTGTCCTGCGCCGTATCCCACATCCAGAGGTAATGTTTTTGAGAGCTGCTATGAATGGCAACTCTGCCCAAAGTCATGTGTGATCCAGAAGAGACCGCCCCCTCTCCTCTACAAGTTCATCCAGACAGGAAAAAAAGAGTTACAGTCAAGTCAAACTTTAACAAGCTTTTAGATTAAACTGATAAAATTTCTCTTTTCAATACAAACATGTTTTTAGGAAGAGGAGTAACACACGTAAAAGCTGATCTTTATTCACACGATTTGTAAATTGCCTGAGTAACTTGAACTGCAGTGCATACTCTCCTCCAACTCTTGTGGTAAATATGATTGCTGCCTTTACCTTCCTCAGTGACAGATTTAATTCTTTGTCTGGTTTGACAAATGCACATCCATGAAACACACTGACGAACAAAAGTTTGCTTAGTCAGTGTTACCTTCTATTTGTAAGAAGGTAACTTAAGTCAAGAAATAGTTATAAACTCACAGGTATCAGGTATTAGCTGTGCATGTCATGATCTGGAAAACACATCGGTAGGCTACTGATCATCATACACTGCTCATAACAGCTAAATTCACTTTCCGGACAATTAGAATGTTTGCTTTAACTTTAATTTCTTTGAAGGCCTTATAGTACTTACTATGTATTACTTTGCTAAAAGTTCTGAACTGAGGACTGATCCATAAATATCACCTGGACTACTTTTTTGTTTGCCATTTTTTAAACAATGCTGTAGCATGACACCAGTGCTTCTTGGTCAGTCCACCACTTTGGACCACTCAAGAACTATTGGATGGATTTCCATAGAAGTTTGCAGTGACAATCAAGGCTCCCAGAGGAAATACCCTAACAACCTTGGTGAGCCCCTGATTTTTTTTTTTATCTTGCACTGCCATGAGGTTGACATGTGTGGTTTGGAGTGAAAGCTCTAAACAACTATGGGATGGATTGTCATAAAATTTGGTACCCCCCCCCGGTGGACGAATTGTAAGAACTCAGCTCTACTTTGTGTTTAGCGCTGATTAACAAACGTTAGCAAATAAGAATGTTCACTTTGGATGAACATGATGGTGATCATGGTTAGCATTATACCTGCTAAACATCAGCAAGTTAACAGTATCATGGTGCACATGTTAGCATGCTGATATTAGCATTCAGTTCAAAGAACTGTTGTGCCTTAGTACAGCCTCTCAGAGCTGTGGCTGTAGAGTTTTAGTGTTGATATTTTATTGCTCTTGCTGCTGTATAAGGGTATAATGACACATATCAGTGGCAGTGGTAGGTAACATAAAAAACATATCAAAAGGAGTCAACATTAAAGTAGTTATCTCATTGTTTAAAGCAGAAAAATTATATTTTTTTTCCCTTGGGAAGACGTTGAAAAGACCACAAATGACATGTGTGGTATTTCTTTTGATTGTGAGACAAAAAAATTTTTAGAGCGAGTTTTTTTAAGTCCATCATCAAACCAGAAAATCTCATGACTGCGACACTGATAAATTGCCAGATGAAATGGCAAATTGCAAAGTCCGGGGCGTCTGAGTAAGGAGAGAGTATGGGACTTTAGATTCCAACTTCAAGGGAGAGGCTCCTGGAGGTTAGGAGTGCTGGCTTGTGTTAGACCTTAAGGTCATCATTCCTTCAGCTAATGCCCCTGGCATCACCTTCCTCCTTGACTTCAAACACTCTGGCTACATTCCTAGACCATGTACCAATAAGCACTAATAATGCAGAAAAATGAAAACCAAAACAGATGGGCTCCAATAGTGGTGGGGATTACTGAGCCCTATCCAGGGCTCTATCTGCACCCCTGGGCCCAGAGAGGTGAATCCCACGCCATCTTTTTCTCAGCACAGCAACAAAGGTAGGATGTGAAAAACCAGTTGCAGCAATACAGTATGTTTACATGTCCCAGAAATGTCTGTGGAGATGTTCAAATGGTCATTTGTTTTTAGACATGAGAGGAATGGATTTAACGGATTACACCTGAACTTTCCTTTGAATTGTGACTTTCCTGTTTTTTTAGTTATTTATTTTTTTACAAGATTTTGCATACTACCATTGCACTTTTCCTCTCTGATCAGTGTGTAGATGTCTGCATTGCATCACTTGTGGTATTTCAGTAAATTAGTTTCCAACTGTGGAATCAATAAAGTAACAGTAAACCAATGTCAATGTTACATCTATGTTGGACCTGTAGCATGCAATACAATGCCTCATACAGTGGCAGCAGTGTTTTGCGCTGCTTACTGACACAATAAGGCAATGCACCGCTGTGAGGGCATACTTGGATGTTTGGCTCTGACCCCTCTCTATGGTCAAAACCACAGCATAGTCTGCCATTTGATTATGCACAAGCCTTCGAGGCTCAAAGAATATGTGTCAGACACTGGTTAAAAGTCTCCTTTAACAATTAACCACACACCATGGAAAGTGCCCAACGAAAACACCCAAAAGCTCCCCCCTGCTCCCACTGGGGACTCGCTGTGAACTCCTGTGAACTCTGTGAAATCATGAGAAGAAATCTAGACTGTACTGAACCCACAAACGTCTGAGTGGTTTTGGTCCTGCTAAGCAACAATTAATTGGGCTGGGTTTATTAAAAAAAAATCTGTTATTGGGGTGTTGTAAAAGTGATGTTGAGAAATGACAATTGGGAATGCCAGTTACAAGTACAGTAAATTTAAAACAATGGCCATTTCAAAATAAAAGTGTTGCATGGTTTGAATGAGTCACTGCCTGACCGATTCAGTGAGATGAGGTGATGGTGGGATATGCTGCCTTGTTGCCTACTCTTCAGCTACTGTCTTAGGTCATGTTGTGCTTTTAAGGGGCAGCTGGTGAGACTCTCGTTTTAAATTAACCCGAATAACAATTCAATCTCCATATGTTTTTCATGGATTGGGCAAGAGAAGCTAACAGTTAAGAGAGAAAATGAATCACAAGCCTCCAATTGTGTCTCAGGTGGAAAATTTCAGGATTTTGGTTATCTAATGAAAATATTGTCACTAGACTCATTTCCTATGTGGTGCCAGAACGGCAGAGGAGTAAATGTGTGAACAGTTTACTGAAGGCTGACTCTTAACTCTCCGTGAGTTTGTGTATGTGTGCATGTGTGTCTTCAGCTCAGGTTTCAGCACGACTGTTTTCATATCGAGGCCACACTTACCTCAGCCTCTAAGAGTCTCCTTTGGCTTATTCACGTCTGAGTGGCAGCGAACAAGCAATGACATAGGTTATATTCACTCATTGCCTTTTACTGTTTGGCAAATTGGGGGCTTGAACTGCAGAAAGCGGTAACAAGGAGGTAAAAAAAAACAAAAACAAAAAACCCGGAAGGGCACGAGGCTGTAGAGTGTGGAGGTATAACTAGCCAATAAAATGCATCCCGGGCAAATTATATTTTCGTTTTCACTCTATCAACTCCAATTCATACTGTCTACCCAGAGCCTGGGTGGAGTGGAGTAGAACCCTGGGTGTTATTGAAAAATGGAGATACACACTTATAAAAATAAAGGAACACTTTAAAATTTTGGAAACTATGCTTATTTGCTTTCTTGCTGAGAACTAGATGAGAAGATTGATACCACTCTCATACCTATGTGGTAAATATGAAGCTACTACCCACCAGCAAGGTTACTAATTGGTAGTTGGATTGATTTCTTTTCTTCCTTTTTTTTAATCTTTAGATAGAGCCAGGCTAGCTGTTTCCCTTTGTTTCCAATTTTAATGTAAAGCTAACCTAACCAGCTGCTGGCTCCAGCTACATATTTACCGTACAGACACGAGAGGGGTATGAATCACATTTAAATCTCAACAAGAAAGTGAGTAAACCTGTTTCCTAAAGTGTCGATGAGTGATGAAAGCAGACCGGTGTACATACTTAACTACTTCAGTCTTATCAGAGATTTGTTATGCGACAAGAGGTTGTGCAACTAACATTATCCCCTTTAGATTCAGAACTTCCATTGGCAAAAATACACTTTTATACACCACAGTTTTCTAGAAAAATATTCCAGTATCCTTGAAGCGACAGCAGACTGAGGACAGTATTTGGTAAAGAAATGGCTAATAAATAGTCAAGCACAAATCGGTCTTGTCCCTTTTGTTTTTGCATGTGCTTTAACCTGTGTTGCTTGACTTAAAGATCTGCCATCTTACCATTTTTCCCTTTTTCCTCAGAGGAACACAATGGAAATTGGCTTAAAACTTTATTGTGTTTTTATCCTTGACTATTTAATTGTATGTCAGAACTGGATGACTGCAATCCATTACTCTAACAGTTACAGGAATGTATATATTTGCACAGAAATAAGTACAATGATATTTTAGCAAGAATTATCATGCAGGAGAAATTATGTTTTGGGAAGGTTTAGTCTCACATTTCCACTTCAGTGTCAGAGGCGGAGGCCTTCTGTCCTCCTCTACACCTAAACACCTCTCTGTAAGCTCACCTGGCCTGCCCTGAAAAGGGAGAGGTTCAAAACAAATGTACTGTCTATCCCGTGCAAACACAATGTGTGTGTTGCAACCCCATCCATGTTTACTGTAAATGGCAGCCTTTGTTGCATCTGTTTACTCAGTCTTTCACATCTTTCAGACTTTGTTCCACAAATATACTACAAACCTGACGCAAACCTGTTCATTGTCCTTATACATCTTGCTTATAGACACACAGTATTTCCTGTTTCCTGTTCAACTTCACATAGTTTTCTCATATCTCTTATGAAGAACCTTCAGGCAACGAGGAAAAGAACCAAGAAGGTCACACTACTTTGTGTGTCAGTTGGGAGTATGATTCATTTTTCAGTCATTTGCAAAACAAATCTCATCCAATCAGGTTCCAGACTGAGATGATGTCACTGTGAGGTGCTTCTAGGGATATTCACGTACTGGTATGACAAGTGAAGATAAATGGCAGTGTAACCTTGCCAACAAGTCCAACACCTGGTTGTCAGATTGAAGACCTGATAGCGGATACATATATATGTTTAAATACCACAATGCGCATACATGGTCACAGATTTTACAATGAGCTCCTTCAGCTCAGGAATAGCAGCCAGGTCTTTTAAAGCCTGACATGAGTATGACATTAGGAATACATTGAGTCATAGTAACATGGAATCATGAACAATTATCTGCATGGTCACGTTACTACACAGACCGTGGGTGGAAGCTTGCCTGGCCACACTGGGTAGCTGTCAGGGAGATGAAGGAGCACCCAGATGGTACTTCCAAAAAGCCGCCCGACAAGCCCTGAGGTTATAGGTGGGGCTCGCTCTCTAGTCGTGCAGCTGTACAGGTATGTCACCTGAACTTTACTCCAACCTCACCCTCTCTGTTCATGTTCCTGCCTCAGTGTCCTCATTCTCTTACAGATAAGTCATACGTTGGAAAGGTGTATATAAGTCAAAAAACAACCGAGATTGGTGAATAAACCGGATGGGCTCACAGTTTAGTTGTCTATTTATAAGACAGAGAGTCAACAGCCACGCTAATGGCTCTGGGAAACTGTGCTTCGGCACAGCTAAATACCAACATCAGCATGCTAACCAGCTCACAACGACAATGCTAACATGCTGACGTTTAATAGGTATGTTGTCCATCTTAGTTTAGCGTGGCAGCATGCTAACACTTGCTAATTACAGGAGCACTAAACACAAAGTACAGCCATAGGAATGTATTGAGTTCTGCTGTAGTTTGTCGCTAGAGGAGAAATCAGGGACCAAAGACTAAAGTCATGGGATTTCTGATGTCATGGGTTGAGAATACTTGTATAAGGCCGGAGACTGAAGCAGGTGATATTTGAAATGTTCCGAATGTGAATGATCACTGAATGGCATTTATTTAATGTTATCAGGAGAAAGACATTGTTTATTCATCAAACCAGTCAACTTTGGTCAATTAGCAACTTTAACATTTTGAGAATGCACATATGACAATGACAACAAAAGGTTTATGGTCTGTACGAAATAAATAGCAACATTGCTCATTTACAGCTTGGCTGAAGAAAAAAAACAAAAGGGTTAATCTTCATATTAAAAAGGCATACAGATGAGTTGTGACACTCATGAGCTCACTAATTGCGCAACAAAAAAATGCTCTCCTTTTTAAATAAAGCTTTTCAGTTTTAATATGTACCTTCAAGAGCCTGTTATAGTTAAATAAATAGAATGCTTTCCATTTTTAACATGCACATCCAATTTGCCTGGGGAAAGTATTTACACTTCACTGATCCTACTTGTCCACCAAATTCTCCACTTTTTTTCTTCTCTAAGCAATTCTTTCTCACCACAAACTCTCATACATACACAAATTTACAGTCACTCTTGCAGACATGCTGCACCTATTTACTATTAACACAATATCTAAACCTATTGAAAGTGATCAAAATGCTAACGGTGAACATGGAAATCCATGTAGTGTAAAGAAGAAACAGTCCAAACACCACATCTTAACCAGGGAGGGGAGGGCTTACAAAAAGTTTTAGTTTACAATTGATCATGCACTGTATAAATTCACTGTTATTTGGTTTTAGGGTGTGTAATCAGTGGCTTCAATATCTACTTGTTTTCTTTAAGTGAACAAAGAAAAGAGTAATATCCTCTGTGACAGAAAAGCAATCCGACCAAATAATCTCTAACAATATTTAAGTCTTTTTTCCCCAGGAATCTTCACTGTCCTACAACAAGTGGTTTTACTATCTTTGAGTAAGCTTCCGCACATAACCAGGAGCTACTGCAAGGTGGTGTTTCTTCTGTCGTGTCCGTAGTGTAGATACTCCTGGCCATCGCGCTTCAGGTTGAGATGGGCAGTTTATTCTGTGCTGATGTTTTTCACTCCTCTGTTTCACGACGCAAAATAAGAGTTCTGCATGGAGTAGAGGCGGTCGATGGGGTTCCCCACGCGGGCCTGCATGGAGTTGACTTCCGACGATGCCATGAAGCAGTCACTGAGGCTGGTTAAGGACGTGTCGCTGTCTATGTCATGGAAAGCAGAATCATTACCTGCGGAGAGACGTTACAAAGATTGACATC